>NW_024423343.1:80933934-81178934 GCF_017311325.1 Ursus maritimus | reverse complement strand
TATTTAAAAATATAGACCCTTCCTGTAAGTCCTCTCCCTTTCAAATTACAGTTGGATAGAAAATTGGATACTTTAAACTCTAATTTAAGTGTTGAAAATAAGTGGTAAATCAAACAAAATACTATCATAAACTATACCAGAGTGGCAGAGATGGGGGTGAGGTGGAGGGCTGGGAGGGTGAAATGGAAACTTCAGACCATCTCCAAGTCACTCTTCAAATTAGTCAGTATTTGGATATCTCCCTCTGTAACATGTTACTTAAATAGATTCTTGAACTACGTGAACGTTCAGCCACTTCCTGAAAGCAAGAGGGAGGACATCGTTTATGCTCTTATGATACCTGAATTTCTTCTGTACGATTTTCATAGCGAATAATTTCTCGAAGAAAGCAATAGCAGTGAAAACTGTCATACATTTTATGCTGAGTGCTACGATTGAAGGAATTCTGTGTGTTGATAGCTGTGTTGAAGATATAAGCCATCTAAAAGACCCAAGATACAGTTAAGCTCTTGATTAAATTAAATCCCCTCATTGAAATTTTTGGTATTGCAGATACTGTGATGTTAGATCTAGTGATCAGTACCTAAGATTTTAGGGAGATTTTCTTGCTTAAGATTATTTCCTAATTCTCAGTTAAGAGATTTCCTTTAAGCATACAAGTCTGAAACCCGGCTAAGGATGTGTGTGATATGTGTGTGTACTGGGGGAGAAAGGGGAAGGATATAAAAGTTTGTGTAAGTATGTGTAAAATACATCAATCTCCTGTACTGTGATAAGCAATTTTCATACGACCCCAATTCATTTACCCTTCTTCACAACTGAGAAAACTAAAATCAAAGGGTACCAAGCCAGTAAATGACAGAGCTGAAATTCCACACCACATTCTTCTGGTTTCAAAATCTTTACACATTCATATTATTAGAGCCTAGGTTATTTCAATAGTTATTGAAGATTGTAGTTATATTTATGTATAACTTAACAGAATTTACCAGTTCCAAATAACTTGTGACTTGTCCCTCCTGAGTGTTTGAATTTGTTTGTCACTAATGCCTTAGTTTTCAATATAAGCTGTCTCTAGATGGAAAATGATTTTACAGGCTTCAGTTGTGATCCCTCCAAAGCATGGGAAGAATCAGAACATTTAAGTGACTATATTGGAAACATTTTCAATCTTTGATGCCCCCTACTTCTTGTCTTTTGACAATACAAATGTATCAAATGGCATTCTTACATTTAACATAGTTTCTCTACAAACAAACAACCCCTATTTCCCCCCGCCCCCCCAAAAAAAACCCAAACCATAAACCCAGTAAACTATTGAGGGGGAAAACAGTTCTTAATTCATGTCAGTTACATTTCATAAATAACCTGACGACTCTTTAGAGCTTCTAAGTTATTTAGGACTTCACAGAAAACTCTAATATCTGATTTTTAAAAGGATCTCAGTGATCAGAATTTCAGGGGTTGATTATGTGTACTTTTGGTGTGTGAAAGTCCAGGAAGTATACACTAAATGCGTGTACTTTTCTATACTTAACAGGTCAATTCACATGTTTAAAAGGTCATTTATTTGCTCTAAAGAAGAATAAATCTTAGGGCTATTCCCAGTAAAATTGTGCCTTTTCCTTTTTTACATTACATGCTTTATAACCTAAGAAACTAATGTACTTAGAAATCTTTTTTTACCATAACTGATGAATTAAGTTACCTGAAAAATATTTTGAAGTGCACAAAAAAGAGTCTATGTTCCCCAATAGTAATTATCATTCACATTCTTTTGAATATGGATTAAACATAAAAGTGTATATATTTTAATTTATATGAACTACTTATACCTATAAAAATTAAATCTGGAAAGGCTCCTCCATGTTATTGTATATAGTCTCTTTCAGGTAGATCCCAGGTTTTGATAATCTTTAGTACAAGGACTGTGTACTATACTGCTATATACCAGAGGCTTTATTAAATAGATACAATATTTAGTGCTGATTTTACCTCCCATAACAGAAAGAATATAGAAAAAGATCCTTGCAGCTCATTTCAATAAGTATGTATATATTTTTTGCTTGCATTCATCACTTTGAATCACAGGAAATATTTGGTATAGGATGACTAAGATTCTGACCACTTAGGGAACGTTGCAGATTTAGGCGTAAAACATAAACATTCCAGAGATTCTAGTTTATCTTGGCTGCATCTTTTTCTTCTGTTCTTTAACTCTGTTTTTAGTCAAGTTTTGTCTTGATGAAGATTGTATTCATGAGAAAGTAAATTTTAGTAGGAAAAAAAATTAGTATCTTCTGTGTATATTTTTTGATATAAAGAATAGCTTGCATAAATTAGTAGTAGGTTTTCTTCCTGGAAAGAAGAAGAATTGATTTGAAACAAATGGTAAACGAAACAACGCATCTCAATTCAGTATTTGGGATCTTTATTTATCGTTACGCATCCCTTGGCAATGGAAGAGAAATTGTCCAAATCATTGAGATTTTAGTATGTTAGTATGTCATTTTGTAGGGAAAGAGAAGCAGATCCCAAATTGAAAAATCGCTATTATTTAAAACAGCTCGATGCTTGTGACCGCAATATAGAATGTTCACGTATGACCAGAAGCTGAAGAGGAAGTTAAAATGTGCCAGCCACCCCCATGTGCGTGCATCAGCGTCATTTCTGAGCCAGAATTAGAAAACCAGGAGCTATAGTTAAAGGAAGAGCCGCGGAATTTATAGCCACTAACATCTAAATTGTGATTTTCTTTTATTAATTTAATTCATTGTTTATCTCTGATGCATATGCAAGAGTTCCTGAAATCTTTCAGACCCCTGTGGTTTAATATAAATCTCAAAATATTAAAAGCATCTTGTAGAAAATTAGAAAGCAGATGAGACACTTCAGGACTCGAGATAATTTTAGATGTGCACATTTTAAAGCAACTTCAACGCAATTACCCTCTGCTTGCTCTTAAAAAAACAAAAAAACGCTCACCTCTTTAATTTGTTTTGTTCTATGACAATTGCTTTTACAACTGGTGTGTAAAATAATCATTGGCTTGAAAAAACGGTCAGCAGAGAGGCTTGAGACCTTATAGAATATTGGAAATATCAAAGGTCACATTCGTCAGGGATATTCATCACACCAAATGATACATTGCAACAGACGTTGTTCATATAATGATACAAGGCAGTAAATAGAGAGTTATCAGGTTGCATTTCACTTTACCTTTTCTCATCCCCATGTCATGTGTTACTTTTGCATTTATAAATTCCAGTCTTTCAAGTTAATGACTGCAGGTGGCATAATTGTTCCAAAGGTATTATAAGAAACAGCTTTATTTGAATCTCTGACACATCAGATATTTTGTGCAAACAGCAAAAAAGAATATCACCTGTTTTATTTTCAGTGGGCTTGTATTCCTTAAAATGTACAGGAAAGGATCTTGCTGAGCTTTCCAAATCACCACTAACATCGTTGAAAAGATGTTCATGTGAGGTTGAAGTATCAGGGAATTTCGAGGCAGGGGACCTGGCCTGACATCCTGCTTCTGCCGCTTACCTGCCATATGAGTTTTGGCAATCTAAAAACCTTGACATTCTCAAAAATGAGGGTGATAACGTGTGTCTTTGAGAGTTGTTATAAAGATTAGAGAAATTGTTACTTTCAGTGCCTGGCAGAAACTGTATTTGCGGATGCTGTTGTCATTACTATAAACATCATCTAAATATTCAAATAAAAAACTCAGTACTGTAAGTCCTTTAAGAAGTATAATTAGAAATCAAATCATTTTGGTTAAATAAGGAACAATTTTGCAAAAACGTATGAGTTTTAGACATTCAAATTTGGCTCAAAAGCATTTAAGAAAGTATGTGTAGTATTTTTTATTTGGATGTATGTGACATATTTCTAGTTTAAAAACAACAAAATTGTCTCTAACCACATGCAATCGTTACTAAACTTTACTAACTACATGTTCAATTCACTTAATTAAAAACTGTTGGATGGCTTAGCCTTTAACGTTCTTTGACTTTTTCATTCTTTTAAAGTTTAGTTTTTATTTGGAAACATACTTTAAAATTCAGGTAGATGGTAGTTTCAATTATTTTAACATTAATAGGAATGATTCTCAATACCTACATTATTTCCTGTTTTGTATTTTATAATTGATAAAGGGGAAATCAATATTTTCTAATGCATTAAACCATCTTGTTCAAAAATACAATTTTCTTTTCTTGAAAAAGCACTTAGCTCTGTTTTTAAATAACAAAACTCTGGATCTTGACTGAGTTTTAATTGAAATAATATATCTTATTTAAAGATACCTGGGTATCTTTAGGTGCATTCAGAAAAGAAAAATAGAGTGCATGATATTTGAAATATGACTATAATTTAGTAATAACAGTTTTATGCTTTGATGCAGACTAGTCCGATTAAAACAAAGATTGAATTGCAAGGAAAGTATTGCAACAAGTTCATTTTGCAACAGCAATATTCTAGGTCCTGTGTTAATAAGAATGCTTTACTTTATGATAACGTAAGATAAGGGAAAATAAAATAATGTATATAAATTACTGTAAAAATTTAGAAAATGAAAATTGTCATGTTTAAAAAAGTTTGGGGACAAACTGGGAAAGTTTGTGTTTTGGTTTTTTTTCTTTCATTAAAACAAAGTAAGTAGGTTTTTCCTGATAATGGTATGAGGCAGTCATACAATAATTCATGAAATAAGTAATTTGTTTTTTTGCATTGAGATGATTACATTATCCACTACGATTTATCTCAGGACATTTTCCAATTCCAAGGTGGCTTGGGGCTCAGACCATAAGCAGAAAGTAAGATATCAGGGAATCCTAAGGAACTCACAAATCTAGGAAGAAAAAAATTTCCACGAAAAAGAAAGTCAACTGGCAAATCCTTCTCTAGTTTGTTTCTTAATGTTTTACCTTCTCTACCAGCAATTATGAGGAGTTCCAGTCGCTCCACATCCTCACTATAATTTGATTTATTTCCAAAATTTAGCTATTTCAAGGGAAATATAGTAATATTTCATCATGGTTTTAATTGTATTTCCTAAGAATGTGGAATATTTTTATGTGTGTTCTTATTTGCTATCAGTATCGCCTCTTTATTAAAATGTTCACGTTTCCTCACAGTTTTTTAATCTGACTTGAGTTTTTTACTATTGTGTTTTGAGAGCTGTTTGTATAGTCTTAATATGAGACTTTCGTTGGATAGTTAATTCCACCAGAGTCTGTATTTGTCTTTTCATTATCTCAGTGCCTTTTACAGAGCAATGTTTTCAATTTTGGTAAAGTCCAACTTACCAACTTTAAAGGAACATGTTTTTGGAGTCATGCTAGAAAATTATTTACTGATCATGAAGATTTCCTCCTATGTTTTCTTCTAAGAGTTTTATAGATTTTTATTGTACATTTATTTATATGCACGAATCATTATGAACTAATTTTGTAAAAAATATCAAGTCTTGGTTATGGTTCCTATTTTTCACATGTGGCTGTCCGTTATCCCAACATTACTTGTTGAAAAGGTGTTGGAGAGATATGCCAGTGACATTATTGCTATCAATTTTAATCACATCTTTTTCCAGCCTTCTGGTTACTGATTATCAATCTCTCTTTCTCTCTCTCTTTCACAGACACACACACACACACACACACACACACACACACACACACACGATGTCTGAGGGAGGGTTTGGATAGACATAAACGTTGAACTTAGAATTAAGAAGAAAGATAGTAAAATAAATAAATTAATTAAATAAATTAAATAAATAAATAAAAAGAAGAAAAATGGTGAAGGGGAGCCTGGGTGGCTCAGTCAGTTCAGTGTCTGCCTTTGGGTCAGGTCATGATCCTGGGGTCCTAGGATCGAGCCCCATATTGGGCTCTCTGCTTAGGGGGGAGTCTGCTTCTCCCTCTCACCCTTCCTCTGTGCTCTCTCTCACTCTCTCAAATAAATAAATAAAATCTTAGAAAAGAAGAAGAAGGATAGTGGATTGGTGAGAATTGTGGCTGGTATTTACTTATGAACTGGAAAAACTGAAAAATGGTTTCAAGGGCATAAATGACCTCGAAAATTGAAATCTGTAACAGGTAACCATGAGACATTTAAATATATAAGCTTTACTTATTTTTGTTCAGGTAATAATGCATGCAATGTCTGTATGTTTCTACACATAAATAAGTATTCTTTTATCTGTACACAAGTGGTAAAATGAATATGCATGCAACATATTTATACATACTATTATCTTGTTTGAGGGTTATTAGAACACACACACACGTACATATATATCCTGGAAGATATTCTTAAAATTCATCTGTAAATTGATAGAGTGTACTTCCATGTCTTATATAACTGTTCCTATTAAAAAGGGATTTCTTTAAGAAGATGCATATGCAAAATCTTAAAGTTCAATTGAAGGAGCATTATAAAATAAACATGATGATAATGTGGCATGAGAGGTTCTTTAAGCCCATAATGATTCCATGCTATTGAAAACCAGGAAGGTCATTATGTACATTTTGGCAAAGACATGGGTATTGTACATGAACGAACAAAGTGAAACCTACTGGTTGAAAGTAGTCCAAGGAGACCAAGAACGTGGATGGAATCCACCCTTTTCCCATGACTGCAGTTCAAATTTGATTACAGTTTATTACTGTCAGCCTCAATGCAAGAGAAAGTTTTGGTCTCACTGTTATCTGGCATAACTATTTCAAGTCTGTCCTTTCCATTGATTTGCTGAGTTTGGTTTGTTGTTATGAATTCTGTAGAGGATTTTATATCTGGGAAGTAAAGAGCATCAGGACATATGTAGCATTTCATATACTAATCTTAACACATTACAGCAGTCTAAATTTTAACATGGGCCTTTTGAATAAACCCTGAGAATTTTTTTGAACGCCCCAGATCTAAGCCTGATGAATAACAGAGAGAGAACTTCAATTTCATCTTCGTACTATTAACATTAGAAGCTAAAATACCATAGCAATGGAGAGTTGCTACTTATAACACAGTCTTTTAATAATGATCTAAACTACACATATAAATGATTATAAGTGTAGACCCTGGAGGCAGGCTTAGCGGATATGTTTCCTTCTCCAGGAAGTCACTTCTGGAAGCCTTTGTCCTGGGGGATCCTCGATCTCCCACAACCCTTTTAACCTTTAGTATTGAATGCATGTCTACCTGTCTGCATTTCTTCCTTGATGGAAGGCAAGACCACAGAGATGCTATATCTTAGCTACCTTTGCATACAAAGCAACTAGTACAGTATCTGGCTTGTGGTGGCTCTTCGATGAAAGTTGTTAATGAATGGAAGGGCGAGTGGATGAAGAAGTAAATGGTGTGACATTGCATTTATAAAGTTTTCAGGAATTTCACACTATAGCAGAAAATAGAGATTTTATTAGTGGTGCACTAGCTCTCTTATGAATCCATAAACACTTGCCTTCTGAAAAATGGGTTATTTGATCTCCCAAAATATTTTTGTGAATATCATCAGTTGTTTGCTTCTCTATAACCAATCATACCAGGACACAGTGGCCTAAAGCAACTGCCATTTCATAATCATGTGGGTCAGCATGTTGTGCTGGACTCCGTTGGCCTGTAATGCTGCTGTCTTCTGGGTCCTTCAAGAAGCCCAGTAACTCAGCAGCTCAAATGAGGCTGCGTGTTCTAAAATGGCTTCATACATGTGTGTGGCAGTTGGGACTGGCTATTGGCTAGACTACAAGTTTATAGTAGGCCAACCTAGGCATATTTACTTGACAGGAGAAGAATTTCCAGGAGCAATTGAGGACTACTCCCACACTGTGAGTGCCCGTCAAATTTCTGCTTGTGTCTGATTTGCTAATGTCCTATTGGCCAAATTTAGTCCTAGGGCCAAGTCCAGAGTCAGTGTCAGAAGGCTATGAACACCGGACATCGTGATTCATGGTGGGGGCATTGCTGTACAATCTAATATATGAAGTACATTGTATCAGTAAATTGATCATCATAGACACAACATGGTGCTCAGCCTAGACTATATCTGGCAGTGAAATCATGGCTCATTCACAATAGGTTCTATTCAGGAATAAAAGAAGAAGAAGAAGAAGAAGAACAACAACAACAACAACAACAACAACAGCAACAACAAGGTGAAAAACCTTCCAATTATTCCCATGTATTGGACCAGGACTTTTAGAAAGCCATAATGAACCATATTTTTTACTGGAAATATAATTGGATGCCTAATTGGAATACTTTTCAATTCAGCTAGATTTTTTAATGTACTTATGCAACATAACCTAATTATCAGGCAATCCCTGACTTATGTATATTTCATCAATTTGTTCATTACTTATGTGTAGTCAACCCAAGATGCATAACTGCTGGAACTCCTCTAAATGTATTATCTCCCCTAAGGACTTCTATTCATGCCAGGAAATCTTTCTCCTCCCACTCTTCCCACAGATTCGTTTAGGTAAACCCCAATAATTCTTTATGTCAGCCTTCTCCTGAGAAATCATCCACCAAACAAGAGCAGCGTCCCCTCTTATTAACACTTAGAGCATCCAGAGCCTTCCTTATGACACCACTTTAGCAATACATAACTTCATCAAGAGGGTATATGTTCTCTCTCTACTTCAAAGCATGCTCTTTGAAAGAAAACCCATATCTTGCTTACATTATACCTCCAGTGTCTAAGGTAGGTGTCCGATAAGTATTTATCTATTGCAAACATATATTAATAATTGAGATAAATCTTGGATCTATGAATGCAATGCTGTGAATTGTTGTACCCTCAAAGCCTAATGCAAGCAGTGCTTACCATAAGTGTTCAGTAAACATTTATTAAACTAAATTTAACTATTATGGATTTGATAGGCTTTTGGTCTCGTGTAATAACCTAACTACCACATCCAGCATTGTTCCTAGAGGGAAAATATGTTCTGAGTTCTACAAATCTTCTAGCAAATGAACTTTTGGAACTCAATCTGTTTGTAAGTTAGAGGACTGCCTGCTATGCGAAAATACATATGATAATAGCTTAGCAAGTCAGTTTTTCAGATGTTCCATTTTATGACTGAATAATCTAGATTACTGTGAATCACTTCCTCTGTTGTTACTATTTGCCTTGGACGGGGTATGAAACATATTTTAGAACATAACCTGGGAGTTGAAGAGAGTATGGAGTATAGGTTATTTTAAGAAAAATATCTTTATAATAGAATGATGTTACTTAAGAATATCTTGATTCTACATGTAAAAGTGTCATGATTTACAAAGTGCTGCGCAGATGTAAGAGAATTGTTACTTTGTAAAGTTGAGCTCTCTTTACACTTGAGGCCATAATCTGTCTAGTGAAGGCCATTTATCCTATTCGTTAGACTCTCAGTCTAACATGTGACTTCTCATCCAAATTCACTTATTATTCTTAGTTATCATGAATCACAGTTTTGTTTCTTTTGGAGTACCTAGATAGTCTTCCTGAAATTCTTCACCTTCTTTCTTCTCTTGTTTATTCCTGGTAGGAGTTAAACTCCTGAGATGGAAGATAGGGGATAATATATTGTTCTAGTGTCAGAGAAGCCACATTGTTGAAGAAGTCCATTGACTCTCAGACCCTTTGCTGAGTGTAGTTTGGCTATCACAGTCACTGGCTCTCCTAGAAGGTGTGACAGGCCTCTTCCAGCTTCAATGACTGACGATCTTGAATCTTGCCTTCATTTACTGAAAAAACGTTATTGTAGTCATAGCTCCCTCAACCCAAACCTCACTTTTGCCCTACCTCCTTGTCTTGTCAGGATTGCTTCCATCTTACGTAGACCACTAAACTTGTGATCAGTTTTTATTTATCATGCCAAAGTATGCAAAATCTGCATGCAAAATACCAGCTATTGCTATCCTACAGAGAGATCTTGGATGGAGAGTAGGTCACCCTATTTCATAGTCTCTCTTGCAGTTCAGAAGGAGAAGCAAGACTGAAGCTTCACTACTAATTTTTTCCTGATGCTCATTATTTTTTTTTTAAAGATTCATTTACCTATAAGGGGGGAGGGGCAGAGGAAGAAGGAGAGAGAAACTCGAAGCCGACTCTGTGCTCAGCACAGAGACCGACACGGGGCTTGATTTCATAACCCTGAGATCACAACCCTGAGATCACGACCTGAACAGAAACCAAGACTGGACACCTAACTCATTATGCCACCGAGGCGCCCCACCTAATGCCCATTCTCATGGAGTTTTATACTATCTTGTCTAGATCTACTCGTATATGCAAATATTTGGGCTGCAGTGCCAGAAAATGCGAGTTTCTACGACTATACTCACCCTACTCTTGTAAAACATTTCCAGTTTCCCTATCTCTACATTATAAAAATAAACAAATAAATGAAAGTCTAATTAAATCAATATTGAAGATAATATGAAATGCTAAAATATAGTCAATTTATCATAAAAATCTTGATATCAAAACTAGACAAAGACATTGTAAGAAAAATAATCTCAGACCAATATCCCTCATAAACATAGAAAAGGTAAAAATTTCAGTTTGCTAAAATTTGCCAAATATGCTAGTGAAATCCATTTACATATGATTTCACCTATATATGAAACAATTAACAAACCATGGATAAGAATGGTTTATGCAAGAAATGCAGGGATATAATGTTTGAAAATCAATCAGTATAATTCACCAAATGAACAGAATAAAGGGGAAAATAATACAATCATCTCGATGCAAAAAAACCCCACCACATTTGAACTATTCCACGTCCATTCGTAATAAAAACTTTCAGCAAACTAGAAATGTAAGAAAGTCCCTCAATCTAGTAAAGGCTACCTATGAAAAAAAAACAAAAAACCACAAATTAAAAACAAAAACTTGAGCTGATATCATTGAATACATTCTTAAAATCTGGAACAAGGCATGGATACCAACTCTCACCACTTCTATTCTACAATGTAGTAGATGTCCTGCCGATTTCAAGTTGTCAGGAAAACCATATAAATGGCATGCAGTTTGGTAAACAAGAAATAAAACATTCTTTATTTGTAGGCTACATGAGCAGGCATAGAAAGTCCCAAGAAATCTACAAAAACCTCCTAAAGAATGTACATAATAGCTACTGCAACAAAAACAAATTTTGTAAAGTAACTAAATAGAAGGTTGAAAACAATCATCTATTGCATTTCTATATACTATCAAATAACAATTGGAAATTACATTATTCTTTTGTAAATTACATTATTAAAACTATACAAAATAACATTAAAAATGAAACATTTAATAATAAATTTAATCTTTGCAGTAGACTTATATGGTTATTAGTATTTTGATCACTGGATAAAGAGAAGAAAACTGAGGCATAAAATGGAAATTCTCATACAATGTTTCATCATGTTAGGAGTTTTATTCACTCAATTTCCCACAGATAATACAGGAAGAAACAAGAAGTGAAATCAAGTTAAAGAATTATCAATTAAATATAATATTTAGAATAAGCTTACTTTTTAAATTCTGCACTCTAGAACTGTATCAGTAAAAATGAAATAAACCTTGAGCAACCAATGGTATATTTCACACTGAGATTTTGCTTAATGTAAGATTTCCTTTGACTAAATAAATCAGTACCAGCCTAAGGAGGCTAATTTTAAATTTCTGAGGATTGTTCTTGATTTAATTATTCTTGTTAGTATTTCTGGCAATAATGTGTGTGTGTGTGTGTGTGTGTGTGTGTAAATGCTTGAAATATACGTACATTCAGTTCTATTATATGTACTCACAGTGAGTTCCCTGCTTTAAGTGATTTTTAAATGTTATAAATTCATTTTTACTCAATCTTTTAAATTAGATTTATTAACATTTTATTTTATATTTTGCCTTACAAAAGGCAGATTTTACAATTATATTCTAAATGTGATTGTTTATTAAATTGTAGCCCCAAAATGATATATCAAGAGATTACCAATATATTTTGCAGAAGTTTTACATATTACACTGCACAGACTTCATATAAGATTGCCAATAATGTAAAACCATGTCTAAGTAATAAAATTAAGTCATTATTAGTAGGTACACTTGACTTAAGATGGAAGATGTGTTAATGGCTGTTAAATGAGCTATAGTGTACAAAGATTTATATTATGAAAGGTGTTTAAATGATTTCAGGGATAAATATTACAACTAACATAATCCTGGACCTCTGATTTGTAATGCTGCTATTTTTCAAGATAACTTTATATAGCGGTAGAACTAATTCTTAAAGGAATTTTCCTTTGTGGGTGGAAAAAAATGACTTGTTAGTAAATAAATAAAAGAGGATACTCAACAACGGATTAGAGCTGCCATCTTCTAAATGAAAATCTACTTTATATTTCAAAATAGTATACGGATATATGCTGAGACAATAGGAATTAGTCCCCCCCCATTGAGTTCATTACACTTTGAATCTTTTTGAAAATGCAATTAAAATCTACTTTCCAATTTGGATAAATTCTAGTAACAATAGAGATTTAATTAGATTTATAATTGTACTGTAACTGTATATTTGTATTTTTTAAATTATTTTAACGTTAGAGTTTAAAATCACAGCAAGCTATTACTTAACACGAATTGAGCCAAAACAATGTAAAACTATTTACCAATGTCTTCAGCTTGGCATTTCCTACATTATTCCCTTCTTGCACTCTTTGCCCTTTGCATTGTCATGTTATTCATGGATCAGAGACGTTTCACCAGGTTGTGCTCTCTTACAGTTGCACTGTATAGCAGAAAACAAGGTGGCATCCAAATCCCAGTTTTGCTTCTTACCAGCTGTTTCTTTCAGAGCAATTTAATTTTCTAATCGAGAAATGGGCCTATTAGTACCCATGGGAGGTCAACATTATCCAAGTTTCTTCTACCAAAATCTCTAGTGGTTTTGTAAGCCTTGTGTTCTCTTTCTTCAGTGGGCAGGACATTACATTTTGAGTTTGGGATTTATCCCAAGTGCAGACCAAATGTGGATGCAATGTTTCCAGTTCCTGGCTTCCTTACTTTTCGGAACATACAGGATTTTACTGAAAAGTAAATAAACAAATAAATATTTTTTTAAAAGAGGAGGGAGAGTCTATTGCAGATAAAAATGATTGTAAAAATTGACAACATATGTTTTGGAAAAAGTACACATATACACAATGTTACATATACGGTCACAGGTGGCTCAGTTGGTTAAGTGTGGACCTATGATCTCAGGATCATGATCTCAGGGTCTGGCGATCCAGTCCTGCATAGACTCCACACTCAGTGGGGAGTTTGCTTGAGCTCTCTCCCTCTGCCATTCCCCACCACTCATGCACTCTCTCTCTCTCTCAAAACAAAATGAAAAAGGGTCGCAGACCTCACAGAGTCCTTGTCATAATTGTTGCGGAGTCTCAATATCGCCTTGTAAGCATACTCCATAATGTGGTTCTCCTTATATTCTAAAGGAGCAACTGAAACCCCATTGGTCATCTGCTCTTCTCTTTTAGTACTAAATTTATCAAACTTCGTAAGTCTTTCTGACCCTTTCTCACTCTCTGTGAGAAATGTAGGAACCTAGTCACTTAGATAATTTGCCTTTCTAAACTAGGCATGGTGTATCTTGGAAATTTGTTCACATTTCATAAATTCTTTATAATGTTTTAATAAAGTGATGGAGAAATTGTCTTTTCTTTTGCCTGTAAAATAATAGGTCTTAAATCAGTGTTAGTCACTACAGCCCTCATTGTTGCTGTTTCTTCCTTTATTATTGCAGTTATTATTATTATTATTATTATTATTATTATTATTATGTTCAGCCAAGACATTTTCTCGTTTTATTGCTTACATCTTTATTTGGTAAGTTTACTACCATCCTTCATTGTGACAGTTAAAATACCCTGCGGTGATATGTATTCTCACTTAAATATTTACATTTCTAAAGATCCTAGAACATCAACCCATGGAGCTGGGGAAAGAAAAGACAGTTTTTTTTTCAGCTCATCATCTGTACGATTTCTTTAGAAACAAATTTCCTTAATTTAAGAACACCCTTTAAGCTAAATAAGAAAATGTTTTACGTTTTTTCTAAACAGAGTAAGCCACACTTTTTTCTTTACCGTACATGTTCCTTTCCGAGTTAGTTGGAAAGGCATTTATACTCCTCAGAAACTATATACGGAAACTTCATGTGTATTGAGGCGATGCTGAAAGTAAGTAAGATCATTTCAATGAACGAAGTTGACAATAGAATGTATCATCTCATCCAAATCATGCTGGATTTGAGATGCTATTTTCCTTAACGTTTTATTCTGGAGAAATCAATGCTAAACTTCCACGTAAAAAAAATTCACAGCAAATATGTGTGTTTTGGATGGAATGATACAAAGGCTGGAGCAAACTTTTAGAGACGGGAATTACAAAACTAGTGTAGATGCACTGAAGCAAGTGAAAAACTTCAAATTGGGGGCGTTAAAAACTAAATCTATGTCAGGAAGACATTCTATACCACGCTCAGAGAAAATGACAAATCTACCATTTCTGGGTAAAAGTACCAGTGTAATTGAGGGCAACTACTTAATGTAGAAGGACCAGGAAACGTGCTAGGGGTGTTGTTCTCCCAGCATAGATGCCACTAACCGAGCTTATTTTTTTCTAATTTTTTAATTTTTTCGGCTTGGAAGACAGTAGCTCTGATCACAGTTTTCTCTAAACAACAACTGATCGTTCTAATGTGTCTGGATAGTTTTCTCAGTACATTACAAAATCATTTGAAAATATATGTTGGGCCTTATGGTTTTTACAGTAGCAAAATGCCAAGTACTTTCAAATGAGGAAGAGAAAAACAGTGATTTATTTCTAACTTCTTGTTTTAACCATCAGTAACTGCAGCATCAGGGTTCATTAAACAATAGCTGGTTTTCTACAAATTCGGTGAAAATAATTTGAACTTTCTGTAATACTTTGTTTTGTTATACTGCACATTGGTTTCTACGAATAACTGAAAGAGACAAGCTAAAACAAAATCTAGGATAACGGTAAATAAAGCAATTTGTTTCACAGTTCACTTAGATGGTGGAAATTCATACCAGAATGCATTCTAGAAACTCATCAAAAATAAGCATATTCAAGCTTGGTAATTTCAATGTGGCATATTTTCATTTTAATAGATTTTTATTAAATTCATAAAAGTTAATGGACTAGGGATTAAGTCATTATGAACTCTGTCCCAATTGTCTATTATTAATAGCATTGCACTAGTGGTGCTATTGTTAAATACTTTCATTCTAAATGCCTTCTCTTAGCCAATCATGATTTTTCATCTCAGAGTTACTATTCCAACAATTCTTCCAGATGATTATGTTTCTTGTTTTGAGTCCTCAAGTTTTCAGGAATGTCAAAGCTTTGATGTTCATATTATATATTATATATGTAAGTATATGATGTAAATAACGCAAAAAAATAAAAAACATGTGAAGCTTCATTTTGTCCTTATAGGTTAGAAAAACTTTACTGACCATATTACTAACTCTATTACACAAAATTAGGGGATGATCTCTTTAAAATGAGGACCTAAATTAATCTTCACAAAATATGTTTTGTCTAGGCTCTCTTCTTTACAAATCAATAAAATAAAAATGTAGTTTTAGTTTAAGGAAAATTAAAAATTAAGTTAGTATTCAAGGTGTCCTCTAGTTTGGAGACCCACACTTTTCACTTATTAACCACACGTGGTCAACGTTATCCCAGCTGCATCGTGCTCTGGGATACACGGGGATTGCTGATGGGATTTTTCTTCCAATGAAGCATACCTAGTAGGCAGCTCATCTGTTCAAACACAGCGTACCAATGATACAATCCAATCAATTAATTTATTTTATGGCTCCCAGATTTTTTATTTTGCATTGTGTACTCTTGTGGAGAGAATGCTTTTTCTTAGACAGCTTTAATGGAATTGAGATGGTTCAAGGAGGAAGTTCATTATGTGAAAGTAATTCGTGGTTGGGCTGTGTACACATCCCTGCTGCTTGAATCTAAACTACTGCACTTATTTGTTCACAAGTGGAACTTTTTGCTGAGTTTGATAGGGATAGCTGCTTTAATGGTTTAAAGACATCTAAGTGTATATGTGTTTTAAAGTAATACTTGACATAAGCGATGTAACATCTAGAAAGCATGCTTTTGGAATCCTAATACAGTTGGGAGACCTGATTTGGTGCCCACATAGATTTTCTTCCACTCCAAGAACTCAAAAGAATGAGCCCCGAGGCAACTTACTTAACTCTAGACTTTGAGAGTTCAAGTCCTCTCGGCAAGATTAACTTTGTCCTTCTGGGCAGAGGCATTATAATAGCATCTTTTATTATGGAATCACATAACACTTTGTGACATACCATTCATCAAATAATAAAATAGGAACCACATTTGTAGTATAATCTTAACTGTGCATATAGAGCTTTTGTATTAGTCTACAGTATGTCCTGAAGCTAAATTTGATTACAATTCCTCTAGCAAGATGTTTAAACTAAGTTGAATTATGTAGAGTTGTACTTATGGCTTAAATGGCACTCTCCTGTGTAATGTAAATAAAGTAGCCACTGCAGTGTATAACTATATGCATGCAAGAAAGAATAACAGCAGATTATTTGGTACCCAAAGGTTTAATGTATCTTTTTCTGGGAAATCCTTGATGCATTTAGAAAGTTTTCATTGTCATATCAAGAATAAGTATTATCTAAACCAATCTTGCGATTTTAAACTGAAAATAAGGCCGTGCATTTTTAGTCCATATACAGTTCAGATTTCTCCATCCCGTGACCCTTAAAGAAAGCATTGTAGATGGGAGAACAAATTCAAAGTAGTATAAATGTATTCTGTAAGCAAAATGCATAAAGGACTCATTATGCTGAAAAGGTAGTGGATTAAAATATAAATAGGTCTTAAAAGAATGTATACAAATTTGTGACTAATAGATACATGATGCATTCTTAATGGGAAGTTAGGGATGGTGAGGGGCTCAGATAAAATGTAGAGACTGTCTTTCTATGATCTACCCCTAGGTTCCTATTCTGGCCTAGTCATAACATTTCATACAACTTTTTTTTTCTTAAAAATAATTGATCATATTAACTTACGAAATTTAAATTGAAGTGACAGAAATCAGAAACAAAATTCTTTGGCTTTCTGCCCTCTATCACCTCGATTCGGACATCAGAAAGCTTCTCTAGATAATTAAAGTTAAAAACAGACAGATTATGCAGTAACTTTGGGAAACGACCACAATCACAGTGAGAGATTTTAATACTAGTACATCAGTAGCTTTAGATGACACAATTTCAGGAAATCCATTTTTATATATAGAACATATATTGTATTAGGCAGAAATTTAAATAACGGTTAATCCATAACTAATATGCATCTGCTACAAAAACTCTAAATATTCGATATAAACCTTCCCTAATATCTATAACATTAAAGGCAATAAATCAGACCCCAAAATATTAAATTCATTTAGACACTTTAAACATTCGTCAAAATAATTCACAGGTTAAAGAGACAAGCTTGGGAGCAATATAAGAGAGAAATTTATGATCTTAATTAAGTTTATTTATAAAACAAATTTTCCATATACATGGCTTCTCAAGAATCCAGGAAAAGAAGTAGCAAATCAAGCCAAAGGTAGTAAAGTAAAATATATATGTTTATATATATTTTAAAATTAATGTTAATTTTAAAATGAAAAGAAATCAAATATAAACATAACTTTTTTTGGAAAAGGCAAAATAGAATTGAAAGTATAGGCAAGATATTTATATATTTATATTGATTTACATAAATTTATGTACGTATTTTTTCCATTTAAAGCAAAATATACTTTTGAAATTAATAACACAAAGACAGTTGCTTTGAAACATATTTAATTAGAGGTAGAACATAATATATATAGATAGAGAAAGAATGAGACAGAATTCTGGGGGTGTCGAGTAGCCACCTTGCATTTTGTCTTCTCTCTGTACATTTTAGTCCAAGCTAAAGGCTTGGACTAAACAGGCATTGTGTCTGTTAAAATAATTTTATCAAGAACATTATGTGTCTCCCATTTATTTAAGTCCACTCCATTAGAGCAAAGCCACACTCATGTATCTTTTCCAGAGAATCTTCTGTCTTCGGTCCTGCTGATGTGCCTGGAAGACACCACTCTGAAGGTGTGCAGAGGTCCCGCGTCCTCATTTCCATTTACTTAACATTTCTTACCTCAGCTGGTCTCCCTCTTACATATTTCCATAAGCAGCAAGAACAAAGGGTGACCGTCTTCAATACTTGTCTAAGCAATCTCCTCAGGTAGGTGACCAAGTTACCACCCACGAGTTCAGCTCTATGGAACTGCAGGAGCCAACTGCTCTAAGCATTCTGCCACTTCATCACGAGGTCCCTCTGGCTCCAGTTTGTAAGAACATGCCCCTCATTGCCTTCTGAGCCCTCACCTACTGCATCTTTCCTTAAAAGACTTTATGTATTTACTTATTGAGACAGCGTGAGCACAGGGGAAGGAACAGAGGGAGAGGGACAAGCAGGCTGTGCACTGGGGACGGAGCCAGATCAAGGGCTCATCTCACGACCCTGAGATCATGACCTGAACCGAAATCGAAAGTCGACTGCTTAACCGGCTGAGCCACCCGCACAACCCAACTGTATCTTTAATCTGCAGATTTCCCCTAACGATATGCTCAAGGCAATTTAGGCTTTCTCTATCATGCTCCTCAAAATTCTTCCAGTCTTTAGCCACTCACAGTTCAAACAGCGCTTCCACCTTTGTAGATGTTTTGGGCAGAAGCCCTCTACTTCGGGGACCGGTACCGGCATTTGTTTTCTAGGGCTGTGTAACGAGGTGCCACACATTCAGCAGCTTCAACCAATACATATTTATTTTCCCACGGTTTCTGTGGGTCAGGAGTGGAGGTGTGGCTTAATCAGGTTATTGGCTTTGGGGTTTCACCAGACTGCAATAAAGATGTCAGCTGGGATGTGTTTTTAGCTGGAGGGTCAACTGAAGAGGAGTCAATTTGGAAGCTCACTTAAGCTGCTGGCAGAATTCATTTTCAGGTTACAAGATTGAGAGCTTCAGTTTTAGGCTGGCTGTCCACCGGGTGCATCTAAGATTTTAGAGGTCAGCACAGTATTGTACTGTGTGGTCCTTTCTTAGTTCAAACTTGGCAGCTTGCTTCTTCAAGGACAGCGAAACAGTGAGAGTCTTCTAGAAGACAAAACCTTACATGATGTAACACAATCGTGGGAATGAAATCCTATCAGTTTTGCCATATCCTATTGGCTAGAAACAAGTTACAGCTCCCACCTACACTCAAGGGGAGGGTACTACACCAATGCACGAACACTGAGAAGGGGTCTTGTGTTACCACAGAGTTTGTCATCCACACAGACCTTTGACAGATACATTTTTATCAACAGAATAGTCAGTATCATTCATATGCAAATCCATATATAGGCTCATATATTTTAACCAAGCGGACTTTCAAGGATTTGGAGTAATATGCTAAACTTTTCCAATATATAGAACTGTGTCATAATTTTACTATATTTTCTCAGGTTTTACTTTACATTGTAATGCTATTCTATTAGGTGTGCATGGACTCAAAAGAGATTTATCTTTATCATAGATCATAAATTTGATAAATATTCCCTTAATCATTTAATGCTCTTGTCGCTGAATTCAAACTTGTCTAATATTAATGGTAGAAATCCACTTTTGTTTTCCTCTCTTTTAACTTCTCCTCCCTTTCTAGACATCAATCTGAGATATTCAAACTCACAAGGTCTCTATTAGACACGATCATATGAAATTTTAAAATCTTTGTTAGGTATTTCTGAAGAGCATGTCTGTCTTAGACGTGTTATGATAAAGCATCAACAATGAAAGACATAAATTAACATTACCAAAGCAGGAACTATTATTTAACCTCTTAGTGTCATCTATTACATAAATATATTTTCTCAATATAAAACATCCTTTCATTCCTGTATTGAATATTTATAGTTACAGTAAAATGATGTTTAGGCTTAAATTTCTTGGGACTGTTTTGTTGCAAGAAACAAAAAGCTTTTCCTTTTAGTTTAGGCAAATAAAATGGGACTATAATAAAAATGATACTGTCTATCTCATAAAGGTCAAGAATAGTAATGCAGCTGGATCATGAAGAGAAATGGGAATGGAAACTAAAAAGACATCAGGGAGTCAATCAAAGATGTTACTTCTTGTTTTTCTTCTGAATACACATTTATTTTTTCATTAGATTTTAGGTCAATCTATACCCTGATTCACATGGCAGAATATGAATTTTGAAAAATACTCCAACTTTTTTTAGATCAAAGCACACGACAGGACTAAAAATGTTAATCAGATAAACTCCAAATTTCCAAAGAAAAGGATCTGATCAGTCTAGTTCCCTTGTAGTGAAATCAATTCAGGCTAAAATTTTAGTCAATTTTGGTAATTCATTTCCATTAAAATTATACATTTCATCAACTTCTAAGAATGTGTATATTATTACAGTTACTCATAAGATCATTCAATGCCTCTATATTGTTTTGTTTTCTCAAATATCACTGAAAACAAACTTTTCCCCTTCCTTTGTGAGGACATTTTTCCAAAGTTTTTGTTTGTTTGTTTTGGGCTTTTTTTTTCAGCTGAGAAAGAGAAAAGCAGCCCCCAACATCTGTGAGCTAGCCAAGTATTATCAGCTAGGCCTTGGTAGTGACATGAGCTGGTATAACACTCACTGGTAGGTCTAGGTGCTCTCCTGTTAAGCATAAACAATTTCATAAAGCATAAACGTCGGAAAAAAAAAACCACTCTGTGACCATGATGAATCAAGACAAAGACAAAGCAAAGCAATAATCACGACTGAACATAAGGAAACCAGACCAGTGTCCAAGACACAAAATGATTAAACTATATTTATCCTGATGAATATGAGTGACTGCTGGATCTTTACTAATCACAGCTTTAACCTTGTGCTTCCAATAGATAAAATTTGTTAAAATAAGAAAGTACGGAATTACATGTGCACCTTGGAGATGTTGTGCATTCAGTTCCAGATCACCGCAGTATAGTGAGTATCACAACAAAGTGAGTCAAATGAATTTTTTGGTGCATATGAAAGCTAACATTATACCGTAGTCTATTAAGGGTGCCATAGCATTATGTCTAAAAAATGTACATTCCTTAATTTTAAAATGCTTTATTGCTAAGAAATGCAAACCATCATCTGAGCTCTCAGTGAGTCATAATCATTTTGCTAATGGAAGGTCTTGCCTCAGTGTTGATGGCTGTTGACTGGTCAGGGTGAAGGCTGCTTAAGTTTGGGGTGGCTGTGGCAATTTCTTAAAGTGTGACAATAATAAAGTTTGCTGCATCAATTTGCTCTTCCTTTCACAAATGATTAATTTATAGTATGTGATGCCATTTGAGCATTTTACCCACATTTTCTTTCTTTCAGTATTGGAGTCAATCCTCTCAAACCCTGCCACTGCTTTATCAACTGAGTTGATGTAATATTCTAAATCCTTTGTTGTCATTTCAACAATCTTCACAGCATCTTTGCCATGAAAAGATTCCATCTCAAGAAACCATGATCTTTGCTCATCCATAAGAAGCAATGTTACAGTTTTATCATGAGATTGCAAGTCAGATCCATCAGAGAAATCATTATCTATGGCAACTATAACCTTATGAGGTTTATTTCTTAAATTATAAGACTTGAAAGTCAAAATTACTCTTTGATCGATGGGCTGCAGAATGGATGCTGCCCATTAACACCTTAATATCGGACATCTCCATCAGAGCTCTTGGACGACCAGATTAATATCAATGAGCAATAGTACTTCGAAAGGAATTTTTTTTTTCTTTTCTGAGCAGGTCTCAACAATGGGCTTGAACTATTTAATAAACCACGTTGTAAACAGATGTGCTGTCATCCAGTTTGTTGTTCCACTTATAGAGCACAGGCAGAGTAGACTCAGCACAATTCTTAGGGCCCTAGGATTTTCAGAATGATAAATGAGCATTGTCTTCAACTTGAAGTCACCAGCTCCATTCACCCCTAGCAAGAGAGTCAGCCTGTCCTTTGAAGCTTTGACATCAAGCACTGACTTCTCCTCTTTAGCTATGGAAGTTCTAGATGGCATCTTCTTCCAATATAAGATTGTTTTGTCTACATTGAAAGATCTGTTGTTCACTGTGGCCACCTTTATTAATTATCTTAGGTAGAGCTTTTGGATAACTCGCTAAAGCTTCTATATCAGTTTCAATGTCAGAAAAAGTTGAAATAGTGTGAGAATTACCAAAATGTGACACAGAGACACCAAGTGAGTAAATGATGTTGGAAAGACTTGTCAATGCAAGGTGGCTATAAACCTTCAACTTGTAAAAATGCAGTATCTGCAAAGCACAATAACGTGAAACACAAGAAGACAGGGTATGCCTGTCCTCCAGCTTTCTGAGGGCATCTAAAGTCCCACTTCTTTAAATCTCTCCTCCCCCATGAAAATCACCTAAAATAAGTCTAAATCCTTTTATAAGTTTTTTTTTTAAAGGTTTTATTTATTTATTCGACAGAGGTAGAGACAGCCAGCGAGAAAGGGAACACAAGCAGGGGGAGTGGGAGAGGAAGAAGCAGGCTCATAGCGGAGGAGCCTGATGTGGGGCTCGATCCCATAACGCGGGGATCACGCCCTGAGCCAAAGGCAGACGCTTAACCGCTGTGCCACCCAGGTGTCCCTATAAGTTTTTTTTAAACCTTGTTATAGAGATGTCCTGTGGTGCATTTTCCCTTAATACAACAATTAAGAAACACCACAATTACTGATATGTTTCTGGTGACATTTGGCTGGATGGTAATTATAGAATCAGCCCCTCAGTTAAATATTTCCAGTCCAAAGACCATGAGATGTCAGAAGAGACAGAGTATTAGATTATATTAGAATCAAAATGGCCTGTGTTCCAGTCAAGGAAACAGTCAAAAAAACTAAGAGGGAGCCCATGGAATGGGAGAAGATATTTGCAAATGACACTACAGATAAAAGACTTGTATCTAAGATCTACAAAGAACTTCCCAAACTCAATACACGTGAAACAAATAACCAAATCAATAAATGGGCAGAAGATATGAACAGACATTTTTCCAATGAAGACATACAAATGGCTAACAGACACATGAAAAAATGTTCAAAATCATTAGCCATCAGGGTGGCCCCAGCCACTTTGGAAAACAGTGTGGAGGTCCCTTAAAAAGTTAAAAATCGAGCTACCCTATGATCCAGCAATTGCACTACTGGATATTTACCCCAAAGATATAGATGTAGTGAAGAGAAGGGCCATATGCACCCCAATGTTCATAGCAGCATTGTCCACAATAGCTAAATCGTGGAAGGAGCCGAGATGCCCTTCAACAGATGACTGTATTAAGAAAATGTGGCCCATATATACAATGGAATATTACTCAGCCATCAGAAAGAATGATTACACAACATTTGCAGCAACATGGACGGCACTGGAGGAGATTATGCTAAGTGAAATAAGTCAAGCAGAGAAAGACAATTGTCATATGGTTTCACTCATTTATGGAACATGAGAGATAGGAGGATCGGAGGAGAGGGAGGGGAGGAATGAAGGGGGGGGTAAACAGAAGGCGGAATGAACCATGAGAGACTGTGGACTCTGGGAAACAAACTGAGGGCTTCAGAGGGGAGGGGGTGGGGGATTGGGATAGGCCGGTGATGGGTATTAAGGAGGGCACATATTGCATGGTGCACTGGGTGTTATATGCAAGTAATGAATCATGGAACATTGCATCAAGAACTGGGGATGTACTGTATGGTGACTAATATAACAAAATAAATATTAAAAAAAAAAAAACCTAAAAAAAAAAAAAATGGCCTGTGTCCATTTCTGAGTTCCCTTGGTTTCCTTCTTCATTTATTTTTCCTTTCCTTCCTTCCTTCCTTCCTTCCTTCCTTCCTTCCTTCCTTCCTTCCTTCCTTCCTTCTTGTTCTTCTCCTTAATTACACGAGGAGGCTCCTTTGAGCATCTCCCATTGGGTTGAGTCATCTATTTTTTTTAACAGTTTATTGAAAGTGAAAATATGCATAAAATAAACTACATCCATTTAAATTGTACAATTTGATGAGTTTTGATGGATATATACATACATAAGCCACCACCACAATAAGGATACAGAACACTTCCACAACCTCCAAAAGATTCCTTGTGACACTTAACAGTTTGTCATTTACCCACATCTGGTCCCAGGCACAACCAATCTGCTTTTTGTCACAAATATTGGTGTGCATTTTCCAGCATTTAACGTGTCTTAAATCTTTTGTGCCTTGCTCCCTGCATTTAGCATAACAATTTTGAGATTCATTCATGCCGATGTGCTTTTTAAAGTAACAATATACTTTTATATTCTCTTAAGCAGGATATCGGAGTATCATTTCCTCTACCTCACCACCAATACTTGTGTTAAAAGATAAACTGGGGTGTATTAAAATTTATAAGACTTTATTTGAGCAAAAATCTATTCCAACTGGGCAGTGCCAAACTGGAAGTGATTAGGAGAGCTCCACTGACAGGAACTACAAGGAAAACTTCTATAGAAATAGTAGGGAAGCAAAGAAAGGAAATCATTCGATTGGCTTAAAGCCTGGTTGGCTGTTTGTGATTGACTGTCCTAGTTTGATTTTGTAACTTTGATGCATTTACAGGATTAGATTTTGGTTTGCTTAGATAGGCTGCCACAGCATTAGAGCTGCCTAATGGCCTCCTTGTGTAATTAATTTAACACTTACTATTGTCTACTTTTGTATTTTTAGCTATTCTAATAAATGTCTAGCTCATTGTGGTTTAAATTACATTTCCCTAACGACTGAATGATTTTAAGCATCTTTTCATGTGCTAATAGCATTATTCTATCATTGTTTTTGAAATGCTTGTTCAAATCTTTTGCTAACATATTATTGAGTTTTTGTCTTCTTATTGAGGTATAAGAAGTGGTTATATATTCTGGTTACAAGTCCCCTGTCAGATATATGTATTGTGAATAATTTCCCCCATTCTATTGCCTGCCTTTTCCTTTATTTTATTTTGTATTTAGACGAGCAAATGGTTTTAATTCGGTAGAATCAAATTTATCATTTTTTTGTTTGTGTGGGGATTTTTTTTTTTGTAATATCTAAAAAAATCTTTGCCTAACTCACAATTGTAAAGATCTTTTCATGTCTTCTAAGTAGCCAAATTTGCTGGTGTAAAAACCGTCTGCTTTCTTTTCATTCTCTTAACTTTAGGATTTGTTAACTCCTCTTCCATTTCTGATAATGACAATTTGTGTTCTTCCTCTTTCTCTTACAATTAGTCTTCCTAAGTATCTGTTAATTTGTTGATATTTTCAAAGAACCAAATTTTGGCTTTATGAAAAGTCGAAAATTAGAAATAACCCCAAATTAGCAATAACTACCTTTGGCAATAGAAGAGGAAAGAGAAGGTATTGTATTATAGTCGTTCCGTGAAATGCTGCTCTGCAAGGAGAGTAAAGACACTACCGCCACACAAGACATGCATAAATCTTATCAATGTGTCTCTACAATTCAGCTTCTCTTCTAGGCGCTAAAGAACATTCGAGAGGTTTGTGTTATAGTGTGACTAGATAAAAATAATAAACACAATAAATGAGTGACATAAACTGGAAGGTAGTTAGTGCTGAGGAAAAAAAAGACAATATGTAGTGAGGTAAAAGGGATCCATAGTGCAGTAATTGTTGGCAACTTAAAATAAGGTGATTAGGAAAAGATGCACTGAGGTGACATTAAAACAATGACTTAAAAGAGGTGAAGGACTTAGTCTGGTAAATATCTGGGAGAAATATAACCCAGACAGAGAAAACAGCCAGTGCAAAGACCATGCATGGGAGAAATTTAATGGACACCTAGGAAATAAACCTGCAGAAAGAAAATAGGCAAGAGAAGAATGATAGAAAGCAAAGTTAGAGGTGATGTGGATTGATGGGTGGATTGATGGAGACAGATAGATATAGCCAGGTGATCAAACTCAGCTACATTATTATGGTCTGATTTTTGCTTTCTATGCATATGTTTCCTCATCTTAAGAAGTTACAAGTGCACACTCACAAATTCATATAATCCCAGGAAAAATATGAAAAGTGTAAAAAGAAGCAGCATAATTTCATAAAGAGCCATTTCAATTCAGCATTAGGCTGGGAAAATCAGGTGAAATTTCATAAATAAGGGTCTCTAAGCATGGCCTTAATAAGTAGGCCATTTTTTTTAAAGATTTTATTTATTTATTTGTCAGAGAAAGACAGCCAGCGAGAGGGGGAACACAAGCAGGGGGAGTGGGAGAGGAAGAAGCAGGCTTCCAGCAGAGCAGGGAGCCCGATGCGGGGCTCGATCCCAGGATCCCAGGATCATGCCCTGGGCCAAAGGCAGACGCTTAACGATTGAGCCACCCAGGCGCCCCTAAGTAGGCCATTTTTTAACAGGTGGAAACTAGGAGAAGGCAACTGTGCATGAAGGTGGGTGACCCAGCAAAGTGTAAAAGGTGGACAAGTGCAGGACCTGGTTAGCCAACAAGCTTATACTCCATCACGCCTAGACTGAGGAATAAGGGTGAGTTGGAAGGGGTTGTTGTAAGAAAAGCATGAAAAAAGTCTTTAGAAGTTACTGAGTGCTTGATAAATGATACATATCATTTCATAAGATCATCTGAGCAACCCTAAGATACAGGTAGCATTGGCATCTCCTGCTACATGAAAGGAGACCTGTGCAGCCTACACAAGATGTGACAATCCTAGGACATAGCCCCATCTGTTTCTAACTGCTGACATTGCTGTCTTAGCAACTAGGGATGCACTTTCTTAAATAGTGCAACTATAAACTCAAATTGAATTCCCAATTTTGAACACCACTGTCATTTACAGTCCATATTAGAAAAACAGATGTACCAAGTATTAATTTTATGGCTAATTGAATGCCCATCTCAAAGTGAAAAACTAATTTTGTATATCCCTTATGTTTATGCCTTTTTACTTGTACAAATCAGCTACATGGGAATGAAGTTGTTTTGAAATTGGAGTATGTTATATGCTAGCAAAAGGTGGGTTTCCATGTCACTGTTGTCTCAGGGAGTCAATATCCTGAGTTAACAATTACAAATTACTCAATTAGGGTGACAAGAAGCAGAGACCTTTTTTTAAGGAAATTCTGAAAACGTAAGATTAAACTCATAAGGAAGTCATATGAACTTCTGTAGAGAAAACAAAATTTCATCTAGTTATTGAAGGAAAATGCACATTTTTAATAGCTGCTAGTTAAAATATTCTATCTGGCAGGAAAAAAAAAAAATTCCAAACCTCTGTGACCGCATGCAAATCAACAAAATGTTAGCAAATTTCGTTTACTTTACATTTCTGGAAATAAAAATGTCGAAAATAAAAAGAAGCAAATAGCAAAAGATGAAGTTCAGCTTTCCAACAAACTATCCCTAGTTTTCAAAATCACACACAAATCCACATTTCGGGATGAATTGTTCACAAGATAATCAATTTTGACAGTTAATTCAGGTGAATTTGGTTAGATCAGCAAATTTGATGAAGTCCACTAAACTCTGGAGAGGCAACCCACTTCTCTCTCAGTTTATATTTAGTCCTCAAGTTTATTCATCTTTGTGTTATGCTCAATTTTTTGTCTTCCTTTATATAATAACCAAATATCATATTATTGAGACAATTTTAATTCCAACCTCATCCATTAAGTTTTAAATAATTTGTTTGATGTCAGGATATTCAACTCAAATTATTTTGATGATTATCCGTTTCAGGAATTGTCAGATAACACTAATCTTTGGCTCCTGAATCTCCCTGGACAGTGATTTATAGAACAATATAATCCGACACAAATCATACTGCTGAGGACTAAAATTGTTTAGAAATATGAATCTGGAGAATTTCCAAAGAAAGATTCGGCTGCTTCAACAGTGCATCTTATTCTGTGACTGACAAAAGAAAATATTCCCCTTAAAGGCACAACACAAGGAGTTCCAGTACTCTGATTCTTGTACACTTACAAGACAACGAACATTTCATGAAATTCTTTCTGCCACCTTCCACATCCATAACATACTAAATACAAACACTCTGTGTTGTTCATCAATGGCCCATAAGCATCATTTCATTTTTCTTTGCATAATCACATTATTCCCTCAACCCATAAATCTGTGTGTGGTGATTACAATTCTTGCCCATCAATCCAAATTCCTTTTTCCCATATACAGTATTTATAGAATGGATCAAGGGAACGATCCTTCAAATGAAAATGGGATCAGCTAGTCACAATTAGGTCATTAATACATCAGTAAAGTTACTGTTCTTCAAAACAATGAGAAAATAAATCTTTAAAGAGATTTACATTAATGTAGACCTGTTAATGAGCAACTGTGGTGTAATTTCTCAAAACCTGCATGACTTTGTCACTTAATAAAATTTACATAATATTTTAAGGTCCACATTTTTGTAATTATCATAGAAATCATTTATGGTAGCAAATGTCTTTCTAACTATTGACAGCTTCTAAGATTTTTCTCTCAGTTTTAATAAAAATATTAACAAGTTTTTAAAGGAACTGAAGTAGTTATTGTAATATATTAAACAGGGTATTAATTATAATTAGAATGCCATCAAATTCATTACTAAAGCATTAATCTGATACAAAAATCTTCTTTACAGATTACATAGGGACATTTATTAATAAAATAGCTAAACAAAATGTGACCTGAAAATCATACCTTTCAACACATCATTGTTTAGGGGAAAATACATTTTTGGTGAATTAAAATTATATAGAAATATAATTTTTAAAAAGATTGGTTTATTTAATTTTAGAGAGAGAGTAAGAGAGGGCAAGCACGAAGAGGGGTAGGGAAAGAGGGAGAGAGAAAGGGAGAGAGAATCTCCAGCAGACTCCCCACTGAGCGTGGAACCCATGGAGATCATGATCTGAGTCAAAACCAAGAGTTAGACACTTAATAGATTGAGCCACCCTGGTGCCCCTAGAAATATAAGTTCATAGCTAAGTCTCCACAAGCAGAGATTTTGTAAAAATATTAGAGTATTTTATCCCTTGGGTCACAAACACAAGTTGTAATGATCTTATCATCTGCCATAGATTTAGAATTGGTCCATTTCAGGAGATCACCAGAATGAAGTGTTACTCAATATAAAAATTAAAAGCACTTACTAGTGGAGCAAATTTTGGATGAGTATACATAATCAGATAGTATTAATATCTATAATAAGCTAGACTACCGTTTTGCGTTATCTCTGCTCTGCTATGGTTTTCAAAGGGGACACAGTGTCTGAGATGCCGTAAAATAGTATATCGCTGAATAGTATATCACTAAATATCACTAAGATAGTATAAATTACTAATCAACAAAATTTATGTAAATCACAACTTGTTTGCTTTAAAATGTGTTAACATTTTTAAAAAATTAATTATGATTTTTTTCACTTTTTATTAATTTTGATTGGCCAGCTACTAGTCTCAGTCTGAATCGGTTAGTATGTACATGTATATGTATATATGTATTCATATGTGTACACACGTACACACACATACTTACCACATAATAAAAAATGCATTGAAGTAAATAGGTAACTGGAATGTCAACAACCTATATTCCATAATTATAGGTAAGATACTGACCTCCAGAAACTTCTGATATTGAAGGCATTGCCATGTGACTTTTTAGCATGTGGTTTTGGATTTTAGATGTTGTGATGGTTGCTTTTATGGTCAACCTGGCTAGGAAATGGTGCTCAATGGTGCTTGGTCAAATGCTATCTAGATGATGCTGTGGAGGTATTTTCTAGATGTAATTCACATTTGACTCTAAGACAGGAGATGATCTGCAAAAATGTGGGTGGACCTCAGTCATCCAATCAGTCCAAGACCTTAACAGCAAAACCTGAGGTTTCTCAGAGAAGGAATTCTACCTCAAAACTGTAATGTAGACATCTTTCCTGAGTTTTCACCTGATGTCCTGACTTACAGATTTAGGATCAAAGAATGCAAGGTCAAATCGTATCTGAGTTTCCAGCCAGTTGCCTTACACTGTGGATTTAGGACTTGCAGCAATCACATAACACAATGCCTTAAAATCTCTCTTTCTCTCTCTCCATATATATTTTGTATATATAATAATATATATCGTATAGATAATATTAATATTATAATCTCCATCTACAGTTTCTATTCATATTTATCTTGAGAACCTTGAATGACACAGTGTGTTCTGGCTTACCACCTATCATCTCTATAACCCTGGGACATTTCTTTGACATCTCCGAAACTCTGATTCTTCATCTTTAAAATGAGTATATAGTCTATTTTTATGTTTATTTTACTGTGGTAATAACACTTAACATGAGCTCTACCCTCAACACATTTTTAAGTGTTATCTGGAGGCACGATGCTGTACAGCAGCTCACGAGAACTTTCTCATCTTGCATAACTGAGATTTTATTCCTGATGACTAGCAAATCATTGTCCCTTCTCCCCTGGCCCCTAAAAACCACAATTCTATTCTTTGCTTCCACAAATTTGACTAGCTAAGATACCTCATTCATGTACAATCATGCAGTATTTGTCCTTCTGTGTCTGCCTTACTGCACTTAGCAAGACGTCCTCCAGGTTCAACCATGTTGTCGCATATGGCAGGATTTCCTTCTTTTTTGAGGCTGAGTAATATTCCATCATGTGAATGTAAATAATACTTGTAAGTTTGTAATGAGGGGTAAAGGGCATAGGGAGTAAAAGCACACCTTAAGAGTGGCTGTCACTGGAGAGGTACTCCGGAAAAGACAGCTACTATATTTGTTAACTATTTAAGGAATTAAGTTTGAAGAGAAAAACTAAAGATAAACCTTGTTGGAGTTGGTATCTTGTCCTCCTCAAACTATGAACATTACTGAGGTGTTAATCTTCTGATGAAGTGAGCAAAACTTGAAAGCGGTCATTTATAATTATTTAATACATTCAAACATGTATTAAAGACAGACACGGAGAGAGAGAAGCAGGAGTCTCAGACATGTGGTCATGGCAGACCTGACCTTTGGAAGGCCTTGCTGAGGTGAGGAGAGGGTGTTTTTTTCCTTCTTTTTTCTTTTGGTAATTTTAGGTTCTTCCCTCTTCCCATTGCTTTTCTCTGCCTCATTCCCCAGTTTTCGATTGTGTCCCAGCAGCCTCAGCTGTGTCACAGATTTATGGTACCTGAGAAGAAGGCACAGTCCCTCTTCAGTGTAGTGCAAATTGTTAATGAGGGCGGTGATCATTCGCAGTTCCCTGCACAGCGCCTCACTCTTCACTGGGATTAGTCAAATTGGATTTGTAATGTGCTTTAAACTCCTCAGAGGCTGTTATGTAAATAGCAGGTGATATTTTAGTCCTGTATTGTTCTGATGGCTCTTTTGCCCTGTAGGATCTGTCTCTTCCCAATTTTACCTGCTAACAGAGGTTCAGTTCTCTTTATAAATTTTCAGTACTTAAATTTTTACTGCAGTAGGAGACTAAGAAGCCTACACACGAAATGTAAGCACAGGTGCTATAAAATGATAGACATTTAAGACAAACAGGCAAACAAACAAAAACCTAAAACCTCCTGGAGTTTTGGTTAATCACGCGTCCAGGATAATGCGCTATGAGAAGAGAGTCAGACCAGCACACGTCCCTACCTGCCGCCTATGGTAAAGCAGCGAGTTGAAATCATCACTGGGTCTGGGCCAGCTGACCTTGCCACGCGGCTGTATGGAATAGGTGAGCCGGTTAACCTTGCAGATCTTCATGTTTTTCATTGATTAACGGGAGAAATAAATGTTGCAGACGTTTGTGAGGATCACAGGGTGCAATATATGTGAATGCACTGTTTCCAGCATTTTACCATGTACAGAAATACTGCTACAAAGAAAGTACCAAGGTGTGTTTGTTTTCCCATAAAAGCGTTGTTTATTTAGAGATCATATCTTCTAAGGCACTTAAAATATCCAGGAAAAACAGTATTTTATTTTCTTAAAAATCAACGTTCAATCTTGGTTATGCATCTTTTGTTACTTGATGTCTGTCTTCTGCTTCTAATTATCAAAGATATTATCATATGCTTACATACCATAACCCCTTCTCAGTAAGTGCCAGTGCCACATCATCAGAACTTTTCAAAGTAATTATTGCTTGAGTTCTGAGCCGGTTCGGGTTGCATGATACAAAATAGAACATCTAAAAGATTACTGAGAGGACAGGGTGCCTGGGCGCCGTAGTCTGCTCAGCAACTGACTCTTGCTTTCGGTTCAGCTTGTGATCTCAGGGCCTTGATCTCAGGGTCATGAAATCAAGCTCCTGTAGGGCTCTGTTCTCAGCGTGGAGTCAACTTAAGATTCTCTCTCTCTCTCCCTCTGCCCCTCTACTCCCGACCCCCGGCGCTGCCTGCATGCACTCTCTTTGTCTCTGGGGAAAAAGGAAGGAAGGAAGGAAGGAAGGAAGGAAGGAAGGAAGGAAGGAAGGAAGGAAGGAAGGAAGAAGAAAGAAAGAAAGAAAGAAAGAAAGAAAGAAAGAAAGAAAGAGAAAGAAAGAAAGAAAGAAAGAAAGAAAGAAAGAAAGAAAGAAAGAAAGGAAGGAAGGAAGGAAGAAAGAAAGAAAGAAAGAAAAGAAAGAAGGAAGGAAAGAAAGAAAGAAAGAAAGAAAGAAAGAAAGAAAGAAAGAAAGAAAGAAGGAAGGAAGGAAGGAAGAGAAAGAAAAAAGATTACTGAGAGGAAATTATTTGCCTCCTCGTTATTTTACAGGCGTTTTCACTAGGAAGTTTGATCAAAAAGGTAAATATTTAAATTATCTATTTAAGAAATTTTTTTCATCCAATAGTATCATATACTATAATAGCATGCTCTTAAAACTTTTAAATACGTCCCTATCTCTCTTCATAAAAATCAGGCCCAAAACAAGGGCTTCTGAAACCGTTTCTGAAAACCTGTCAAAATAATAAAAGACATGAGAGCATTAAAAATACATTGGAGTAAAAATATCTCTGAAATGAGGATGTCATTTCTTCTCTAATCATCTATTGCCATTAAATTGGAACATTGGTTGAATTTCAAATAAAATAAGAGGTCTCTTAAATTTAACTGTCATATTATGTTACCCTATGTGATTTTATGAGATGTTGTGTTAGCAAAGAATGGGAAAGCACTGAATATAATTCAGAGTACTATAAACTAGATAACGTGACTTGACAACTCAAATTTAAAAGGGAAAGTACTTACAGTAGTTTCATATCCGACATCGCCATCAAGTTGTACGTCTAACAGAGAAGTTTAGCATGAAGGTTGGGAACAATACACTGCCAGGAAATGTGTAGGTCACATTTCAGGAAGATTCAAATTCTGTTGAGTAGTTTTAAGATACTTCTTTGTTTCTGAAAAATAACTACTTTGTTTATATGTTACAATGTAAAATATAGCAAGGAAACAAAAAAAGCAAGTTCGATTTCAACAATATTATCACCAAACAATTTGAAACCAAATCCTTCCTCTTACACATTTCTTCCTGGTGAAGAGAGATAAGATCTCTAGCTTTGAATAGATTTTACATGGCAAAATCCATCTCTAAATGAAGATCCTTTTTAAGGCTTTGATATTGTTTTATTTAAATCATCAATATTCTGGGCATGGCTTACTTTACAGAGAAGATTCATTCTTTGCTGAAACATAATTGCATGATCAGATATTAAGAAGAAACCATCAACCACAAAATGGAAATCAGCCTTCCAATGGTCATTTTATACTCCGAAGATGATTTTCTTTTAACATTTTTGTTGTCAACCACAGAGCAGCACGCGAAGATGGGAAACCCAAATTTCAACATTACTCTAACCTGAATAAAATTTAAATATATGAACACTAAATTAAATAATCGATAACAGATTTTTCGTCGGATAACCATTTCTTTGGCAGTAAATGGCACAGAGGCAAATCCATCTGAGCAAACTCCATCTTCATCAGTGTCACAGCTTTGCAGGGTCTTTTAGAAGCAAGAAGATATTTTCATGTTTTCCAATGCTCTGTTGTTTTTCAGTCTCCATCAAAAATTTGCAATGACACTACCACTTTCTATTCATTGCCTATTCAGATTTGTAAATGGAATTTATTGCAAGCAATGTCATTTTACAGATTAAATTAATGTTATTATAAAGAGCTTTAAAACTCAAAGATATTTATGAGTCATGCTGAGAAAGGATGTGTACTCAGTTATAATGATTAATAATAAGTCCCCCAAGTTTTCACAGATGAAATGACCACCATGTGCATATTTTGAGCACAAAACAGATAACTATAATTCTAAAAGAAGAATGGAAGAAGCACCGAGCCACTAATGCATCCGTTGGATCAGCATGTTATTGGTGGATTGAGTGAAATTTTGCTTTCAAAGTTGGTTAATCTGTGCATAGGCAAATTTGAAAGTGTAGGCAAACTGAGTGTTTGAGTATTGGAACATATTTATCTGTGGGAGATCATTATAATAATATTTCCTAACCAATTTCACCTCCTGCAGTATGACATTACTGGTTGCTGTTCCCACCATCAATAGGTGGAGTCTTTTGTCTATTATCCTGTGTATGGGCTGGACATGTAACCTGCTTTGGTAAATAGGACTTGGCTCTTCTAGTCCTCATCTAGATGGTTGAGTATGCATGAGCCCAGGTGAGAGGAGCTGAAGAGTCACCTGAACAATCTATATGATTATGAGAAATCATATCTCTGTGTTTATTATTTTTTTAAATCTCTATTGTTTGAGCCACTAAGTTTTGGACACATTTATAAATGAACTAAATATCGAAATTTGAAAGATAATTAGATATTACATCAAACTTCCACAGGTGTTCTATTTCTGTTATTTAAACGGAAAGTATAATACTTATAATTCAGGCACTCATAACTACTTGGAATCTATCTTTTGCTAGCAATGCGGGCTGGAGAAACAAATAAAAAATGTTTAAAATGTAAGCCATTATATTCATTGGAGTAAAACCTGATTAACTGGAAATTCCAATCAAACTATAAGTAGGAAAATGACAACGAAGTAAGGTAATATTAAGGATTTGTTTGACTCTGGAGGTAATTTTGAGTTATGTTTAGAATAGTTGGTCTCAAATATGAGGAGTTTTAAATTCACTGGCCTGATTTCCACTCTACAGACTCTGATTCAATTAAACTGTGTAAAGTCTGAGTATCAGGATCTTTACTCAGGTAAAGAATATAGTCAGTCTAAGGATTCCTGGCTGGTTCAGTTGGAGGAGCATGCAGTTCTTGATCTTGGGGTTGTGGGTTCAAGCCCCACACTGGGTGTAGAGATTACTTAAAAGTAAAATCTAAAAAAAGAGAGAGGGAACACAGTCTAAATTTCTAACCTGTATGTGTTATGTGTTTATAGAAATTACATATACACACAGAAAGAAAAGGAAAAATTACACACACACACATACATATAGAAAGAATGAGAAAGAATTTACATATACACATATACAGGAAAAATTTTTATATGCAAATTATATATAAAGAAATTACATATATTATTTATATAATATGTAATAACAATACAAAGTCACCATTATTACCATTAGTTCTATATCTATTATTTGAAGAACTGTAATAATGGTGACCTTGTACTATTACTAGATCCCCAAACCTGAAATAATCTTGTTCATATTATTTTGTAAAAAAGATACACTATTAATTTTTTTTTAGAAATATTCTCAACAAAAAAAAGCTTGAGAAATTTTGGGAATGTCTCTGGCTAGAGACTGAGTAACAAAACTGTTATCTGTATTATTCTATTTACTTAGAATTACTGTTAATCTTACAGGTTTACTAAGCTAATTTCTGAAATGGTTTACATGATAAGTTTTTTAAAATTATGATTAAGATTCTTGAAATTTACATAGTACTATTATTCCAAATAATCCAATTATAATCCCTACAATATCTCAGTAAGCAAAATACTTATCAAGTTTAATAATGATCACATAAGCAGAAAAATTGCCATCCTATTAATAGATGTCACTGTAACATAAATATCCTATCCTTTGATGTTTTTACCTAATTGTGGTTTACTTACAAGCTATATAAATCCCAGGGTAATTTCCAAGACAGTGTTCTCTCTCACACACACAATAATGGGCCTCTTTACTAGGTTTCGTGAAAGGTTGCACTAAGCAGGTAAAGGTGAGTGTATTTGGACTAATTTAAATATCTTTATATAAAATATACAAATTACCTGCATGATAATTAAATAGAAAAATTATTTTCCTCTTTATTTTTAGATTTAAATTTTTACTTGGACTTTGTACAAAATTAATTCAAATGACAGAATCTCCTCATCCTGTTCTGTAAATGTTCAAAATTAATTTCCACTCTGAAGCTATTACACTTTACTTTTCCTAACTTTAAAATCCTCACTTTTCAGATCATCCCCAAAAGAAGTGGTCAATAAATGCAAATCAGGGGCGCCTGGGTGGCTCAGTCTTTAAGCGTCTGCCTTTGGCTCAGGGAGTGATCCCAGAACCCTGGGATCTAGTCCCACATCGGGCTCCTCCGCTGGGAGCCTGCTTCTTCCTCTCCCACTCCCCCTGCCTGTGTTCCCTCTCTCACTGGCTGTCTCTCTCTGTCAAATAAATAAACAAAATTTTTTAAAAAAATAAAATAAAATAAAAATAAATGCAAATCAACATATTATAAGTATTCACACATTTCCTAATGCTCTTCTCCCCCATTTGATTTTTACTGCAAAATTTGGTAAGCATTGCATGCATTTCCTTGCTGTTTTTATATCTACCACGATGAAAAACATAGATTACTTTTCTCTGGTGATACCAAATATTAATATGAACATGATGATTGATGAAATTCTGAGATTTATCAGGATTTTTTCCCAAGAGCCATAAACGGCTCCTAGAATCACAGCTCTATTGCTCAAATCCAGTTGAATAGAGCAGTTTTGATGTACTATTTCCATGGTAATATATTTTGGAATTCTGATGGTGTTTTCTCCATAGAAAGGCTTTTGATCACTAAGTAGCAGGGATTGTGGCTGGCAAACTGTATTTTATGACAAGACAGAGGGGCCTTTATTCCAATTAACTGAGTGACCTGGGACAACCACTTCAGGCACTCACATACTGTCCTCTGTCAAAAAGGCAGAGAAGGAAAATACCTGCTATCAAATGCTACAAATGGACTTTGTGAGAATGTACACATTTACATGTGGAGGGACACTTGTGTCCTGTGCTCTTCTGGGTCCCGATGCAAGGCAATGGCATCTTATCCCGAATAAATGAATGAGAAAGTGCACTATACTCTTGCCTACAGAAGTGTTATTCAAGTACTGTCAGAACTCAAAAAAAAAAAAAAAGAAGAAGAAGAAGTTCGATGCATTCTGTACTTTGGCATATAATTATATATGTTATAGTATCATTACTATATATACAATATGTTTCTATAAAGCAATAACATTGTTATAATGATAACAAAACTAGGAACACATACATTATATTTTATCTTTTATAATAATAATAGTAAATGCACATATATATTATACTTATTAAATGTCAGGCATGGTCATCTAAATGCTTTTACTCATTAAGTCATTTAATCCTCGCAATAACCCTTATTTGGCACATTGGACAGAGAAAAATCAAAATGAGGTAAAAGAAATTAATAACTGGTCTAGATCTCACAGCTAAAATCTACAATGTGTCTCACAGCTGGGGTTTAAACACAATAAGTCTAGCTCCCACACTTTGTGCTTTAAAACACTACATGAATCTGCTTCTTACATGGTGTAATTATCACAATACTACTGCAATTCAGCTTCTATTCAGGTAATGTATCTTGGTACTTGGGAGAGAATTTTACACATAGTTATTATGCCATCCCAGAAGAATACATTGTCAGAATGTAGTGCTCTTTTACTAAATCTGCTTGTATTATAAAAATATCACTTAAGCTTAACACTGGGATTTTGATACTGGTTTAACTTCAAAAATGACAATACGAGTATTATTTCTTAAACATGCAAAGTGTAGAAGTGTTTCTATACCTAGAAAATATTTCTGATTATTTCATATAAAATAACATCCTTTAATAATGTTCATGTATATACTCTTCTAATTATACCAGGAGTTTCATAGATGAAAGTAAGTTGCATGTCTGTTGCATTAGTCAGCTCTTTCCCACCATTGACCACTCAACATCACCTTAAACAAACATGAATATAAAATTGTCTTAAACAATAGCAGGAAGCATGTATAGTGGTTAAAAAAAAGAAATCAGTTTACTAGGGTTTCAGAGGAGTGAGCATATATAGAGGATATTCTAGTAGTTGAAACAACTGATGATAATGTGGCAAAGAAAGCTAAGATGGGACACTGACAGCCTGCTACATGTAAGGTAAGCACAGGTAGAGAAGGGTGGAGTAGTCTAAACCAAGTGATAACAACAGCAAGATCAGCACAGGTGGTTAAAATTACAGTGACCTGAATTTTTCTCACTGACTTCTAACTCAGTGTGTGGAGTCCTTTTGCTCTTACTTGAAAATAGAAGTTGGGGAGAAGGAGCAAACAGGAAGAGAAAAAGTTAATAAAAGAGAAAACCTGAGAATCTGTGAATCTTCTAACTGGCTAGGAGGGTGGGAGAGGGCATGTGGAGAGGAGATTTGCTGTGAGTAGCTAGGCAAAAGGCCAGTTATGGTGACTTTGGTTTGTTCATCTTCCAAATGAGCCCCAAAGGAAACCATAGGTTATATAATTTTCTTGGGGATAAGTGGAAGCTTATACCTAACATCTGTTAGTTAGACTTAGTTGGTTTTATATTTGGAGACTTAATAGAGAGAAAAATGCTTAGTCATTCTGCAAAAGTAAACTTTAGATGAGTCAAGTTTGCTTATATTTTTTAAATAGGAATATTTGCCTAAGGAAGTATTACAATCATGGCATCATTTCTAGTAAATTTATCATTGCAAGTTTGGAGGTTGGATTGGGAATATCAAATTAACCCCCCCATCATCAATCTTATTGTAATAAAGTTTTTGACATGACAAGACTGGAGATAAACGTCTGCTTTCAGCCCACATCCAGTTCTCAATCTGGGGAAGCTAAAATTTTTAACTTCTGTGGAGGGAAATAAAGGGGTAGTTGAAGGGGATGGCCAGTACAGGTGGGTAAACAAAATGCAACCCAGAGTCAGGAAGAAGTAGGACAGAATCGGGCCCTAGAGCTCCCGTGTTCGATGCAGGTCTCTTCTGTTATGCCTCGAAATATGGGCCATTAGCAGGAAGACTCGTGGAATGAATCACTTGACACTAGAGTTGTGGAAACTCGAAGAACCCACCGAACCAAAAATCTCTATTAATATTTACATTGAATCTGACAAACACCACCAGGTGGCACCACACTGAGGTTGAGACGTGAATGGATTTGAACCTCATCCCCACTCAAGGGCGCTCTCAACTGTTGCACAGGATCAGTCTGATAATTATATTAAACCCATTTTAGACAATTGTTATTTTAGTGAGGATTCCTCTTAGTTTGGAGTCTAATCGTATATACCAAAGAGAACGAAATCTAGGATTCCATAGTTTTACTACTTGGGTAGTCTATATCCTCTAGAGATAGAGAGTTTTTAGCTAATCTAGGGAACCTACATAGGCTGCCAACATACTCTGGAAATCGTATGAGGACTTACCCATTCAGTGAGAGTGGATCAAGTTACTTGGGCCAATAACTCTCCCACAGAGGAATTTGTAAAAACATACTGCCCCTCACCAATTTTTTTAATATCAGATACATATATATATTTATATGCATATGTATACATACATAGTCAAATAATATAATGATAATATAGTCAAAATATAGGAAAAAATGAGAACCTAGAAGACATTTGCTAATTTTTCAGAAAAAGCAAGGAGGAATTCTACTTTCAGTATAGAAAACTGATTTCTTAATAAACCATCATCTCACAGATAGCAACTACAATGTCTAGGCAAAAGATAGGGATCTGGAAAGTAAAGAAAAGCAGACTGATTTTGAAGAGGACTCAAATCTAAGGAGGTTACTGGTCTGGGTGAGTTTCCCGCTGTGGGGGCTTTATCCTGAGGGTAGCTGCACTGGTACACAAACCCCAGCAGAGTGCCCCTCATTGTTCTTGCCAGAAGAATAGGGAATGAGTGTGCCAGCCTGGATAGAATTTGGGAAGGCTGAGAGAGAGATCCAAAAATAAAGAAAAGACTCAAAGGTTCTGTGTATAAATTCTGTTCATGTTTCTGGCTTACCTTTGAAACATGTATTCATGAGATAAACTGAAAATATTCTGGGCTAAGATTGAAATACACTAAGAAAAATGAAGATTCAATATGCTGTCTACTTAGGCAAGGGTGAGTTTTTCAGTTTGAGTCTAACCAGGTTAATTTTCTCCTAAAGCAAAAACGTCATCCCTCTTAGAGGACTCGAAGAGTATCCAGAGTCTCCACAACAGAACCTTCCTGATAGTCAAGATATTATAAACAACTTTATGCAATTGAACTTGAAAATTTAGACAAATGGACAAATCCCTAGGAAAATATTATCAGATAGCAAGGATTACTTTGAATCTACAGTCATTATGGTATTGACACAAAGATAGAAAAAGAGCAATACAGAAAAGAGAACCCAGAGACACATTTTTGTATGTATGAACTCTTGATTTGTAACAAAGGTGTGAGTATTGAGAGGGAGGGAAACTTAAAGGAAAAAAATAAAAGTGAACCCCTGGCTTGCACAAAAATCATTCTGAGGTAGGTATAGGCCTAAGGGTGAAATGCAAAACTATTAACTTTTTTAGGATATTACAGAAAAATACCTTTCTATTTTGGATGGGAAAAAGTTCTTTTAATCAAGAAAACAAAGCACTAAACAGTAAAGAAAAGATTAACAAATTAAACCAACACAAAAATTAAGAATTTTTGTTCTTCAAAGATACCATATATAATAATATAGAAATGCCAATTAAAACCATAATGAAAGTGTTTTCTATACCGACCAGACTGGCAAACATTTAAAAATTTGACATTAACAAGTGTTTGTTGATGATATGGAGCAAATGGATTTTCCATACCCTGTTGCTGGCCATAAAAATTCATCCAACTGCTTTTTGAAAATATGTCCAGTATATTTGAGAAAACTGCAAATCTACTTTTTTTAAAAAAATTTATTTATTTATTTGAGGGAGAGGTGGCCCATGAGCTGAGCTGTAGGGGCAGAGGGAGAGAGAGAATCCCAAACAGACTCCGCGCCCCATGTGGGGCTCCATCTCAGAACCTTGAGATCACAGCCTGAGTGAAACCAAGAGTCAGAGGCTCAACTGACTGTGACACCCAGGTGCCCCCCCAAAAGTAGCAAATCTACTTTTGAATGGGCACTAGAGAAGTAGATGGAACTTTTTTCTAATACCCCCAAACTAGAAACAACATAATTTTCGATAAAAAGTAGGATGGAAAAATAGAATGTGGCATGTTAATCAATAAAATATTACATAGCAGTTCTACTTAAAATGTGGTCCACTGACTGACAGTGGTACAAGACAGGCTTGATACAGGTCTGTGAAGAGATCATAAATTTGTACCAGAATAAAAAACTCAACTACTTCACTAAGCACACTAGGTTTTGTTTGTTTTAGCAAGATTTTCCCAATGAAGATGCAATACATTGATTTACATTCTTGTGTTCATTTACATTCCTCGTGGAATTGTCATTTGAGACCCAACTACCCAATATACTCTGTGTATATTGATATACAGCGAGGAAAATGAACAAACTAGATCTACATACTGTAATAGCCTAGAAACATACGTTTAACAAAGAAACAAAACACTGGAAATTCACACAACATGTTTTCAGGTACCTAAAGATCTAAACAAGAAAAACTAATCTATATTAATAAGCATATTAAAACTAGAAGGAAGAAAATGAGGAAATGGTTACCACCAGAGTCAGAATATGTCGGTTCTCTACAAGGAAGTGTATTGTGTGTACGATCACAAAAGAACTAATGGGGAATCTCTGTTGGAAGCGTTCTGTTGATTGCTTTGGTTCGTGGTTACATGGATGTACATTTCATAATTATTTTTAACACTCTAAAATGCGTGTTTTATGCAACTTTATATGTGTGTGCTAATCTCCTATTAGAAAAAATAAGAATAAAGAACGTTTCTGTATGTAATGTCTGAACAGAAAAAAAATATTTTAGACAAAAGAAAAAGGTTACAAAGGGGTATATAAATAAAAAGGAAAAGATCTGTCCTTTGTCCAAAGAAAATCACACTTATCTGAATTGAACAGAGCAATGTTAAAAAAGAAAAATGTTGACAGTCCCCTTAGGGCCAGGTTGAAGAATCCAGCCTTATAACTGCTGAAGGTTTGAGGAGGCTCTAAGATAAATGTCCAGCCACAGGAGGAAGACACTTGAAGGGAAGAGAACATAGGTATGTTAGCCAGTCTTTAGGGTCATGGGAAAAAAGTCTTAGCTACGTAACTACAAGTGATACAGGAAAAAGAAAAAAAAGAAAGAACAAGTGTAGATAGGAAGGAAAGAAGGAGAGAGGGAGAAAAAAACAATGAATAATAATAATGAAGTCCGCCCCCCCCCACCCCCCCGCTAAAAGAAACTTCGGGAAAGTGAAGTAAATTGAAAATGGATTGGATCACAGAGTTAAGAAAGACCAGGGTGAGAATAGAATGTAATGAGTAGAATAAGTGAATAGAAATGGATGAATCACTATCTATAAAATCCTAGTGTTCAAACAAAATATAAGTCAGCGTCTCAGGATCTGCATCAGCTCTGATTAACACTGGGGCTCCCCAGCGGCGGTAACTAGCGATCCGGAGACTTGTTAAAACAGCGAAAGGAGAAGCATCTGTCCCCTGACTTGCACCATATCACAGTGAGATGGGGACAGAGTGACTATGATAGACACACCTGTTCAAAAGAGTGGGGGAATGGGAAGCAAGCAGCCAGGGTTCTAGAGTGATTTTGAATCTGATCGAGCGTCTGGTGATGGGTGTGCGGTGACCCTTGCTCAGCAGAAAGAAGAGCGGCGTGCAGGCTGAGCAGGGGGAAGGCAAGCAGAAACCTGCGGGCGCATTTACCCCTGTCTGAAATTCCCGCTAACGATCATGCCTTTCAGAGAGCAATGGTCCAGGAGTGGTGTCAGGCCACATTTTGCTACCAGTCTACAGGGAGATAAATGCAGGAATCAGAATAAATATTTAGAAAATTTTGCAGTGCTTTGATCATTCAAGTGAGTGACCAGTGCAGTGTTGGTGTCAGATAGCATAACGGACCATGGGCCCTATCAAAGTTATGTGGCGAATTGCATGTGCTTTCAAGCATAGTTGAAACATGACACAGCATATGATATCTAAGTTTAGGGACCCAATGTATTGTAAATTTTACACAATCATTTAAAATTTTTATCAAGTTTTTAAAAAAAATTGTAGTTTAATATTATTAGCTGCATTAGGGAAGTAAACATTGTATTATTCATTTTTAACCCTAATTTGCATTTGATGAAACAAGTTTCAACTCTATGAATGCAGCAGCAGAAATACACCCAATGGTGACAATAAAAATGATTCTGAAGAAATGGGGATCAAATGGGTCCATACTAGTTTTACTTAAAAGTATGACCTCTCATAGATTTACCATAATTGATGGTAAAGTTGCTAAAACAACATTGTACTATTTGTGGAAATGTAATAGCTAATGAGGCAATTAAACTTTCAAAAACTTACATGGCATTAACATAAAAAGCATAAAGAATTAAGTTCAAAACCAAAGAACTATTTGAAAGACAGATTATTAACTTAAAAAGTCAACAGAAGCAGATGTTCAATAATTTTACATATAAACATGAGTGCATTGCAGGCTTCTTATAAAGTAGCACTTCGGGTTGCTAAGACTGAGAAAAACATAAACAATTGCAAAAGCATTAGTGAAATACTGCAGTAAATGTGTTTGCCTGGAAGTGTTTGGTGACTGCTGCAAAGAAGGTAATTCAAGTGCCATTTTTCGACGGCACACTGTGTTTGAACCAAGCAGGTAGTGGGGACTAATGTTAGCAAAGTATTTTTCACTGTAGCTTGACTGATGCCACAAATATTGTGAAATGGTATTTTTTTAATATATGGACAATTTAAGTCTGATTTTATGATGGAAGATCTCTCTCTCTCTCTCTTGCTTAATTGTTATTATTTTTTTTTAACAAACACAACTACCTCTGCACTATATAAAACTGCCTCCTTGCATTGATGAAAAATGCAGCTCGGAAGTGAAACGCTGGGTACGAGGATATTCTAGTGGTGCAGCTGCAATGGCAGAAAAACATTTTGAAGTCGTTATCCTAATTAAGGAGCTTGTACCAGAATGTAAAACAGCACAGTGCTTCCTTCATCGAAAACCTTATGTTAAAAAAAGTAGTCATTTTAATTAAACAGTGTGCTTAGTGATATAATAAAATTATAAATTATGTAAAGGCGAATGGGTTAAATTTGGTATTTTTCATTTAAGTATCATTAAGTGATAAAACACAAAGTGATTATAAATAATGAGAAGTGCAGGCTGAGCTAATAAGTTTATTGAAGTTAGAGGGTCTATCAGGAACATACGCCCTCAGAAAAGGTCTCACGACGTGCTTGTCAGGTAAGGAAATCCATTTGATTCCAACTGTGAACCAGATGTGAACAAAGCAGCCATATTTGTTTATTTGTCTGAAACATTGGTCATTTTTAATAATCCTATGGCTTTTGCAAGAATGAAAATGCAACATTTTTTCCAATGGAAGAAAAAGTCAAAGGAAAAAAAAGAAAGGTGAGAAGTTGGAGGCTTTCAACAGATTGTAAGGACACATTTAACTGGTTTTCAAGAGGTAGAGGGTGATTCTGTTATTATGCGTCTGCTAAATTTAACATGGAACATCGTATACATTTAGTAGAAATCCTGAATTTTTTCCATCCAGAATATTTGCTCGAAGGAAATTTGTGGATCTAGAATCCACTTATTTCATTAAACAATAATATAAACTAAACCATAACTCTACACATAAATTATTAGAATTGCTACTAATGAAGGATTGAAGTGCATAACATAACTTCCTTCATTTTTAATAATCATGAAAAATGAATATCCTTAGCTTGCCGAAATTGTTTTAAAATCTCTTTTTTCCCATAATAGAGCTTCTGGGAGAGGAAGCTCAGTAAGACTGGTTTCCATACTCGGAGTGCTATTAAAACAAAACCTAGAAACATTTTAGCTATGCATTATCCCCCATGAGTAGCACTGCCATCAATCTAACCTATTTTGGAGAAGTTAATAAGCAAAAAGTGAACTTATTTGTCACGTTAAAACTTTCAATATTGGTGGAACAGTGTTCACCCAGGGTTACCTATTAGCATCTAAAATGGGGGAGTCAATATTTTATTCCTAAGAGGTTTCCTCGTTAAGAGGGAGACTAGCTGTTGTGAAACTATAATTCCCGGTATCATTACCTATATGTACAGTTGATAAACAATGTGCATGGTTTTGTCATTTCTTTCCTATAGTATTTCTGTTCTGATTATATTTATTAAAATTCATTTTAGTGCTGTTAAACCAAAAAACTTTTTAGAGAAGAGTTTAAACAAAGTGTCTCTAAAAACGCTATTCTAGGAAGCTGGAGCAATTAGTAGAATTTGGAAATTCGTAAAAGTGAAATATTTGAATAAAAATAAATTTAAAAAGTAAAAGGTGTCAGCATAAATGATCATCATGATGAAATAAAATTTAGACAAAAATAAAGACACTGTATAATAATGACTTCAAGTGCAAGGAAGAATGGAGTCCGAAATTGGAAAGTGATTCTGAAGGAGAATTTAAGTCCTGGTTTCCTACCAAGAAACAGTGAGACACCTGACTGGTGAGTCTGAGGTAAGAGAGTTAAAGCTGAAGCTCTGTTCCCTCCCTTTCTCACTTTGGATCTGAGATGAGTAGCCCTGTTTGCTCCTCGCCATCCCATAAACTGGAGACAAAGGCTCTGTCTTTGTGGAGAGAGGTGACAGTTTACAGTAGAGCCTCTGACGAAGTCATTCACAAGGTGTACGCTTCTGCCTCGGTCAGAACAAAAGCTGATATTTTGCTGTCCATGTGCTTGGCTTTTTTGTACAATGTAATTTATTTTTATTTTATTTTTTTAAGATTTTATTTATTTATTTGAGGGAGAGAGAGTACAAGCGGGGGAGAGGTGCCGAGGGAGAGGGAGACGCAGGCTCCCTGCAGCAGGGAGCCCAATGCGGGGCTTGATCCCAGGAGCCTGGGATCATGACCTGAGCTGAAGGCAGACACTTAACCGACTGAACCACCCAGACACCCCTTGTCCAATGTAATTTTGAACAGAAATCTAGCAAGCAGCATTTGTCATTGTCAGGTCCTAATGCCTACTAAGTGAGACAATTTTTCAAATTATAAGATGAAAATCTGAGGGGGGATACCTCTTTCATCAAACTAGTGATTTATTATTTGTCTTGTATGGATATATTACAGTCCTCTCTCTCTCTCTCTCTCTGTCTCTCTCATCTATCTGTCATCCATCCGTCCATTCATCCATCCATCCATCCATCCATCCATCCATCCAATCTCACAGTTCTTGGACTGGTATCCATGCATCAAGAGTTATGTCATAAATATTTTTATTACAATAGCATCCATATTTTATTATCAGAAGCACTATCATGTTTTGCGATTTATCCTGTTGTAAAATACAATATGCCTGTTACTCTGATACCCAAAATATTCTTGTGTCACATGTAAAACTCTTCTGTACTTACCAGCTACCACAGGGATGGGCATAATAGGGGAAAATAATGCTGTCTTCTCATCTATTTCAGCACAGATTTTAAATACAGACTTTTCATACTCTGCTCCATTCACAGGAGTTCTTGTCAACTTGCATTATATGTGAATAACACAAAGACTTAAAGACATTCCCTCTGGTTAAATAAGAAAACCTAACAGTTTTCCAGAGCATGCAGGATTAATCGCACATAATAATTATACAAAGTGATAACACACTTATTATAAAAGCATATACACACCATTAAACAAACAGTGGCAGAAACATCTAGGAAGGAGGAAAATAAACATTAATTGCTGATGATAAGGGGGATGGAGAAGACACCTAAAAATCTAAATTTCCATTTTCACTGGTAAAATAGTTGGGGTCTAAGGATTTCAAATTCTGGCTCTTCTATGCCTGTGCTCGCCCCGCTTGTCAATGAATCACATGCAGGGAAACACTTGGCTTTGACAGTCCACTGTTACCCTGGCACACAGAGCAGATTACTAAGCATCTTGTCTTTCATTTTCAATTTTATGCTTTTAAACACTTCTTTGATGCCAAAGGAGTCTAGTGAAACTGCAATCCAGAGGAGGAATTTTTAACAACAGAAAATAAATTTAGATGAACAGACCATTTTAATAGGGTGCTTCTGTTTCCAAAAGCTGCTTCCACTGTATCAGAAAGTGTGACGGGTAAGGGATTTCTCTGGTTAACCCACATGTTATGCTAAAGGACGCACCCTTCTTAAATTTGATTTTGTTATTTAAAGTACCAAAACCAAACCAATGGGCCAAAGAAAGTTTTGGTTTTCACACTTCCGTTCCTCTGAAATGAGTCCCACAATCACTTTATAGTTTACACTGTCCCTCATAGTCATGAAATGATGGTCTGTGTATTCCTTTCGCATCCCTAGGTTTTCTTTGAGTGCTGGCAAATTCACTTCTCAGTTCCTCCCATCAAGAAAGTAAACATATTTACACATTACCGATGTCTATCATGGCCTCTTGCGTATTTCTCCAGATGATGGGTGGGTGGATGCGGCTGGAAACTCTTCACTCTCTCTGTGCTTCACTGACATTTCTGGTAGGAAGAGAGATAAAGCTGGAAGGTGTAGTGATATCTTATTAATCCTGTTTAATTGAGGGACAAGCTGTGCCCCTGTGTGTGCACTCCAGAAGGTCAGCTTCACCGTTCTGTAAGACAGGCTCTCTACCAATCTACACAGACACATACTCTGAGAGCGCCAATATTTTGAGAAGGAAATCTAATTACATACAATCATCACGCCACCCTATGTGACACTTACTCCATGACATTCAAACTTTTAGAATCCAGTAAAAGCTAGAAACTGAGAACTTGAGGTTAAAAAGTTACAGCTCTACCATGACTAGCTGTATGGTTTGGAGCATGCTAATTACCCACACTAACTCTGTTTTCTTCCTCATAAAATGAAGAAGACATGCAGATAATGCATTTAAGTGATTCAAGTGAGATGCACGACAAAAGGGTATGGGGATTTGGTAAGTGTTGGGCTCAAGTCCAGCTGAAGACCGTGCAAATTCATTTTTTTTTTTAATAAGTCGATTAGCTGAACAACACACATTTTGATTTGGATTTAACTTGGGAGATCTTACTTTGCAATTTGTGCTTTTTAAGCCCTTTCCAGTGCAAGCTCCTTTGATTTTATAAAAGTCCTCTATATCGATATTCAAACTAATGTAGTACTATGAAACCAAAAGCAGACATGACTTATAGAAGAAAAGTAACAGAGATCAGAGAGGTTCTTTGTGTCATTTTCTTTTGGCTGCATAGCCTGAATAAAAACTGTGTCTTTCCAAATGTCTTAGTAAATAGTATCATGAGCAGAAACTATCAATATGGAATCTTCTTATTAGCAGCACACACAGTAGGCCATGAAAAGAGTGCCATCGTGTTGGTTGATAAACCTCATTAGCCATTGCCCTTTCTCTGCATTGACATTTTACTCTCTGTCTACTTTTTGGCTCTGTATGTGGAGATCATTAAATGTATAAGAGGCTCGGATAGCTATATTTTACCTTCTTGTCAAATATTTACATGTCACGGGTAAGGTCTTGCAGAGGAGTTGTGATTAGTTGCCAAGGAATATCAAGAATCAAATGCAACTGTTAGTATTTAAAGGTTTTTCTGTTTATTTCTGCAACTGCAGAGGATAAACAGTGTCAGTTCAAAGTAAACTCCAGCGTAGATATAATTTTCAAATATGGTAGTCCTTTAAAGTTTTGCATTGTTCAAAACACATGGCATAGTGCTAGGTTTTCATCCAGCTCTCTGGGGTTAACAGTGCCATGTGTGAAGAATCAAGCAACTGCCTTGCCCTCTGGCCGCTTTGAAACTAATTAGAAACTTCCATTAAAGAGCTTAAAAATCGAATGAAGACTTACAAGTGAAGAAAATAAAACTAAACAGAACAAATGCAATCACAGTTGTAAAGGGAACAAATTTTGAGTTTCATATTTGGAATAAACAGGAAAACGCAAACAACTGGAATTGAGAGAACAGTAAAAGCCCAAAAAGGGGAACACTAGCTACTGTTCTGCAAGACACTGTTTTGAATGATGTTCAGAGGATATTGATGGAAGCGACTGTTTGTCTCAGTCACTTGAGAATTATTTTCTAACATCACCCACCCTGCCAAATATTTGTCCCTCATTCCCACCCATGTAATTAGGAAGCTAATTCCATCTAATGATGATTCCCAGTTGGTGACAAGTGCTACTTGCTCTTATGGATTCGTTAATCCTTCCTTCCCTACCTCCAGAACGAAGGTAGGAGTATGGAACCTCTGTTTATCCTTGAAATGTGTTTTCATCACTTGAAATGCCATTAAGATCCACTCTAATGGTTGTTATTTTATTCATTCTCTTTCTCTTCCTTCTTCTAAAGATTTTATTTTATAATTTATTTCAGAGAGAGAGTGCGAGAGAGCACAGGAGCAGGGGGAGGGGCAGAGGGAGAAACAGACTCCCTGCTGAGCAGGGAGCCCAATGAAGGGTTTGAATCCCAGGACTCTGGGACCATGACCTAAGCCAAAGGCAGATGCTTAACCAACTGAGCCACCCAGGCGCCCCTCTTCCTTCTGCTGCTTCCCTATCCATTTTCCTTTTCCTTATCATCATTTAGGCACACTTCACTGCGTGTGGAGTTAAGTATTTTTAAGGTCTTCACAAAATACAATAATAAGCACTACCTCTTCTGTCCATTGTGTATATTGTAAACTACAATCTGAGGGGACTCTGGATTAGAAAAAACATAAAAATTTAAACAAAATAATAAAAAATAAGAATAATAGAAAATGGAATATCTGCTGAATTTGATGAGAATTAGGAAGCAGCTTTGTATAATAGTAGACAGAGCACTGGATTGGGAGTTAACAAATCTTTGCTCTATAAGTAAGTAACTAGAATACTGAAAATTTGATTTTTCCTCCTCTACGGGTGAATGAAAGAAAGCAATACAAAACGTGGTAAGTGCTATGAGAGCAACACCAACTATTTGCTATGAGGATACATGCAAGGCATTGTTTTATTCCCGCTTCTGGAATAGGGAAGAATTCATAGCATTTGAACTGGGCCTTGAGGGCAATGATGAATTTCAGTAATCAGAAAAGTGAGAGAAGAGGACAGAAATAGAGGTATTTCAAATTGAGTCCATAATATCAGCAAAGGAAAATCTAAGCTATTACTTAGTAATCAGAAGAGTCTAGTTCAACAAAGCATAGAATGTTTTCAAAATCTGTAGTATTTACTACATTTACTATGGTAATTCTCAGTGGCTTCTCAGTGATGCTAAATTTTCCTGGCAATTTAAAAATTGAGTGAAATACATATGTTGTAAATATGGAATTAAGTTTTCTGCAGAAATATTGGTAGTTCTTAATAATATTTACATTTTTAAGGACTGTTGTGTTGTGCAAAGGTTATTTTCTCAACCAGCATTTAGTGAATATGGTTCAATTTCTTCCACGTGAGGTTTTATGTCATCTTTATGTTATTGTTAGATTTGTTAATTTTTTGTTACCATTGTGTTATTATGCATCACCGATTAAACGAAGTGGAACAATGATTTCAAATGGTGGATCGAGATCTAAAAGTGGGGAAGAAAACAGTTAATACAAGAAAGCATTATCATGAATAGGCACTGGTATCAGCAAACGATAGAAATCTGTTAGGTAGGTACTAAAACAACTAGCCCTGCAAGTATGATGAATTTTTTTGAGAACCTGAAATGGAAAACTAAAGATAGGAATTATGATAAATATTGGAAAACCAGACTTTATAGGACCATCAGCCCGCCAATCTCTAATAGTCATTGCCTTGTCTGCTATGAAACACAGGCAGAAAGCCTTCAAAGCTTTCACTTTTATTTCCTTTAACAGAGCATGGAGAGCTTTCATAAACTAGCAAAAAAGTTAAAGACTAAACTATTCCAGGAAAGAAAACAGAAAGAGACACTGGCAAAATTTTCTCCATCACACGCCCCCTTTAGTAGGTAATGTATCGTTCCAATGGAATATAGTGTGAAGAGTAATTACTATCATGGTGGTATAGCATCAAATACCTTGCTTTATAGAAAGAAAAAGAAAAGAGGTTTTCTTTTATAAAGAAAAGAAAAAGAAAAGAGGTTATAAAAAGAAAAGAAAAAGAAAAAGAGGTTCAGTGTATGAAAATGTGCAGATGACATGTTTAAGCTTGAGGAAGAAGGTCTCTGTTTTATTCATCACTAAAAATCATGCTACGGGAAAGGGATATTTCACTTACAATAACGGATATTCTTACATGTCACATGAGTTCAAAAAGTGATCTGGGTTTAGGACTGATGGACCACTGACAAGTATGACAAGAAAGGGCCTGTTAAATCAATAAAAAAGTTTACACCTGAATCACAACTCCTCCATTAGGTTCTTTGCAGCAGTCAGTTGGCATTCAACAATATACCTAGAAGTTTGATTCCACGTTGAATAGGATTTTGAAAACTGAGACTACGTACAATCTTGTTATTATGCATAATGGCACAATTATGTACAATTACATATACTCGGGGAAGGGAGCATCTTTATTTTGAATGGAAAGTTGTGCATCAGGGATGAGACAGAAGTAAGTCCTTTCAAGGCATTGAAAATGGCAGAAAAAATACCTACTATGATTTCAAGAAGAAAGTTCAAATAGTTATAAATAGCATGAAGCTATTGTTTTCCAGACATAGTATGAGATTTTTAACTTGAGAATGAACAATCACTATTACTTAGGATATTACCGTACAAGTGACAATCACTGTTCCTTTTTTAAACTTTACCATCACTTAGGATATTCTTTACCCACTGGGAAAAATAAATTAATTATGTACTATTGAAAATGTAACCACAGCATATGAAGAGATGTTATCCAGTACTAAATGGAACTATATTATGTTCATTCTTTGCTATCTTCTGGGCTTTACTGATCTCAAAGGTTGTCCATTTAATAAAAGAATTTTACTAATCATTTTAACTTTACAAAAATCTAGCTAAGAAAATACAAGGTCTCTCAATATAGGCATTTTCACGTCAATTACATGTCAATTGTGATTTCTATCAGTGTTGTCTTCCATAACCTAATCTTGAAAATGTGAATGATATGCTCCTTGATTTAGTATGTATTTAATGCATTGAAAGTAGTCTCTGGTGAAAATTCCATGTTTCATCCAAATGTCTGTTCTCTTATTATTTACCCCCTTCTCACTTTGATCCAGACTCACTGGCCTCATTAACGTTTTTTAGACCTGCCACTCCTAAGCATTTACTCTAGCTGTTCACTTTGCCTGGAACACTTTTTCCAGATATCCACTTGCCTAAAACTCTTACTTCAAGGTTTGCCTCAAGGACTGGAAATTTTGTCTGCTATATTCTATGGACCTGATGTATTCAAATATCTAGAACACTTCAAAGCAAATAATAGATGTTTAAAAAATATTTTTGCTGACTTAACTGATTAGTTACCAAAGAGTTATAACTATGAGCTAAGGTTGCCTTGTTGAATAAACAAGCTGAGTGATAAAAGAAACCAATTGGATGTGGACACTGACAAATAGCCTAAGCTGTCAACAGGCCAGATGTAGATATTTCCATGAAGGAGTGAAAACTAAATAATCTGGCTCCTGATATTCTGATATTTAATAATTAATACTATTTATAACAAGTCTGTGATACAACATCATGCTTTATTTTGATAAGTTTACATCAGGATAAACTCTTTTTTAATTTGGATAAAATAGGCAGGTTTTGTTTTTTTCCTAAATGTCCATTACATGGTTTACATATGCTAAATTGTTGAGAAATCTTAACATACTGTATATAAGGAAAGGCCCTAAGAGATGCTGTTTGAGAGCAAAAGTTTAGATCAGATTGTGAACAGAAGTGCTTTCAAACAATCAGGAAGAATTAATGAGAACCACCAGTATCAGAGGTAACACCAAGGAGATGACCGAAAAGGGAAAAGTGTTACAGATGTTTCCCAAACATCTAGTCTACCTTGGACACTGAGATGTTATTCTATAAAATTTTGAAAAAGTATGTGATTCTTTGGACTTCTTTTCCTCAATCTTATTTATAATCCAGGGTTATCCAAAGTTAACATGGATGAACTCTGAGAGATAAAATGGAAAATATTAGCAATAAAAGATTATATACATGTGAAAAGAAAGATACCACTACCATCTATTGATAAAATCATTTCATTTTTACTGAACTCAGAATCTGGCAATATTTTATGGGAACAAACCAAGCAGAACTTTACTGCTAAAAGATACAGTTGACCTAATCCTGAGTCTATTCCTATTAACCTCTCACCATGGATTCATTTCATTAGACAACTATTACCTTGCAGAAGACAAACACAGCCATTGTAAAGCACTAGCACGCAGGGTAGATCATGAGAGTGGAGGTAAACATGGCGAGGGGTCACAAGAAGTACTGGGAGATACACGAGATAACCATAGAATGTGCCTGATAAATAAAAGATGTGAGAGGCTTAGAAAAATATAGGGCAACCTGAACCTCTGTTACAAGAAGACCAGGCTTACCTGAAAGACATACGGGAGCTTACGGCTCCAAAGTGAAAGCCTAAGCTGGTGAGGAAGGCTGGGAAGTGAGCTATGCCTATCCTGAGACTCATGGCAACGCACAATGAGAAGAAACAGGGTTGGTTTACATTCCCTGACTTCCAAATTTTCTCAGTCTCCATTTATTATTCTTTCCTAAGTTCACTACTCTCTTCTTTCTGTTCTTTAAAGAGGAGGGAAAATAACAACCCTGCTAGGGCAAAGTGAGCAAACTCATTATAAAGAAATAGGCCCACTCTTGTCGGTCCGTGTAGGGATTGGCTGTTTAACAGGGCTGCTGTGCTGGTAGTTTGGGCGTGGATAACAGTTAATTTGCACAACTGTTGACTGAGATGACAAGTCCTTATGTTAGATTAAAAAACGATTGATTTTTTAACTCGGAACAAGAAATAAACAATTATACATTCCTGCTATGTGGTTGGCACCGTCCTCTTGCCTTTGAAAGGCTATTTCATTTCATTTCATCCTCTCAGCAAACATGTGTGGGGAATTTTGTTAAAAGCAATTACAGATGAGGCAACTGAGTCTCAGAAAGGTTAAGTCGTTTTCCTAAAGTATATAAAAGCTTTCACAAATTATGCTATAATGCCAATTCATTTTCATTTTCCCCTGAAACTCTCTGAAAGGACATAAAGTCTCTTTTAAAGATTTTACTTGACTTAGGTTGTATGGACCCAGGAATTTTTCACAAATCCTCAAAAGAAGAGTTTCCTTCTCATCCTTCATTTTCGGTTTACGTGTCACTTTCTCAGGCAGGCCTTCCCTGGTCATCAAGACTGGGTTAGCTGACATGTTTTATATTCTCATTGTGCCTGTACTTTTCTTTTGTAGGATAGGTATACCACTTTAGTATTTATATAATCAAGTGTGTACTCCTTAGTTATCTACCTTCTCATACCACATAGCTTCATGAGGTCAAAGACTGTGCTTATTTGATTAATTTATTCCCAGCATTTGCTGGAAGCCAATCAAGCATGAAGGAGGGAAGGAGGGAAGGAAGGAAGAAACGAAGGAATGGAGGAAGGTAAAGAGGGAGGGAAAGAAGGAAAGAAGCCTCTGCTGGAAACATCAGGACTATATTCTAGTCAACCAACCAAGATTACCTGGGAAACTGCAGGTGTCCTCTTGTCATCAGCAAATTTATCTGATACACAGTAGCTTCTCTCCTCAGTGTTCCATTAGGGTTCATGCTCCTCAATGATATTCTTACATTCTAAAGAAACAAGATTTGTATGCAGGGTATATGAATATAATTCACTCAACTGCGGGTTAGTGTTATTTTCTCCCAGTTTCTTATAAATTCTAATTAAGATTTCTAAGTGGGATGTCAGAGAAGAAAACAGAGAAAACACATATAAAGTTGAATTCTGTATGTATGTGTGTGTACGTGTGTGAGGTGATTATATCTTACTTCTCATTTCCACCATATTGTATAGAATAGTAATTAAAAGAAGCAGAGTCTAAAGTTAAACTACCTGGGTTCCAATTATAGTACCATCATTTACAAACTGTATTACCATGGGCAAGCTACTTAAACTCTTTTTTGTTCTTTAAACTCAGTTTTCTTTAATTTTATCAGTTAAGCTGGGATAATATTACACACCCTCAAATAACATAAGAGTTAATGTCTGTTAAGTCCATAGACCATTGCCTGGAATACTCTAAGTGCTCAATAAGCCCTGACTATTGTAGTGATTATTTCAAAGAAAAACAAAAAGAAAAAAACCCTAGAAATAGAATATGTGATGATTTGGAGAAATCCAAAGCAGTTTAGCTCCAAAGAGTGTAAAAATACCCTGATATCATCTTCCAATATACAGGTAAAAATATTTAACTTCTAAATTGAATTACTATGTGGAATTCGGAGACAAAGCAGGACCAGGAATAAAAATAAATCTCAATATGTTAGAAATGCCTTTTTCTTCCCTTTCCTTCTTTCAAAACTCATCTTAAAACTACCAGGAGAACAAGAAAGAGGACTGAAAACTTGAGTTTGTCTAAGCTAAGAGATATCTTTTAACCATTTAACCCACAATATCTCATGACAGAGAGAGTGGAAAATAGTAAATGCCTTAGCAGAGTAGGAGAAAATCAAATCTAAGAGTTGAAAAGGGAGGTCCACATAGGATAGTTTTCTCAGTTTGCAGATTTCTAGAAAGTCTTTGGAATTGATGGGGGGATTAGCCTGGATCTAAAAACTGAAACAAATTAAGCTCAGGATAAGCATCAATTAGACTAAATTTCTCCCACTGAATTATCTTAGCAGTAATATTGAAAATCAACTGAGCATCTATGTATAGAATCTATACTGTTTAATTGACCTATATGTCTACCCATGTCAATACCACACTCTCTTGATTATTGTAAACTTATAATACGTCCCGAAATCAAGTATTCTAATATCTCCAATTTTGTTCTTTTTTTTCCTCAAAGTTAATGTAATTATATTGCCAATACTAGATCCTTTGCCTTTTAGAATCACCTTATCAATGTTTACCAAAAAAAAAAAAAAAAAAAAAAGAAAAGAAAAACTGATGGGAAATGATAGGGATTATGTTGAATGTATGGCAAATTACATATATAGATTCATTAAATCTATGGAACATTTACATCTTAATAATGGTGATTCTTCTGATGTATAAACTTGGTATCTTTCTCTATGTAGGCTTCATTTAATTTCTCCTAGAAACTTTATATAATTTTCAGGGTATAGGTCTTACATATATTTTGTAAGTTTATCCCTAAGTATTTTTTTTTTTTTAAGATTTTATTTATTTATGTGACAGAGAGACAGCCAGCGAGAGAGGGAACACAGCAGGGGGAGTGGGAGAGGAAGAAGCAGGCTCATAGCGGAGGAGCCTGATGTGGGACTCGATCCTGGAACGCCGGGATCACGCCCTGAGCCGAAGGCAGACGCTTTAACGACTGCGCTACCCAGGCGCCCCTATCCCTAAGTATTTTTAACTCCAATGAAGACAGTACTTTTAAATTCATTTTCAGTATATAAAATACAATATAATAAATTTTAAATTTTTAGGAGCACCTGGGTGGCTCAGTTGGTTAAGCATTTGCCCTTGGCTCAGGTCATGATCTCAGGGTCCTGGGATTAAACCTCCCTACTCATTGGCTCCCTGCTCAGCAGAGGCTCTGCTTCTCCCTCTGTCCCTCCCCACTGCTCCTGGGCTCTCTCTTTCAAATAAATAAATAAAATCTTTTTTAAAAACTTTAAAAATTGAACTTGAAAAGCGGCTAAATTTTGTCAAATGTTTTTTCCACACCTATTGAGATAATCAAATACTGCTCTTTTTTATTTTAATCTGTTAATAAAGTAACTCATTTGATTTTGAATTTTAAATCTACCTTGCATTCTGGAAATAAACCCACACATTTTAAATATTACATTGCTGGGGCGCCTGGGTGGCTCTGTCGTTAAGCGTGTCTGCCTTCAGCTCAGGGCGTGATCCTGGCGTTCTCGAGCCCCACATCAGGCTCCTCTGCTGGGAGCCTGCTTTTTCCTCTCCCATTCGCACTGCTTGTGTTCCTTCTCTTGCTGGCTGTCTCTCTGTTAAATAAATAAATAAAATCTTAAAAAAAAAATAAATCTTACATTGCTGGTCACTGAGTTTCACTGTATTTTTAAAAACAGTATCATTTTTGTGAACAAAAGTTCACAGGTAAGCTCTTGGAGGTAACAGGTAAGTTCCCGGAGTATGTTGGATCCGTTTGACATTTCATTTTAAGTTTTGGGGGCAAGACAAAGAAGCCTTTGGTCCACGGCTAATTTTGCCCCACTACTAAGGTGATACTCTGAGGACTCTACTTGCAACATTTATTACAAAATTTTTGCCCTGCTGATTTGTGGGGTCATAACCTATTTTTCAACAGGAGTCTATCCACTCCATTCTGGTGGTTCTTTTTCTATAGATCCCTCTCATACAGGCATACTCCACCAAAGACACAAGGGGACCCTTCTGTAGAACACGATGATTTGACAAGTTCAATAGGTTTGATCAAAACAAAATAGGATAAGGAATCAGACAAAAAGTGTCTCATATTTGGATAAGAGATACATAAAATTCCTTTTGATGGAATTTAAAGATATACTTCACCTCCAGGTATAATTTCCTGGTTCTTATCCAAAGGCCATGATACCATATGAAGATTGAGAATCAACTAGCATTTGAAGTCATTATCAATAATGTATTGTTCCACCATTAGGAACCTAAACAATATTTATTTCTGACCCAATAATTATTTAGATTAGATTTTTTTTAAAAGATTTTATTTATTTATGTGACAGAGAGACAGCCAGCAAGAGAGGGAACACAGCAGGGGAATGGGAGAGGAAGAAGCAGGCTCATAGTGGAGGAGCCCGATGTGGGACTCGATTCTGGAACGCCGGGATCACGCCCTGAGCCGAAGGCTGATGCTTAACGACTGCACTACCCAGGCGCCCCTAGATTTGATTTTTTAAGTTAGTAAATTCTTACGTTTAAATATCTTGATGGAACTGCACTAAAAACTGCTTTTTGTATATGAATACATATTTTTTTCATAATATTTAAGAAAAAAAATTCTTTCCTAGTAGGAGATGTGAAATAATACAGTGAATCAGGAATGTTTCAACATATGCTAAATAATTCTGATAACACAAACTGACATTTATTGAGCTCTTACTATGTGCCAAGAACTTTACACATTATTTTGTTGTGATGGAAAGAATCTTGGAGTTGATGCAAAGTACTTGGTTTTATTTCTCAGCTCTGTCAATTTCTATGTGTCAATGGGAAAACCCACACAAGTTTTCCAAGCCTTTGTTTACTTATCTATAAAGTGGGGAAAATGACACCCAAAGAATCTGACAAGAAACAAGATATGAAAACCCTTCTAAAAACCTGACACAATATTATCTTTGAAGACTTGCCATCATGACATTTGTATATTCCCTTTGTTACTCACATTACATGCAATATTTTTATTTCATGACATATATTTTGTTATATATGTCTATATTTACATATGTGTACACACATATTTGTGTGTGAGAATATATATGTGTGTGTGTATATATATGCAAACGTATATTCTTATAAACATATACTCCCAACTAGTTTTTAAAAATAGAAAACAATGGCCAGTCTCTTCTCTTTGACTAACCTATATGCAAAATCCTGTTTTTATATATAGATATTCCTGCACATTTTATTATCCATAATTGTACCAGAGTTTCCTAGTTCAATAAATGGGAGATCAGATCTCACTTGAATGAGACACAGTAATAATTTGTCCTTTTTTTACTTACTAGTTTCTTCTTGTTCCAGTCTTCAAAATTCATACCAAAAAATATAGTTTATCTGAACTAAAAAGAATTCAGTTTTTCAAACATTTCTTGAGTGCCAGCAGTAAAGCAAGTCTCTTGTGTTGCTTGAAAAATTACCTTAAATTCCAAGATCAACCCCCATGAGTTTAATTTTATCAAAGAATAGATGTCTTGTCAAATGCAGTCCCAACCAACATAATCAGTAGCTTTCAAAGTATGCTTGACATTGAGAAGGACTGAAAAACAACATAGGAGTCAGAGAAACAGACATCGATGGCCTGTCAAATTTTTTGTAGACATCATGCTATTATCAAGGCACATCAGGATAAAATAAAATGACCTAGCTGACCACAGGCTTACAAATGTCTTGGGAAGGAAAGAAAAACGGTGAATCAAAAGGTAGCTTTGTTGCATGTCCCCCCAGGCCTTCTTATTGACAGGAATGACAATGGTCCCAAGATGCACCATTATCTATGACCAGCAAGCAGACATCAAATGCTCCTGAGCTGTATCTGTCAGAATAGAAAATTCTGCTCAAAACAGACAGGGCTTGTTACATTTTGTTCAGCTAAGGTTTGTCAAAAGCCAGGGTCATTCGTATGTGCCCTGCCCTGAAGGGGAATTGTAAAACGAGAGAAGTACAGGATTCCTCAATGTTTCTTCTGCAAGGAGACTTTGAGTCTGCTTGACCAAAATGTTTTGAAAGTCAAGTCATGACTCAAAGGAAGTGGAAAACAAAGTTAATAGTCTGTCATTTTACTACTTAGGAATGAGGCTCACATGCTAAAGAGGCTGAGTTTTAAAAGATTCCTACATTTAGAGAATTTTGTGCTAAGTGTGATTTGTTATTTCAAACTCAAAAGGGAAAATACTACTCTTACTGAAATTAGAGAGAACAAGTTAATGTGTTCTGGCCAAGCATTTTATGCCACAGCATTATGGAGCTTATTATAGTCTGAAATATTTACACTGGTAAGAGATTCCTCTAATTTGCTTCTTTTTGACTAAGGAGAGATTTTATATACAAATGTCCAGCCTCTGACACTTAAGTAAACTCACTAACTTGGGGAAACATCTGTTAACCACTCATAAGAAAATTTCAAGTTGAGAGTATTTCTTTAATTGATTCCTTAAAAAATGAACACAAACTTTTTTCCTGTTTTCATAAATTTGAAAGTGAAAATGTAGCCACCACAAAGAGTGTGAACAGAGATAATTTTCTTTTCCTCCCTTAACTTACTTTGTCTTTCCTTCCCTCCTCAACTTCTTTTCCTCATCTCCTCTCTTCTTTTTATTGTTTTACTTCTCAACTCATAGTTTCACAATTTTCCTAGGTCCAGAAACAAATACAATTTTGATCAGACTTGTGGTCTTGTTAAAGAGTGTTATCACATGTTGTAATTCCTATCTTATGTGTATCTTAAAACAACAATAACAACAAAAAAGAGTTTGAAAACTGATGGCCATAAGTATTTTGTTTTGTCTATATGATCTTTTCTGAAAGTCTTATTTACTTGCCATTTTTAAAGATTGGGATATTTCACACAATACCTTTAATTTCCACATTCCTAGAAAACCAGGGGGTGGCGGTAATTTGGCAGTGCTGAGCTTGAATTTCTGCATAGAAATATTCTTCCACAGTGCAAGGAGTAAGGAACATGGCTAGACAGTCTGTGATCTCCAGGTATCATAGTTCCACTAGGTTTACTTGTCTCAATTATCCATAGAGATTTGAGTTCTGCTCAAATTCAGGTAATGAATTAAACTGATAAGCTAATTTTTATATTGACTGTACAATTCTATTTAGAAACTTAGAGGTCAGAATGTAATTCTCTCATTGTTGAATAAGGGGAAAATCTGCCTCTATCACTAGATGTTAGCTTTGCCAGGAGATAGACCATATTTTAGACACTGTTTGTTATTCATGTTCATGCAATAGTGCCCGATCTAGTATTCAATCAATGCTTGTGGCAGAAAGAGAAAGAAAGATGGAAGGAGGGAAGGAAGGAAGGAAGGAAGGAAGGAAGGAAGGAAGGAAGGAAGGAAGAAAGGAAGGAGAGAGGGAGGGAGGGAGGGAGGGAAGGAAAGAAGGAACCAAGGAATGAAGGAAGGAAGACAGAGGGAGGGAAAGAAAATATTTCAAAAAGAGAAAATTCATCTTTGATTTTTTTTGTTTCCAATAATACCAGTCATTTTGTAGGTACTTTAATAAATACTCTTGTTCAACAGGTTAAACAGGAAATAATATAGACCTTAGGATTCAATATTGCCCTAATATCATAATGAAGCTCACATGAGATCCTATAAATATTTATCTAATTAATTTTAGAGAAACTTTATGGTAGTGATTGATGACACATATTTTTCATGGTAATACTTTACTTCCAATAATGTTGTGCAAGGTCATCCACCTGCCTTAACTATCTCTCAACCATAAAGCTATCAATACTACCCCCACTCTACTCATTAAGGTGAAGAAATGTTTCCGTGGTGAAATAACAATCAGAATATCTTTTAATTACTGACAACTCTAAAAATTTCTCCACACAACATTCCATTTCTCTGCATTAATTAGAGAAAAGGAATACTTGATTTGGAGTCAGAAGTCCTTGGGTTCAAGTCCTAGACATGACATTTATTATCAGTACTACAATCAACAGTCACTTAACCTTGATAAATCTTAATCTTTCCATTGGCAAAGTGGAGTCAAAGACTCATCACTCACTAATGTTACAGTTTTGTAAAAACTCAAAGTACAGTGTAAAAATGTAAACATTTCATGTTTTTCAGAAATCTACAGGCATATCTTAAATAAGAAACATAACACTTGAGAATAAATTCCTGCCTTTACAATAAGACATGCAATTTGAAATTTTCTATTCGTTATTCAATCTAATAAAAACAATTGATTTGGCTTGTCAATTAATCTGATGGCCAGTTTGACTGAATTCACTATTTACCTCTATAATAGAGCCAGCTGATCAGTTCATGCTAACAAATGCCAAGTGTCAAAATATGCGTTAGGATTACCTAGAGTAATTTACTCAATGATTTATTTCTGATTCGTAAATTTCTAAAGCTGGAGTAAAGGTGTTATGTCCCTGATAAAGTGCACAAATTCCTATGGGTACACAGAAATCTAATCATACAATAGTGACTTTGTCCAGTAATTCTGTAATTATTTCTCTCACTTTATAATGATACATCTTTGAAATTCCTATTCATCTCTCTTACACAATATCAAATGACCAACGCTATGAAGTTTTTTTTGAAATTCTCTATATTAAGTTGAACACTCTATTCATAGTATTCTATTTATTTTTACAGCTTTCTATGTATTACAGTTACGTTTTTATGTGGCTACTGCTAATAAAATTGAGAAGACCTTGAAGACAGAGACTATGTGGTCTTCAGGTTGGAACCAAAAAAAATTTAGCATAGCATCTTCACTTTGCAAGCATTCAGCAGATACTTGTTTTAAGAGGAATGTAAGAGTTATTATACTACTAATCAACATATAAAATAAATTTATAAACAATAACAGGAAAAAGAATATTAAAGGGAGATAATATATTGGGGGTGTAACTGTGGTCTCTTCCCTCCTCCCTATTCATTGTCCTCTTGAAGCATCTTGGTCCGCTGCTCTTCCTCCTACCTTACAGATAGTCAATTTTTCTATGTACTTTCCTCATAGGTAGGTAGATGTACTCTTGAATGAAGAATTATCTTAAATCCATGGCTTTTGATTGCACATGATAGAGAAAAATCTTCTCTTAAACTTTCTGATGGATGATCAAAACTGAAAATGTAAGACTGAGGACAAGCATTACAAAATTAAGCTATTTCATGGGGCAAATGTGACAAATTTGAAAAAAAAATTTAATTTTTACTTCCCAAAGAGAAAGAAGATTTTAACCAACTTGAAGGAAGCAAAGCATTGTAAGAAACATGACTATAATTTAAGCACTTGTGATTATCTGAGGAGTTATCACATGAACAGAAGAGAGATAAAAAACAAAACTGAGTTCAGAGGTATATTGCAAGCTAAAGTAACTTTGGTTTGATTCTCAAGTAGAACTTGAAAGTGTGCTGGCAAACAAGAAGAGGTCAAGCGCTGGGATTTGAACGATGCTGCAAGTGTACACTGAGAGAGCAGAGGCTGGAGAAGAACTGAAGATATCACTGGTGATTGCCAGCGCATGATGACAGCCAAGATCAGGAGGGACCCGAGCCACCATGAAACTGAGACCAGTGTGGCCAGAAAGAATCATGAAAAGCCATGACCCTTTACTCAATACAGGGGATAGATCAGCTTCCAGAAATTTAAACACTCCACAGGGAGAAGGGAAGAAGCAGATAGGAGAGAATAAAAATATTGGATTGATTGAGTTTAAAATATGATTTTACTAAACCCAATGCTAGCAGCGATTTTATAATCTCGAATTAAAAATTGGAAGATTTCAGCTGCTAATTCAAATGGGAAAATCAAAAGAAAACTTGGTTACATTAAACAAATGCTGTAGTATTTATACCCATGTGTGTATTGCTGCTACCACACAATTTAAGATGGCCGCACGTACTTCTGTGTACAGATAGGAGTTTAAAGGGTCCTAGTGGGTCTTTCAGAATGATAGCAATAGATATTTGGGAGAAAAAAATAGTTTTTACTGACTTGGATAATCCATCTTACATTACTCTCATAAGATCTGATTAATAGTTTGTGCTATGTTTTGTCATTTTTCATGATTGCAAAGTTATAGTGTTATAATAATGACTTTTAATAGGTTATACTTTCATTTTAAAAGTTTTATGGAAAACAAAGCCTGGGTTCCATTAAGAAAACAGCTATCCTTTCATTCTTTTAGTATTTGGTTTATTTAAAAATTCAAAAATAACCTGAGTCTAAGCTTAGACTCGATCACTTATAAACCGTGAGCCTTGAACAACTTGATTAACAGGTCTGAACTGCCTTGTTCTATAGTGTGTATGATGGGGATAAATCCATTTGTCTTAGCTTTCCAAAGGGATTACTAGACAGTTCAAAAGCATTAGTGTATGGGAAAGTGTATTGAAAGCGAAAGAGCTCTACAATGCAGCTTATTGTTTTATCAATATGTTATAAAATATTTCTAAACACTTAAAAAGGTACTATTTCATTTTTCATTACAACAGAATACTTAATCATTCATTAAATAAAATCACCTGACTATAGAAGTTGGCCATTTCCCTTGTAACACCTAATTTTATCTTCATGACTGACAAGATATTTTAACGTACAATGCATAGACTCGGAATAATAGATTACCAAAAATATGTGCTAGTCTAGTTTTTGTACCTACCCATTTTGTCTGTTTAGACTCAATCTATGAGATGTTAAGAGCTAAAATTTTCATAGATATTGGAAGAGTTTATCATTGAATTGCCTTCAAAATAAAACCCAAAAAAATTCAGAAAAAAATCAGTAACATTTTCAGTGGGGAATTTGAAGTGAGGCTTTAGTCATTATCATTGTGGACCCAAGAAAGTAACTTTTTTTCTGTCTTCCATTTCCAAACACTCTCAATAAGCCAAGAGAAGACACCTGCTATTGCGAAAATTCGTTTGAATACCAGAAAGGCAAATCCAAGTGCATCCATTTTCTTTTATTACACATACATCTTACAAACTTATATTAGGATGTGTATGAGAAACTGATGAAGCTGCAAGCCTAGCAAGATGGGTTGAGGAAGAAGTTGAGCTGTATGAAGCATCACGCACTGTCTGCTCTGTGCACTGAATCACTCTGCCTCTACTTCTATGTCTCTAGTATAAGCCTAGTTTAACCAAACTAGAACCAGAAAGTGACAATCTTCATGTCATCTTCCACCAGCCAGAAGTACTCTGGGGAATAAAGATGTTAACTTTTTACTGCTGAGGAAAGTAAATAAATGTGGAATAAGAATCACTATAAACCACTCAAACTGTGGTCCCTTACCTTACCTTTGCCAAGATATATGAAGTCATTTATTTCTCATTCCTACTATTTGGTTTAAATTTTACCCATTGAGAAGCTTATAGAAATTCAATGACTATAAACACCATTCTGAAGGAAGAAAACTTACTTAAAGTGCAAATTAAAAGAGTTTCTTGAATTTTAGAGTTAAACTGCAGAATGTCATTAATCTTCCAATGGAGTAGGTTTTACTAAAAAGCACTAGTAAAATTTTTCATACTGTAATTTGTCTTTTTTCCCCCATTAAAATAGAAGGTATTCTAAAGCTTTGATTATAAACATTCAATGATCCTTTTAGTCAATTTAAAAAAAAAGGATTACAAAGATTATTGACTCCTGGGACATTGTATTTCTGGTATTTGATATACAGTTGTAAATGAAGCAGTAGGAGATGATATAAATAAGACTAATTTGATCTCATAAGACTTATCTAAAAATGTATAATAAGGGTTCTTGCCTTTATAATGGATTCTCCAATTCATTTATTCTGAAAATATTTACAAAGTACCTATTATATACTAGGGAATATTTTGGAACTTTGTTTTACAGGAAAATTGAATTAGCCTGGGTTCTGTCCAGAAAGCAGAACGTGAGACAAGGGCTTCAGTGCAGGCAGTTTATTTTAGAAAGAGATCCTAAAGTGAATACAGGATTGCATTACCGGTAAGTTACCATCATGGGCAACTGTGGCTTGATCATGCTGAGAATAGTCTGAAGCACAGTGAGGACTGTGATTTACAAGTGTATGGAATGGAAGCAGGAGTATTTATCCACCAGCAGCCATCCTCTACTGGTCAACTACTGCCCTACTGGGTGTTAACTCTTTCAGAAACCTAGTTTGCACATGGATCAGAATACTCAACTGTGTTTTCACACCTTTTTGTCATGAAGCCCAGGACAGGAAGCAAGATTCAACCAGTGCTATTGAAGAAGTGTTGTCAGTAAAAGGGGGACTAAGAAGCTATTTATCAGTTATATAAGCATATTTCAAAAAATAGGGAGTTTATCATATTCATATTAAGAGAATTGTTTACTTATTTATTCACGATGTTTACTGGGGATTTATTATATGCCAGGCACTGTTTTAGACAAAAGATACAGCAGTAAACAAAACAAGCCTACAATCTCTACTTTCATGGAGTTAAATATAGTGGAAAAGAAGAGGAGAAAAGAGAAAATTGTGGTTTATCTGATGGTAAAAGTAGGGTGGGATAGGAAACCTTGCAGATATTTGGAGGAAATAGATCCTGACATAATTAATAAGCTCAGAAGTTCTAATGCGAAAGGTGTTTGGAGTGTTCAAGCAACAGAGACCAAAGGAGAGAGGAATATTCTGGGATATCTTACAAGACCTTTGGCTTTTTCCCTGGATTAGATGAGAAGCCACTGAAGAGTTTAGAGCAGTGCTGTGGTGATCTGTCTTAAGTTACAGAAAGATGTATGATGCAAAAACTCCACTATTGGGTATTTACTCAAAGAAAATGAAGACACTAATTCTAAAAGATACATGCACCACTATATTTATTGCAGCATTATTTACAACTGCCAAGATACAGAAGCAAACTAAGTGTCCATCAACAGATGAATGGATAAGGAAAATGTAGTATACACACACACACACACACACACACACACACACACACACACAGAGGAGTATTTCGCAGCCATAAAAAAGAATGAGATTGTGCCATTTGAGACAACACAGATGGACCTAGAGGGTGTTATGCCAAGTGAAGTAAGTCAGACTGAGAAAGACAAATATCATGTGGTTCCACTCATAAGTGGAATATTTAAGAAATGAATAAACAAAAAAATCAGAACCAAACCTAAAATTACAGAGAACAAACTGATGGTTGCCAGAGGAGAGGGAGTGGCAGATTGGGCAAAATGGGTGAAGGGGAGAGGGAAATAAAGGCTTCCAGTTATAGAATGAGTAAGTCATAGGAATCAAAATCAAATATCAAGATGATATTGGGGCATAAGGAATACAGTCAATGATATCATAATAGTGAAGTACGGAGTCAGAAGGTAACTACATTTGTGGTGAATATAGCATAAAGCATAAATTTGTCAAATCACTAAGTTGTACACCTGAAATTAATGTAACATTGTGTGTCAACTGAACTCAAATTAAAAAAAAAAAAACATTTTCTATAGGGATATTATATAGGAAAATAGAATAGTCATATAATCAACGTTAGATTTGTCAAGAAAAAATTCAAAGATTTGGAAAAAAACAAAACAGATGATTGTCCTTTTAAAGAAGTGTTAGGGGTTCCCTTCAGAGATTATCTGATATTACAGGGTTGTACACCCTTGACTCTCTCTCTATGACAGTCTCTCTATGACTATCTCTTATAACACTGTAGGGGTAGAAATTATGTTGTAGAAAACTGATACTTCTCAGGGCACCTGGATGGCTCAGTTGGTTGAAAGTCTGCCTTCGGCTCAGGTCATGATCCCAGGGTCCTGGGATTGAGCTCCATGTTGGGCTCTCTGCTCAGGGGCAGCCTGCTTCTCCCTCTCCCTGCCACTCCCCCTGCTTGTACTCTCTCTCACTGTCAAATAAATAAATAAAATCTTAAAAAAAAAGAAAAGAAAACTGATATTTCTTAAATGATTCTCATTCATAGCAATACAAGTAAATTGTGTCCTGTAGAAATAGAATTCATTTCTATTTTATAGAAAAGATAATTTCAAATATTATATTTAAGTTATTAACCAGTTTTCAACTATTAGCAAATTCATTTTAGCAGTTTTATATCCCTATATATATGTCTTTGCCTTAAAGTCTTCTTTGAACCAGCTTTAACACCTTATTGATTTCCTCAATAATAAATTATTAATTAAATATTAAATATGAAATAAAATATTTGACAGTAACAAAAAAGATAAATGAGAAAAATAAAGAAAGGGAGAAAGAAAGAAAGAAACAATGGAAGAAAGGTAGATGTCCTTGTCTGTGGTGTTGAGAATGAAGTGGAGACGGGTGCAAGATGATATTGGGGCAATCCAACCAAGAGACTGGATTGGAAGAGGGAGACAGAGATAGAATTGATGGATTCTGGAGTTTGGGGAAGTATAACTGATAAGAGTTGCTGATGAATTTGATAAAGGGAGTAAGAATTCTAAGGATTCATGTTTAGCAATAAGGATTTTTGCTTGTTTGTTTTGTTTTTGCTGGAGGACTGGAGTTGTCATGTAGTAATATCAGGGAGACTGAAAAGAGCAAGTTAAAAGAGAGTTCTGTTTTGGACATGTTGAATCTGACAAACATATTAGCTAGCCAAGTGTAGGTATTTTGACATATATGATTCTGGAGTTAAGCAGGAATAGCTGGTCTAGAGATAAAAATTTAAGTATCTTCAGGTACCCCTGGGTGGCACAGTCAGTTAAGCATCTGACTCTTGGTTTCAGCTCAGGTCATAATCTCAGGGTTGTGGGATTGAACCCTGCCTCAGGCTCCATGCTTACTGCGGAGTCTGCTGGGGTTTCTTTCTCCCTCTACCTCTGTGCCTCCCTGTGCTTGCTCTCTCTCTCTCTCTCTCTCTCTCAAATAAATAAAAAAATCTTTAAAAGACATTTGAGGATCTTCAAATGTTATTTAAAGCATGAGACTGGATCAAATGGATCAGGTAGAGTAGACAAGAGTCTCAAGAATGGGGTTCTAGAACATGCTAATGTTTTTGAAGTTGAAAATGTGAGGAAGAATCTGCTAGATAGGGGAAAATCAAGAGGAAATAAAGTCCTAAACAAAATGAAGAAATTATCACAGAAAGGGGGAGGCAGTGACTTCCAATTAAATGCTATCTGCAGGTCAAGTAGCATAACAAATAAATATTGAGTAGTATAGCAACATGGAGCTTGGCTGAATTATGTTCAAGAAAGAAAGAGTAAAAATTCAGGCAGGATTATACTGTACAAGGGAAACAAATGTGGCAATAACTGGAGGAGAATGTGTGGTGCAAATAAGATTTTCTCTTAGAGATGGAAGAAATAAACATATATTTGTATACTGAAGGGAAATTTCTATTGAGAGAGAAACAACTGGTCTTGAAGAAAAGATGGTGAGAATGTGTTGTATTAGTTGCTAGAGCTGTCATAAGAAATACCACAGACTGGGTGATTTAAATAACAGAAATTATTATTATTAATTTCTTTACAGTCCTGGAGGCTAGATCAAGGCGTTAACAGATTTGTTTATTCTGGGGCCTCTCTTGTTGGCTTGTAGATGGCTGCTTTATTGCTGTGTGCCTTCACAAGGTTGCTCTTCAGTCTCTGAGTGCACAAGGCAGGCGATTCTGTGTCCTGATCTGAGAACACAGTCATATTGGATTGGGACCCAACTTAAATAACCTATTTTAATTTAATCGCCTCTTTAAAAATCTTATCCAGATATGGTTATATTCCGAGGTACTGTGGATTAGGACTTCAATGTATGAATTGGGGGGGGAGGCATAGTTCAACCCATAACAAGTGGTGTTTTTGAATATGTGAAAGAGGATGAAATTTAATGCACAGACAGACGGACTGGCCTTATGATGACACAGACAAATTGAAAAGAAAGAATAAGCTGCACCTGCTGATAGGAAGCTAGCTCGGATAGGGGGATGTGTAAAGTTTCCTCATTATTCATATTTTCTCACTGAAATTAGAAGCAGCAACTAATAATCTTGCTGCGAATGAAAGGAGGAAGATGTCGGAAATTTGAGAAATGAGGACACAGTATGGCTATTTAGGAAAGTGGTAGAATAAAATAATTAAGAAATATAGTATGGTTTCTGGCTCTCTTCTTGAATATCATGGTCATAAATTTGAAGTAAAACCAGTCAGTGTTTTCCTCTAAATTTGTTTAGTTGGAAAAGAATGAGCATGAGATTGGTATTGATTTTGACTGAACCAAGGTTTGGATTTTGCCAGGTGAGTACAATGAATGGAGAGCAGGCAAGGCAGTTGAGTCGTTTAAATAAATGATAGACCAGGAGCCCTAGCTGGTAAAAGAGGAAAATAAGAAATAAGGTCAGAGAGGAAGAGAGTGAAAAGGTAGCAGAATCGGTAAGGTATAAACCAGACGTGGGTAGAGAAAGCCCTGGAGATGGTTGACCAGAGGGAGCCCAGAAAGGACAGGGGCACTGTGCTAGAGACTGACATTTGGAAAGGTGACAGTTGTGGTCAGTGCTGATGTCTCAGTTAAAACCAGGATCATGGGGCTGAAGTAGGATCAATGACACATTTGTGGCATCATGAGAGTCAAGGAACTTTGAAGTCAGGGAATTGAAAGAATCACCTGTATGGGTAAATCTGAAGCATTACAACAGCAATAGCATCGGAGATAGTGATAATAAACCAGAGGTTACAATATTAAATGGGTAGGAAAAAATGATCAGAGTCCTACAAATAATGGTGATAAAAGAAAAGGAGTATGGTATTCTTTGATGGCATGAGCTTTAAAACTTTTTTTTTTTTTTCAGCAAAGGCAAGAAACAATGGTCAACAGTGGCAAAAGTATCAAGGAAAATACCTAACTCATCAACAGTACCAACAGTACTATGGATTCAAAAGAGGAATATGAAGACCTGGAGTTTCTCTCTGTTCTGGAATCATAAAGTCTTCCCGGGGAAAAGGGTAGTGTTTCTATAATTACATTGGATAAGTATGGGTAGTTATGGAAGTGATATATAGAAGCATAATCAATATACTTAGAATGGATTCACCTTTATCCTCCTTACAGGTCACAGAAATTGCTCAGAAATACCGTCAGTGAATGATTTATTTACATGTGTGTTTGTTTATTCATTTGACAAACATTGGTAGAGGGAACTACTTTGTTCCCATATATGTTAAAGCACTTGGAAAATGTTAACCAGTTAATTTTCATAACAACACCAGGAAATAGAAACTGTTACTATCTCATTTTAAAAATGAGAAAACTGAGGCAATGGAGAGATTAAGTAAATTGTTCAAGGTTATGTTTTAATGTAATAAAAATATTTTTTCATCTCAAATTTAATTAAAGAAGTTAATATGAGAAGTTACTGTTCCATCGGGGTTTACACAGAAAGCGTTAACCTCAGTCATTGTAATAATTAATGAGGAAAAAACAAACTACCTTTAAAATGAATCAGTTTAAGATTAATTGATTTGAATCAACAAATCAGGCAAAATCATTCTGCCTAAATGACCAGAATGAGGCCTGAAGGACTGACATGATTCTTAAATTTGACCAAAAAAACCCAGCCATTTATTGAGTACCAGGACTCTCTGGACACTTACTACTGTACACAAAAGCCCGAGAATAAATCCCCAACTCTAAGGAGCTCACTGCTTCCAAGAATGCCCTGAAAACAGAAGTGTGAACAGGGCAGGCACGTGAAGTGATGCAAGCACAGAGAGGAAAGACTCCCCCCTGGGGGATTCCCAAGGGCTCAATTCACTAGAGGGATATTTGACATCTACTGAGGAGAGAACTAGATCCCCAGGCTGGTAGTAGGACAATCCAGGCAAATGGAATTCCAGGATCACGAAAGGGTGTCAGATTCAAAGGCCATTTAAAGGCAGAACATGTTCTGGCAACGGTGAGAGCCACACAGTGCCTAAGAGCAAAGTGTCTCCACGGGGGATGCTGGAAGGGGCCTACCATGGGAGTGATATGCTCATATTTACTTAGTGAAACATAGTTGGTAGGACTGGATTGGACAGAAACTAGTATTAGGCTGAACTAAAGGGTGGGCAGCAATAATCCAGCAGAGAAATAACCAACCTCACCTGACACTAAACTCCTCCTTGCTCTACCTGATCGAAGCATGCTGGCATCCTTACGATCTTCCTTCTTGCCAAATGTCCTCTCAGTACAGTCTTGTGCATAGGATTTGCCTTCCATACGTACTGTATCTCTCTTTCTAGTTCATCTCTACTCATTCTTCACATCGAAATTCAATTGTCAGTTCCTCAGAGAAGCCCTGACATCTCTGACCTGGTCAATATCCCCTTTCATATGCACTAACACACCATGTACCTCTTGTTCTAGCACCAAACTCAGGTACGGATTTACATTCACTTATAGAACCATTTGATCAATTTCTGTCTCCACCACTAGACTGGAAGGCTCCTGAAATCAGGGATTCATGTCATGTTTTACTCATCCTTATACTCGCAGCACAGTGCCAGGCACATAACAGGTACATAAAAATACTGGCGGGATCAAGGAAAGCTTGGACTAAGGGAATGGAAGTGGGAAGTGAGAAGTAGGTGGGAATTTTGAACTAAGAGAATGTACGACTAACTGAATATTGTTGGATGGTATTTTAAGATTAAGTCACATTTAAAAAATAATTTCAAAATTATATATTAACATCTCATATTTATAACATTTGATAGGATGAAAAAGAAGGCATGTGAATTCAGTTCTTTGATTTTGAAAGAAATGAATAGACGTACAGTTTTCTACAGTGGATAAGGAAACTGTGGAAGTATTTTTATGTCCTCTAGCTGAAATTTCTTCTCTTGTATCCTTTTGTCACCCTATTGCTTTCTTGCCCTCCCCACCTTATTCATATTTCAAGACATAGCTAAAACCCATCTCCTTCCTGATGCTTATTATAATATTCAATCAATATTGATTAATAGATTGCTACATTCAAACCCCTAGGTCTGGTTAATGTGTGTTTAATTATCTTTTCTCCCTGATTTCACAGGTAAAATATTCACAACGGTAATAGATCTGCACAACTACCAGCAGGAAGCTAACTAGATGATTGATGAATAACACATGGAGTCATTTTTTCACTCCCAACAAATATTTTTCCTAGTGGCAGAATATCTGGATTTCAGATGTGATAATTACTTAACTGTATACCTTACCTACACTGTTTAGATGACAGAAATTTATTATCAAAGTGACCAAATATTTTACTATTTTTATGCTTATTTTTTTTTACTCTATGCTACTTAGACTTTTTTTTTCAAAATTATTTGCAAAAAAATCAAAATCCTAAGTCCAACTTTAACAGCTGGTGGCTAAATTCATAAAGCCATATATGTTTAAAAAGTTGATTAAATTAACTAGATTGACTGAGTCAGTGAATTGTTATGAACAGTATTTTCAAGTCTGTGTCTTATAAATTTTAATAGAATGTAAGAGCTTAATCTCATGTCATATTTCACCTACTCTCCTTCCTGCTGTTTTTTCATGTGTACAGTATTCTTCTCTGCCAGGTATCTAAGAAGTAACATTGCATAATACTTGTCTCCCCTTTCTCATTAGTCGAGGAGCATGGATATTTTATTTTAAAAAATAAATAAATAAAAGAGTCTTTTTAAAAAGTAAATAAGGCATGATAAATCAGTAACAGAACATTTTTTTTGTTATTATGAAGTATTTCTTTTATCTTTATGCCTTTAGAAATAGACTTGGGTATAAAGCCTTAAGTTTACAGCTCAAAGTTATTTTGCTATTTTGGTCTTGTTACTTCTGACAGAAATATTTTTAATATAATGAAACATACCCAATTAAAAATATAAAGAACTGGAAAAATGGACTTTGCCAGAATAAAAGGAGTTCAAATTAATCAAAAGCTATATTAAAGAACCACAGGCTATGTAATAGATTGAAAATAAACGGGGGTCTTATAAGTGAGAGAGAGAGAGTGTGTGTGTGAGAGAGAGAGAGAGAATACATGAATGTTTTAGGCAGCATTGCACAGTAGATCAAGGAAAATTTATTAGTACAACATCATAGTAAAAATTAGGAAAATATTTTCAGTCTGATATAGTGAAATGAATATAGGTTTTCATGAGAAAAATCTATATCTTAGTATAGACCGACATCTTGTTTTTCTTATCTATAAATTGAGGACAGTAAAATTTGCCATTCTAACATGGATAACTACTAAGGATGCAGTATGAAAAAAACCACACACATGTGAAAACACTTTGTAAATAGTAAGGACTCCTGGCATAGTGATGGCATGACGTGTTAAGTAGGTAGAACTAAGGACTAACACTAATACCAGTAATACAGTTAGCATTAATTGAAAGCTAGTTTTATCCACTTAACTAAGTACTTCACATGTATTATTTTTATTTCATCATCACAACAACCCTGTGATATACTTAGTGTTATGTTCCATGTTTCAAGATAAGGAACGCATGGCTTAAAGAATTAAATTAGTCCCTCAAGGTCACTCAGGCAGATGTCAGAGTTAACCCAACACCTTGTGTGACAAGCAAGCCTAAACCCTTTAACTTAGGGCCTACTGCTTCTTTTCCTCTTCTGTTTTAATCTCAGGACCTTCCAGAACTCCCATTTCATGGTGTATCCTGTATTTTATCCTCCAGCACTTTTGTGTACCTATCTTTCTCCCCCACTAGACTGGGAACATATTACAATCAGTGCTGGAACCTCACACATCTTTGTATCCCCAAAGCACAGCTTTATGCCAAACTGCTAGGAAAGAAGAGTAAATATTGGCTTAATGACTGGTTGAACACATTTCCGTTTATTGTTTTAATCAAAACCATATCATCTGTAAGTAATAATGGTTATCAAAATGCACTGCGTAACTCAAATATGCATCGTAGTCCTTACAAACATTTGGTTGTCAAAAGAAAAAAAAAATTAAACAGGTTTCCTTCTACTCTCAAAACAAACCATTACTTTTAAAAGTCCCAATATTTTGGGTGGCCTTTGATTTTTATTCTTTTATTCAATAAATTAATGGATATATTTATGACTTGATGATTCATTATAGTACATAATATTTTTGTTAAAACAACTTATGTAGTGCTTCCCATATGTCAGAGACAGCTCTAAGTGTCATGTTAGTTTGATCTTCATAACAATCCTTGAAGAAGGCACTATTGGGGCACCTGGGTGGTTCAGTTGGTTAAGCAGTTGCCTTCGGCTCAGGTCACGATCTCAAGGTCCTGGGCTGGAGCCCCACGTGGGGCTCCCCGTTCAGCAGGGAGTCTGTTTCTCCCTCTCTTTATACCCCTCCGCCGACTCGTGTGCTCTCTCTCTCTAAAATAAATACAATCTAAAAAAAAAAAAAGAAGGCACTATTATTATCCCTGTTTCACAGAAGAACAAGTCAGCAACTTGTCCAACGTCACATTGCTTGGCGTGGAGGTACTAGCATCTAAACACCTGAATCTGGACTTGAGAGCTGTGTTCTTAAAGGGTCACACTATCATCTCTGTTTCATGGGGTCTGCTAGCTCACTTAGAATTCAGAGAGCTCCAAGTTTCCTCCTAATAGTGACAATCCTTTCTTCACAGTAGCTCCCCTTTCCCGCATGTTTTTGGGACAATTTAAAAATATGGTTCATTGATGTATTAATTTACAACTAGTAAAATACACCCTGCTTATCAGTGTTTATTTCAATGTTTTGACAAATGTACACAGTTATGTAAGCACTGCCATGATCAAGATATGGAAGATATCCATCATCCCCAAAAGTTTCCTCCAGCTCTTTTTCAGTCAACTCCCAACACCATTTTCAGTCCTTAGAAGCCACTGATCTGATGTCTGTCCTTATATATTACCTTTTCCAAATTATAGTATTAACAGAATCATGTAATACTAGCCTTTTGTATCTGGATCTTCATAAAATATCAATTTGGAGATTCATCCATGTTGTTGTATGGACAAGCAGTTTGTTCCTTTTCATTGCTGATTGGTATTCCATTTTATGGATGTCCCACAATCTCTTTAGCTATTCATCAATTGAAGGACACTGTATTGTTTCCAGGATGGGACAATTCTCAATAAAGTTTCTGTAAACATTTACAAACATAGCCATATATGTGGACATATATTTTTATATCTCTAGGCATAGGATAGTGGGGTCATATGACAAGTATATTTTTAACTGTGTAAGAATCAGCCAAACTACCTTCCCATATGGCTGTATTACTTAAATTCTCACCAAGGATATATAAGATTTCCAATTGCTTTGCATCCTTGGCAATACTTGGTATTGCCAGGTTGGGTTTTTTGTTTTATTTATTTTGCAGACATTTTTGTATGCATGTAATGATATTCCATTGTGATTTTAACTTGCAATTTCCAAAAGACTAATGCTTTAAGCATCTTCTAATTACCATCTGTACATCTTCTTTGGTGAAGTATCTATTCAAACTTTTTCTCCATTTTAAAAATTGGATTGTTTATTTTCATAAAATTGGATTGCAGGAATTCTTATGTAATCTGGTTGCAAATCCTTTATCAGATGTTTTGCAAGTATCTTCTTCTAATGTGCCTTTTAATTTTCTTAGAGATACCTTTGTACTCATTATTTTTAATTAGTACAAAATACTTACACAATTTACTATCTGGATCATTTTAAGTGTAAATTTCAGTGGCATTAAGTACATTCACATTGTTGTGTGACCATCACCACTATATAGCTCCAAAACTTTTTATACCTTGAAAAACTGAAACTCTATACCCATCAAATACAACTCACCATTTCCTGGGGAGGACCCCAGCCCCTAGCAACTATCATTCTACTGTCTCTAAGAATTTGACAACTCTAAGTACCTCATCTAAGAGGAATCATACAGTATTTTTTCCTTTGTGACTAACTTTATTCACTTAGCATAATGTCCTCAAGGTTCATCTATGTTCTATCATGTGTCAGAATTTCCCTCCTTTTCAAGGCTGAAAAACATCCCATTGTATGTATATGCTACATTTTATTTACTCATCATCCAGAGACAGACATCCGAGAGACATCCATAGATAAACATTCCACCTCTGGCTATTATGAATAATGCTGCCATGAATTTAGGTATACAAATACCCATCCATGTCTGTTTTCAATTCTTTTAGATATGTACCCACAGTGGAATTGCCAGATCATATTTTTAATATTTTGAGGAACTCCCATACTATTTTTCATGGCAGCAACACCGTTTTATAATCAACCAATAGTGCACAAGGGTTCTAGTTTCTCTACAATCTTTCAAACACCAGTTATTTTCTGTTATTTTGATTGCAGCCATCCTGAGAGGTATGAGGTATCTCATTGTAGTTTTGAGTTGCATTTTCCTAATTATGAGTGATTCTGAACATCCTTTAATGTGCTTATTGACTATTTATATATCTTCTTTGAAAAAATGTGTATTTAAGCTCTGATCACTTTTTAGAATGGTTTGTTTTTTTTATTGTTGAGTTGGAGGAGTTCTATATATTCTGTATATTAACTCCTTAGGAGAAATATTTGTAAATATTTGTAAATATTTCTCCTATTCCGTTGGTTGCCTTTTCATTCTATTGTATCCTTTGATGCATATAAGTTTCAGTTTGATATAGCCCAATTTATCTACTTTTTCTTTTGTTCCCTGTAATTTTGGCTTCATATGAAAGAAATCCAATGTCATAAAGTTTATTTTCCTATGTTTTTTTTTCCCTAAAAGTTTTATAGTTTCAGGTTTGTCATTTAGATCTTTGATCCATTTTGAGTTAATTCTTCTATATGATATAAAGTAAGGGTCCAACTCCAGTCTTTTGCATGTGAATATTCAGTATTCCTCAAACCATTTGATTAAAAGAGTTCCCTTTCTCCATTAAATGCTCTTGGCACCCTTATCAAAAATGATTTAATCATATATGGAAGGATTATTTCTGGCCTCTTTATTCTATTCCATTGGCCTATAGGTCTGTCTTTATGCCAGTACCATTTTGTGTTGATTACTGCAGTTTTGTAGTAAGCTTGAAATTGGGAAGTACGAGACTTCCAACTTTGTTCTTTTTCAAGGATTGTTTTGGCTGTTTGGGGTTTCTTGAGATTCCATATGAATATTAGAATGGATGTTTCTATCTCTTCAAAAAACATCATGGGGATTTCCATAGGGATTGCTCTGAATGGGTAGATTGCTCTGTTAGTATTGACATCTATGTCATCTAATCTGAAAACATAGAATGTATTTTCTTTTACTGCTGTCTTCTTTAATTTCTTTCAGTACTATTTTTAAGTGTGTAAGCGTGTTTGCGTCTTTGGTTAAGTTTATTCCTAAGTGGTTTTATTTATTGTAAATGGAAATGTTTTCTTAATTTCCCTTTTGTATTATTCATTGTTAGTGTAGAGAAGTGCAACTGATTACTGTGTGTTGATTAACTGATTTCTGTGTGTTGCTTTGTATCTTGCAAATTCGCTAATTTTTTTATTAGTTCTAACAGTGTGTGTCTGTGTGTGTGTGTCATCTGTGAAGAGAGATAGTTTTACTTCTTCCTTTCTATTTTGGATGCTTTTTATTTTTTTTCTTCCCTAATTTCTCTACTCCTATGTTAAATGGAAGTGGTGAAAGTAAGCATGCTTGTCTTGTTCCTGATCTTAGACAGAAAGGTTTCCGTCTTTCACAATTGAGTATAATATTAGCTGTGAAATTTGCATATATGGTTTTTATTATGTAAAGGTAGTTTCCTTCTATTCTTAGTTTATTAAATGTTTTATAATGAAAAGTTGTTGAATTTTGTCAATGCTTTTCTTAATCAGCTGAGATGATCATGTGTTTGAGTGTTTTTCTCTTCATACTGGTAATGTTGTTTTATTACATTGATTGATTTTCATATGTTGAACCATCTTTGTGTTCCAGAAATAAATCCCACTTGGTTTATGGCATGTAATTCTTTTAATATGCATGCGGAACACCTGTTTGCTAGTATTCTGTTGTTTTTTGTTGTTGTTGTTGTTGTTTTTTGTGTTAATATCCACCAGGAATATTTGTCTATAGTTTCCTTGTAGTGTCTATGTTTGACTTTGGTATCAGATAATGTGCACGTAGAATAAATTTGTGTTTCCTCTTCTTTAATTTTTTGGAAGAATTTCAGTTAGAATGGTGTCAGGTCTTCTTTAAATATTGTGCAGAATTCTTCAGTGAAGCCGCCTGGTCCTGAACTTTTCTTCGTTTGGAGATTTTTGATTACTAATTCAATCTCCTTACTAGTTACAGGTCTCCTCAGAATTTCTATTTCTTCATGATTCAGTCTTGGTAGATTGTGTTTTTCCTAGGAATCTGCCCATTTCATCTGACGTTATCCAACTTGTTAACACTAAGCAATGCATTTTAAAGTGCAGAAATTTTTAATTTTGATAAAGTTCAATTTTTTTTTCTTTTATGATCTGTGATTTTTAGCACCTAGATGAGAAAACTTTATCTAGTCAGATGTCACAAAGATATTTTCCTGGAATTTTTTCTTATAGTTAGTTTTGTTCTTATATTTAGGTTTATGAGCTTGTTCAAGTTAATTTTTGTATGTGGTTTGAGGTAAAAGTAGAGGAATATTTTTTCTCACATAATGAATGTCTAATTTTTGCATCATTTGAAGAAAAGGAAATCCTTTCCCCATGTTGGCACCTTCTTTTTTTTTTTTTTTAACATTTTCTTTATTTATGTGACAGAGAGAGAGACAGAGAGAGCACACAGACAGAAGGAGAGGGAGAAGCAGACTCACCAAAGAGCAGGGAGCCCAATGCGGGTCTTGATCGCAAGACCGTAGGATCCTGACCTGAGCTGAAGGCAGACACTTAACCCACTGTGCCACCCAGGTGCCCCATTTTGGCACCTTTTTCATAAATAACTGACCACATATTGATAGGCCAATTTTTTTACTTTCTATTCTGCTTCATTTCTTTATATGTCTAGTCACACTGTCTTGATTACTATAGCTGTATAGTACATCCTGATATCAGGGAATATAAGTCCTTCAACTTGTTTTTTCTTTTCAGTATTATTTACCTCTCCTAGGTTATTTGCCTAGTTTTTTTTTTTTTAATATTTTATTTATTTATTCGACAGAGATAGAGACAGCCAGCGAGAGAGGGAACACAAGCGGGAGGAGTGGGAGAGGAAGAAGCAGCCTCATAGCAGAGGAGCCTGATGTGGGGCTCGATCCCAGAATGCCGGGATCACGCCCTGAGCCGAAGGCAGATGCTTAACCGCTGTGCCACCCAGGCGCCCCTGCCTAGATTTTATAAGCAGCTTGTTAATTTCTACTTAAAATCTGCTGGATTTTTTTCTACTCATTTGCATTTAATATATTGGTCAAGTAGGCAATTAATTTCCTAATAATATTAAACCTTTTGATCTCTGAAAATGGTATATTTCTTCCTTTATTTATGTCTTCTTTAATTCCATCAGCAAAGTTATACGGTTCTTAGTATACCAAAACTGCACATGTTTTGTTAGATTTATACAAATTTGATGTTTTATATTTAAGTTTTCATTTTAATTTCAATTTTGTATTTTTTTTTCAATCTCCAAATGTGTGCTGTTAGTGCATTATAATACAGTTGTTTTTTGTATATGATCTCGTATTGTGAAACCTTGCTAAAACAACACAAGAGTTCTAATAAATGTTGAAGATTCCATGGTACATCTTTTTAAGATATAATTGACATATAACATTGTGTAAGTTTAAGGTGTACAACATATTGAATTGCTATCATGGGACATTTTTATTTTTTTACTTTTTATTTTTTTAATTTTCTTTCATGGTACATTTTTAAAGGCAATTGTGTTGACTTTAAATAAAGATAGTTTCATTTCTTTCTTTCCAGTAATAATGCTTCATTTCTTTCTCTTGTGTAACTTCACTGGTTAGAACCTCCGATGCAACATTGAGTAGAAATATTGAAATTACGCTTGCCTTAATCCCAATCTTAAAGAGAAACTGTTCAATCTTTTACCATTAAGTAAGACATTTGCTCTAGTTTTTCATCAATGTCCTTTATGAAGTTGAGGGAGTTCTTTTATATTCTATTCTTTTCTATTTCTTTCTTTTTTTAAGTTTTATTTATTTATATGATAGAGAGAGAGAGAGCACAAGCAGGGGGAACAGCAGTCAGAGGGAGAGGGAGACGCAGAATCCCTGCTGAACAGGTAGCCTGATGGGGGGCTCCATCCCAGGACCCTGGGATCATGATCTGAGCCGAAGGCAGACACTTAACCTACGGAGCCACCCAGGCATCCCTATTCTTTTCTTTTTCTACTCTTCCTTTCTTTTAAATCATGAATAAATTTTATTTATTTACTTATTTATTTGAGAGAGAGAGAGGGATAGAGGTGGGGAGGGGCAGATGGAGAGGGAGAGAGAGAATCTTATTCAGGCTTCATGCCCAGCACTGAGCCTGACATGGGGCTCAATCTCATGACACTAAGATCATGACCTGAGCCAAAATCAAGAGTCGGATGCTTAACCAATCGAGCCACCCAGGTGTCCCATAAGTCACGAATAGATTTTAAGTACTGCCAAATGATTTTCTAAAGCTATTGAGATGAATATATGAAGTTGTTATTTTAGCCTCTTGATATGAGAAATTATATTGATTAATTTTTATGTATTGAGTGACCTTAGAATTCCTGGGAAAAATACAATTTAGACATAACGAACTGTCTTTTTTATGTTTCTGGATTTGTTTTACTAGTACTTTTCTAAGGACTTTAGAGCAGTCCCTGCCTTGTAATAGTGCAGATTCTGCTCTTTGCCCAGTGGAAGCAGTCCCCTGCCTCATATTAATGCAGATTCTCGGCCCAAGCAGATTTTCTGTACCTCCCCCAAGGCAGAGACCTTTGCGTTTATTCCCACCAACTAGAAGCCAAGGATCTTTATCTGGGGCATGAGGATTGACAGATTTCCCAACTCTCCTACAGCAGCTTAATGCTTTTCTTTGTATGACAGAAGGATCTAGAAGAGGTGTGCATATTCATGTCTATGACTTACCCTGGGTGTGGCTCTCCCGTCTCCGACTCTGCCCTAATCTTTCCTATGAACTATCAGTGGAGGCCAGTGTGAAAGAGCTTGGAAACGAGTGCCAATTCAACCTTGTGTTGCAAACTTCCGGGGCTCCTAGTCTGTCACACTAAACCATACTTGATATTTAAGGATTAATTAATAATTTTAGATGTTTTGTTCCAAATCACTTACAAAACAGTCACCTTCTTTTCCCATCTCTGCCAAAGATTACAGGGTCCGTTTGTTCCAAGTGTCTTCAGAGGGGCTTGTCACTTTTTGGAGTTCAGTACTTTGGGTGACCTTACAACCTCAAAAAGTAGAATAATTTTGTAGGTTATTTGGCCTTTCTCCTTCAGATAATGAGTAATATTCTCTTGCAGCATTCTATACACTCTTAGAAATAGAGCCCCCTTCTTTTTCCTGTTATAAAACAGTATAAACTGAAAATATCCAAATTGTAGTTGATTTGCACTTCAGACTCAAACATATCCTTGGGTTAACAGGTAATCAAGGGTAGGCGGAAACATAATTTTCTGGCTTCGTCATTCTGATTCATTCAATATTCAGGGTTATTTTCTCCCCCCTTCTGAGCCTCGTTCTTTCAAAACTAATCTCATCCAAAAATAAACTTAAGCTAAAGATAATCTAGAAATTATATTTTTGTTTGCCCTCTCTGCCTAATTCTAATTATTTCCCTGATAGAAGATATATAATATTGCATTATTAGATTATAACTGAAATATAGACTAGTGAAATGGGAGGTTAGCTCCATATCTTAACTTAGAATAGGAAAACAATTGAGTTGAAAATAATCTAAATAATATTTGAACTCTTTATTTTCTTATTAGGAAGAATATCAGAAATAGGACTAAAAGTTTAGTATAAGATTAGTAGCTAAATAATTTATTACATTTTAGAAACATGAGTGCATGTTTCAATATAAAATTAAAATTACTATTTACATAGTTCCATTTGACTTTTTGTGTGCCTCAGGGTTTTCAACAGCTTTAACACTATTATGATTCACTCACTTGCTCTAACTAAATTCAAGTACATATAGTATAAACATCCTCTGGACAGCTAATTTAATAAAGGATTTGACATATTTTAAGACAGAACGTAACTATGAGGACATCACTTGACTTAATGAGAATATTATATATACTTAGATATAGATACACAGCACCTATTAACCTTATCATAGAAAATTAACAATGAATCACAGGGATATTAAGGCAAGGAGTTGATTAGATGTAAAGGATTAAAATGAAAAATCTTGATTTTCCTTTATCATATTCTAAATTAATTAATTTATTTTACTATCTAGACTCATCTCTCTCCTTAAACCCCAAAGTGGAAGAAAAGTCACAATTGATTCAATTTTACTCTTTTTTTTTAAAGATTTTTATTTATTTATTTGACAGAGAGAGAGAGAAAGAGACAACCAGCAAGAGAGAGAACACAAGCAAGAGAGCGGGAGAGGAAGAAGCAGGCTCCCAGCAGAGCAGGGAGCCCGATGTGGGGCTCGATCCCAGGACTCTGAGAGCACGCCCTGAGCCGAAGGCAGACGCTTAACAACTGAGCCACCCAGGCGCCCCCAATTTTACTCTTTGAGTCTGTTTTTTATTCAGCAATGAGTTCTTGAGCATCTGCACTGAGTCAGCACTCTGTTGGGTCGGGGATTTAGCTGTGGATAAGGCAGTGCTGTGCCTGACTCCCAGACTTCATTTAGAGTTGTAGACATAAACAAGTGATTACTATAAACTTAGATAGTTATTAAGTCAGAAGAAGTGGAAGAGATTTTGCAGGTGACAACACTGTAAGTCAATTTAGCCTAGGGATTTTGGAAAAGTCATATTAGTGTTTGATAATTTTCACTCTTGCTATTCTGAATGTTTATAACAAGGCACATCACATGATAAGCACAAAAATATATTTATAGAATGCATACTCAATGCCACCGATTTGGTGGAGGTCAATTTACCTAAAAGTTCTGTTGAGTCACTAAATAGGATGGTTTTGCTGCAACAATTTATCTTTGCTCAGTAAATACGACTTAGTGTTCTAGACTGTAGAAGTTAAATGAAGATTCTCTTTAATCAAATTTCCAGGTATACATTTGAGGTACAAGGGCCACTGGGAATCTTGAGAAATATGCATAGAGACTGAAATGTTCCAGAGTAAGTACTTCTGAAATCTGCTCTCTCTTTCAACAACGGTCTTTTTTTTTTTTTTTAAAGATTTTTTATTTATTTATTCGACAGAGATAGAGACAGCCAGCGAGAGAGGGAACACAAGCAGGGGGAGTGGGAGAGGAAGAAGCAGGCTCATAGTGGAAGAGCCTGATGTGGGCCTCGATCCCACAACGCCGGGATCACGCCCTGAGCTGAAGGCAGACGTTTAACCGCTGTGCCACCCAGGCGCCCCTCAACAACGGTCTTATTAAAAACAACAACAACAAACAAAATTACTCAGAATCAGAAGGTAATCATTTATGTGCAGTAGGAAATCCATGGTGTCTGTAACTGTAGCATGTAAGGAACTGGAGGAATCCAAAATTGATAGAAATAGTAAAACCTGCCTATACTTTCTATAAAACACATAAGTCATTTAGGAAAATAATTTTCAAAATATGGCCCATAAGTCACTGACAGCCTTAGAAGTCATCTTGTGTGTCTCCCAGGCTTACCATGTTCAGAAGAAAAAAAATCAATACTTGTTTTTGTTTATATACATTTCATATATTTGAAGAGCAAGATTGGTTTTCATTTTCATAAAAACTTCCATATTTTCAAACAACTACTTTATTCATGAGTATGTCTCCTGAATTAGTGTGTCTCAACTAATATTCAAGTTAATAGGAAAAAATCTTTTACTTAACATTTTGTTTGTATGTTGTAGTTTTAAATTTGCATGTTTGGTTATTCTAATCATGCTTCATTGTAGCTGCAATTCATTAAAATAGATCAACATTGAAAAGTAGTTCATTAAGGCAAATAGTAATTAAATTGATAAATATCTGAAAATTGAATTTTATTAGAAAGCTGATCAATTTGTTTCTCATTGCCTTTAAAGTCAATATACCACCAATTGCAAATTTACACAATAGTGACAGAAAGTCATAGAAGACTTTGCAGTGTTTTGAATAAAGTATAGGGACCTCTCTGATAAGTTAAAATCATTTTAGAAAATAGGCAACAAGTGAAACATTTCATAGAATTGATTATATTTACTTCCCAAGACAGGAAAAATCACACAACTAGAAAGATGTCATCTAACATTAGATACCACTTACCAATGAGATGTGAAAATTCACTCTGAGAAAGCAAACCAAACCATCATTTAAAAAAATCAGATTATTATATTGGACATTGCATGATATCAATGTCTTTAAACAGGGATTACCAATTAAATGCAACTGTTTATTTTGGCAATTTGCTTTGTAGTGGGACAAGTTTTCTGCTGTTTGGTATATGTATGAGGAAAAGGGTGCTGCTACTTTTTGTGCTGTGTACCACAGACAACCATGCTACAGGAGAAATAATAATTCACATTAGAGTTACTCTCTGAGCTGTTACATGGATTGGAAAATATTGTGTTGGGTTCATAATTGAAGAATAGCAGCTCTGCACATACCTAAACATCAGTTCATATTTTTTGTTTATTTTTTAATAATTTATTGAGGCAGAATTCATACAACATAGTCTAAATAGTACTAACCATTGTTTGTATCAAATCCTGTTTATAATGTCCACAGTTTTTCTTCACAATTTGTACTTTGCTCAATCTTCACATTCCTAACCAAGGACACCATTATTTTGAACTAATGTACTATAATTTGTCATAGCTAGAAACTTCACCCATCAGATCCATTCACCAGACCACAGTCAAAATTATTCTTTTTATAACACAACTCTTGAGTTTTTCTTTCAAACCATAATGTTCCCCTTGCTCCTAGGATGAAAGTACAACATTCTCAAGATTTTCAAAGTCAAACTAAAATGGGCTTATTTTACTTTTAGAAATTGCCAAGCTCTTCCTGGTTTCACCAGAACTACTGTATATAGTCACTCAGGTTAGTATACGGCATAACTCCAGTATCACGTAAATAGAATTTTCTTGGCCAATACCTGCCCCCTCACTCTGGAGTTGTGCATGTGAAGGCCATGACATAAGATATATTCTGTGCTTGATATTTCCAGGCATCTTTCTCCCTTTACTTAACTATCTCCACCCACTCTTTAATTCTCAGTTTAAATGTGATAAACTCAAATGCTTAATAAAATTTTTTGAAAGAATGAAACATCATGGATGTATAGTTTTTCAACTAATAAAACTCTTGAAATAGGCACAATTTAATTAGCTCTTCTTAGCAATCCTATGTGATTGGCTACAATTTTACTCTAATGTATATATGAGAAATTGAAGTTAAGTTGATAATGTTCCACATTACTGACAGTGGGGAAAGGGACAACATATAATCACTAAGTGCTCCAATTTAAATTTTACTTTTTTTCCACTAAATTGAGATTTCTTTTGCATGGTTTTATATCTAACATTATTCTACAGTGGCATTCTTTGTAAAATTATTGTTTTCCAAACAAAATTACATGTTTTTTTTTCAGAATATGCACCATGCCATCTCTTTATTTAATGCCATTAATTCTGTTTAGTGCTTCAATCTTAGCAATGTCATTATATAATAGATTAAAATAAAATTCAGAAATCTCCTTTGTATTTTTTAATTTTTCCTTAAGTTTTCCTTAATTTCCAGAGTTTTCCTTAATATTTTATTGCTATATTTAAAAACATTGGCCATAACAATCCAACATAATGTGATAAACTTTGTAATGACAAGGTAATATAGAATATATAAAAAATGATTTCTTAAAAATCTTATATAGAAATATATTTCATATTTTTAGGAGTCAGACAACTTTTAAACACATAACCGGTGCAAATAAGTTAACCAAGTTTCACTGGGTTAGCCAAAGCTTTCTGCTTTCTGTTCACTTCATATGTTATGAGAATTGTCTTCTACAGAATCATGTGGTAGTATTGAGAACACCAATTTCTTACACGGCCTCAAGTCACATGGAATTAACATCAAAGCCAAATGTCACTACAAGAGTATAATTTATTTTGAGTTTGTAACAGCTAATGGACTATTTAAATATAAAATACTGAGGTAAAAAAATTCAAATCTGAAAATACACGACCATTAAAGAAAACTGAATCTCTTTTTATAAAGGCCCTAAATTTGGTCTATCAGTGATTAAACCATTACATCTACTATTATCAGCAAAATTGAATTTGCCACCTTATATTTAGATTATTGTTCTGGGGGAATTTGCACTGTGATATATGCAAAGAATTCAAGGAGTTGTAGTGTGTGTCAGTCTCCCAACTTTCATGTGTACAATTCATTTAGAGAGATTAGTCTTTGCATAAAATCTCTATATCAACATCGCAATACTGTCATGTTAATCACGGATCTTAGTACAAGCATCCTGAAGTCGTTCTTTCTGTGACTAACCTTTTCATTGTGATTTCTTTCCTAAAACAACCACTTCTAATTGATTCCACTATTCATATCACTGCTGACTCCTCATCTCTTCATTATGAACATTAAAAATAAAAATAAAAACGCCATCAGATTGCTTGTCACTTATTTTAGTTCTGTCAGGACCAAATGCTTTATTTTGATGTAACAGCGTAAAGTATCGGTGGTAGAGTACTTACAACCAAAATGCAGTGGCTTAGCATAAAGTTTTTAGATATTTAATCAAACATCTAGATAAAAAATATACTCACACTGGCTGCCAGAGACAAGATTCTGATTACCTATCTTTGAGGAAATGGAATGTTTGAGAAAATTATTTGGTGTGTTCCACTATTGTACCTGTCACACACTTTTAATTAAAAATGTATTGATGCATGACTAAACTGTGCTTGGTGAAAAACAGACCCATTTTAGTTCAATTGCAGTAACGTACACATAGCCCAGTGGAGTAAGCCCGTGGCATGCAATTATAACACAAAGACAGCTCCGGTGAAGTAAGCCTCTAACACCTCGGTCTCAAAGCAGATGTAGACATGGAGCGCCAAGTATCACAGATCAGTGTGGACTCAATCAGCACAAATGAATTTACTGATCTAGTCTAAATACCTATAATGAAGACATTTCCCTAATCTACGGCAAATTAAATATGTGGAGAAATAAATGCTGAATAATGATTAACTTTCCTTCTGTTTCCCACAGTACTGCATGTCAGAATTCACTAAACCCATCCACTCTGACTACACATAATGTCAGTGGCTGAAATGAAATGCAACATTTGCATATTTCAAGTAATGGTGGATACACGTTATTATGAGTTTGGAAATTGGATGTAAAAGATCTTTTTTTATGTTAACTGATTTTTTTTAGTAATTTCACTCATAAAAACATATCCAGCAACACAATCAAGCCCAGGAAATGGAAATCAGAGTCCAATGTTTGAAGGATTAACCTTTATTGACTATTTCTGAATCACAAAGGGTAAGGTGCTTTAGAAATCTCTGAAACCATAATCCAGAAAGGAAAACCATAAGTAATAAATTATTCCAGTGGGTAAGGTTTTTTTTTTTCATTCCTAAAGTAGACCAATGAATAGATCTAAAAGCCACATTTAATAATGCTGTAACACAATTAATTAAACCAATGATCACTAATTGATATTTTTTTCCATCATTTTCTATGAGAACTCACTGTGCACTATAATAAACACCGAGAAAGGAGGAAAACACTTAACTTTGTTCTTTGTAGAAGCTTCACATTCGTGCTTCTATGTACAGGAGGTCCTGAGGATACTTTTGAGAAGTAGGAATTGTTTTACAGATGGAACAACTGCCATTCTGATAAATAAGCTGAATTTCTCAACACTTGTGAGTGACAGTTTCAAACTTCTTATCCTCTGACAGCAAAATCTGGTTCCTATCTACACCACTGTGGTTAATTAATTGTTCCTACATTCAAGTAATTTAACAGTCAAAAAGGGGAGCTGTTTTTGAGAAAGCCCACTAAGCGTGATCCTAAAAACACTGTGTGTTTACATACTTCCTCTTATTTTATCTTAATGTTTTAGAGGTTAACTTCCAATGTCCATTTTATAATAATGAATCAAACAAAAAGAGGTTATCTTTGCCATCCAAACTTACTAGTGTATGAGAGGCTTAAATTTCAAATTCAAGTCTCATTCTTAAACCCCTGTTCCTTCTAGAATTAGTGTACAGGAATGGCATAAGGGAGAGGTAAAGATGAGCATCCTACCATTTGGATTTAGGGAGGTAAAATTTATATTGAGTTATCTAGACTTGAGTAAATGATCAAAGGTTTTTAGGTGGGAGAATACTATCCATTGACATCTCACTATAAGGAATCAGGGTAATTATAGACATATACCTGAAAGCAACATAAAAGTTGATTCAAAAGTGGAGAGTACTGATGTGGGATAAGGAAGTAAAAACTGCTGATGGCCAGAAAAACTGTGAAGTGAAGAAGTAAAAGCTGAGGTGGGGGGTGGTTGTTAGGGAGGTTGAATCGATGGGGTATATCTGATACCCATTTAATGGCTATCAGTGTTTCAACCCTTGGTAAAAAAGATATTGAGAGGAAATATGGCACTGAGAAGAAAAAGTAGGAATGGGAGAATAAGACAGAAGACATCAATTTTGGGTATAAGGAATTTGATTCTTTATTGGCAATGTAGGATTTGAATAATGAAAGAGAGATCACAGCTTGATATAATGACTGATGAGCCATTTGTATAAATGTGAGAGCTCAAGCTACTGCTTGATAAGAAAAGGGGAAGATAGACACAAACTCAGCTTTGGGGAATATGTCTTTTTATGGGAGGAAGAGGAGTTAGTTATATGAGTGGTCATGAAATTTGGTGGAGAATCAAGGAAGACAACATCAAGAATATCAAGAGATGAGAAAGTTTCATTTCAAACAAGCAATGATAGAGCTCTTAACTTATACCATGCTGTATTCTTATCTCTAGGAACCAGCCATTACAAGAAAGCTTCTATATTCTCTCTCATAAAAAACCAAACCAAACCAAAACAAAACAAAAAACAAAAAACACATAGGTTGATGGCTGTGAGAAAATACATAACTTGGTAGAATATTGTAACACAGACTCCTTGAAATGTTTCATTTTTAAAAAAAGATTTTAAGTAATCTCTACACCCAACATGAGGTGTTGGTGTAGAACTCACAGCTTTGAGATCAAGAGTCACATGATCTACTGACAGAGCCAGCCAGGTGCCCTGAAATACTGCAGTTTTGAAGGGAGCAATCGGAGGTGCCTCCATTTTCACACCCTCAGACTCCCACCATGATATTTTCCCCTTATATCACACATATCTATTGCTCTATCTCCTTCGTTAAAATCATTCATTTATTCATTAATTTGCTCATACATTTGCTTATTAATTAGCCATATACTTTCTGGTAAGGTATATGCTAGATACTGTGTACAATCATAAAAATTAAAGACAGAAAACCCCTGTTCTCATGGATAGGTGAACTCTTTCTCATAAATGTGTGCCATGGGAAAGCAGGATTGTAAATCCATAGTAATTTATAATCTAACGACATGCAAATGCTGCGGGAGACCCAAACCAAAGAAGCAATGATTTTGAAGATGTTGCAATATTTCTCATTTCCATTCCTTTTCACTGTAGACCTCATTCAAGCTCAACAGAGCTTATTTTTCCTCTGATTCTGCCAAGCCTATTTCTTTAACTGTGGTTTCATTGTTAGATAGTGGAAATTTTATTTATTCATTCATTCACATGTAACATGCTACATTTTGCCCTCAAACTACATGCCCTGAAACTAAGATTCTGCTCACTTTATGGAAAACCAAATAAGAGAGTGAGGTTATTCCTTTGGTAATAGAATCCACTGAGTAGATCAAGCAGCCATTTCCTTACGCATTTCCCGAACTCAGGGCTCCTGGAAGAATTAAAAGTTAAAAAAAAAAAAAAAAAAAAAAGGAAAAAGAGTAAAAACTTGGCTTGCTTCTCAAAGTGTGTCCATGAATCTCTACATCCTATAACATAAAAAAGGTATCCCAAACTGTTACTGTTGTGGTTATTTTACTCAGTGGTTTTTGTCCTCTCCCTTAGAAACAATTACTTTGTAAGAGGTTTTATCAACAAATTACAACTTCAAACTAACACCATCTGTAACCAGGCCCTTCATCTGCAGAATTAGGATCAGCATAGCTTTCTTAGAGTGCCAGTGGAGTTAGACGATCCTGGGGCCCCTTTGCAGAAGTGAATTGCCTGTCGAAGCACACATGGAACCACTTTTGTTTGTAACTCCTGTGACCAGTATTATTCATTTTCACTTATACAAATTATTCAGTAAAAGGAAAACAGCATGTTTGAATAGTGAATTTTCAGCATAGTGTGCTGGAAGAGATTGATTGCTAGGAAGAGTGGAGTTCTAGGAATGCTGAGAGCCAGAGGGCGATGCAGATGCATGCAGAAGGATTCAATCACAGTTTCAGGTGCCTTCCTTCACTACACCCTTGATGACTGGGGCATCCCCATAGAAGCCGTCTGTTCAACATCTTGAGAGAACATGTGGCATTCAGAGGGACATGCTTAGGATATGAAGTGTTATTGAACAGCCCCTTTCCTCCTTACTGTTTCATTCATTTCTCATTGCTACTGTTTCAGCAACTAGCAGGTTCACTTCACCTCCCTGGCCAATTTTCAACATGTCAGCATTTTGAGATCACTCAGAGATGTCTAAACCATCATATAGGTAGTTTTGTTCTAATGTGGGTCCAAACGAATTCTTAAGCAGTTTCCCTAAAATCTTATGCAAATATCTAAAATAATCCAAAGAGTTGTTTAGCATGTCTGTAATCAAATGTTCAGGTTGTGTTTCACTGAAAAAATTATTTTAAAATATGGAGAACCTTACATAGATTTGTGCACATCTGGTACATAACGACGTTAGGAAGCATGCCTCTTGAATTCTGCTTCCCAAATAAAGTTCCTTCCCAAAAGAAAACTATTTCACCACCAAGATATTATATTCCCAGTGTTGCTCCAGTGGAAAGCAAAAAGAAGACTTTATTGGATACTTCCTGTAAGAATCATGTATCAGAAGAACAGAAGACTTAGAGCAAATTCTAATTATGAATAAAAACTAGTGACACACATACAGTGATATATACACTGTAGTCTAGTTTTATACTTATACAATTATAATAAAGAAATATGCATACTAATATATATTATATATAAACATATATAATTACGTAGCATTTAATTGCTATTAGGTTTATTTGTCATATTTAAGTTCAACTTCTTTAATCATGTTCAGTGGTTATGAAATCTGTATTATAATTTTAAATACCTGCTGATTTATATTACTTTAAATTTATATTACTAAAATAAAGATTTTATTTATTTATTTATTTGAAAGACAGAAAGAGAGAGAGCACAAGTGGGATGAAGGCCAGAGGGAGAAGCAGACTCCCGGCTCGGCAGGGAGCCCGATGCAGGACTTGATCCTGGGACCCCTGGATCATGACCTGAGGCAGCTGCTTAATCAGCTGAGCCACCCAGGCGCCCCTGATTTATATTTCTTAGGACTAACTTTATTTCTATGTCATGCAAAGCATGGCTTTTTGGCTAGTTTCTCATGAATTCTTAAATTGTATTTATGGAATACTTATCCTGGCACTTTTCACTTATCTTTAACAGATCAAAAGACTTTGTTGCAATCCCTTGAGAAAATAATACATATTTTCACATTTCCTTTACTAAACAAAGTAAATGGTTTCATTAAGTTAAAAAAAAGCTGTTAAATTTACTGATGAACCTTTAACTTATAAAATGTTTCTCCCCATTGTAGTTGGGTAGGTTAAAAACAAAATTCAGCTGAGCAAATTTAAAGGTCAAATTAGCTTCATTCAGTGATTCATGAATCAGGCAGCATCCCATCTAGGGAGTAGAAAGGCACTCCAAAGAAAAAAACAAAATGGGAGACTTTTATAGGTAAAAGGGGGTGGGACAAAGAAAGAGAGAATTACCTCATCTTTCTTTGGGGGACAGCAGGGATCTATCAGATGGATTACTTCACCAGTGCTGGCCAGGTAATTCCAGACCAACTAGTTAAAGATCACACTCTGGGGAGATGCCGAAACTACAATTGGGTAGATATTAAGTCTTGGTTTACTGATGTGGAGGCTTAGCACAAGTGACTCTATTTGGCGCCTGTCTTTTTTTTTCTTTAACAGGTGTGAGTCAGTAACAGTTTGAGACAGTTTCCTATTACCCATTTGGAGCAAACTAAAAAAATACAGTGTGAGCGATTTGTTATTGACTATCTGTGTTTGAAGGCAATCTCTGTTATGCATCTAATACTTTCCTCACTATGTTTACCTATTTCTTACTCAAGCAGTGGTGAATTGGAAGCATGATCTTTTGATATGCTAATACGATTACTCTTTTCTTTTCTGGGGTATAAACATTACATAGTCAGGATTTATCTACTACCAACAAGTACCAAATAGAGCTAAGCCTTGAGTTTTTAACTTTCATGTGCCAAATCTTCAAACTCATGTATTAATTGTCAGGGCCCCACAGTTGCTGCCCCGTTAATGAGATCAAATTCTCCATGGTTCAAATCTTGCTCAAAATTGAAAAGCTTTATAGTACTAACAGGTTTGGGCATATGTAAATGTGTTCTCCAGTTGTCAGCCTGTCTTTCAATCTTACTTCAGGAATAAGTCACTCTTTCCACAAGCTTCTGTGACTTTCTTGTTTCTGTCACTTCTCACTTGTTACCCAGAAGAAATCCATCCTGCTGCAATGGGTAAAACATTCTTTATCTGTCTCAAAACAGCTTTCCCTATTATTTGCATTTTCAAACCTTTTTCTAAACACATCGTGCATCTACTCAGCTGTTTCCAAAAAGATGTGCGCTGGGGGACACCTTCATTGAACCAGCAATGGTAGCAGTAAATGTCTTGCTCCTCAGAGAATTTGCAAGTTCAAAATCTCATGGTATACATGGAGAGTTTAGATTATAATTTTTCAATATTCCTTCCTGTACATTTATCAAAAATGAATTTCATCTGCCACTGGGCTGCCCAATTCTCCAGTATGATTAGAGCCATCTGGAGCATCTCCCAAACCTCATTAGTTTTTAACTAACCAAAATAGTTTAGTGTTGTCAGAATATTTCACCGTCTCCCTGTTTATGTTGTCCTCTTCATCATTAGCAAATACACTGAAATACATAGGTCCCAACACCAAAAGCCACCACCCCATCTTTCAACTTCCCACATGAAGGAATACCCATGTAATATCAATCACTGTTTTAATCCCTTAGTCACTTTTCACATAACCCCTATACTCGGATTCATTACCCTGAGACCTCCTAAAGATTAGTAAAAACTGGACAATTGGTATGATGGTAAAGAAGTAACATTTCATTTCCTGCTAACTTGTGCCAATCAGAAATCAGGAACTGAGTAAACAGTGGAATGACAATGAGAAAATTTGGGAAATACTCACCAAATAATATTTGGCGGTGTTTCACAAAGTCAAGTCTTTTGTAATGCCAAACAGTGGAAGACAATGCATAATGCCCTTCTCACCTCAAAGAACAGCAGGGCCTTCCAATAAGATCTTTACGCTTCTGCCGAGTTATGACTCTGACTTTTGTTCTGAATATAGAGTAAATCATCTGACCTGTCATTATATTTCTTTTCATATATTTGTGATAGTTAGCCTAAGATATTATCATATTACCTATTAAATCGTTATTAAACATGTAAACTATTAAATCCAATGTTATTAATAAATTGGGTCAAATTCTAGAATTGATTATTATTTATCAGACACTCTAATGTATATGATTTATTATATATAATAAATGCATATAATATCCTATATGTATCATATGTGTATATATTCCTATATATGTATATCACTAGCAAAATACCGTAAAGGAGGAGATATTTAAATCACCACTTAATTTCACTGAACTCATTTTGAAGAGATAAAGTTTCTGAGTTAGACTACATAAATATTTTAGTCCTTTTTCTTCTCTAATTTATTTGAAAAAAATAATAAATCATTATGGTCTTTTATTGTGTTACAAAGTGCATCATTATAATATCATTTTTCTTAGATTATATTTTTCTATATTTTAAGAAACATATAATTGAGTAATAACAGGAATATTCTGCAAGAACTGTGCCAATCCAAAACATATGTGTGTGTGTGTATAAAATATTCAACAGTAAGAGTTCATACATTTTGCATAACTTACACTCCCATGGTATCTAGGCGGTATGTACACCCTAAGTCATGGGATGATCTAAAAACCAAATGTTAGGTGTCTATTCAATTTTTATATTGCAGTTAGTGAACTATCTGCACTAGAAGTCCAAATGTTAATTTTATATTAATTACTCCTTTGAACACGTTCTTTTCTGCTATTTATTACTTACTACATCATATATTTAGGAATGATGTCCAACCATCATGTAAAAACATGCATAGGTAAAAGATTAAAGTATTTTGCGAAATATTAAACAATTTAAAATTAGCTAACAACACGACTTTGCTTTTTAAACAAGAATCACCCAGTAAAAAAGAGAAATAAAAAAGTAAAACAACCAAAACAGCAATGCCGTAGGAAGAGATTTCCTTGTTTAGAAGTCTAAATATAGTTTAGCTGGATTTACAAAGGGGAAGCTTTACAAGTGCTAATAGTATGCCACTTATTGGCATGCACAGTTTAGTCGGATTTTTTTCATTTCCATATGCATTCTGATTTCCAGCACATCCAATATGCACTGCTAACCTGTTGTCTTTACCTCCTTAATTATAAATCTTTGTAATTAAAAAAGTCAACCTTTACAATGATTCATTTAAATAAATTTAATTTAATCAATGCTTCTGAAATGGAAGACTTAGAATTCCAAAAACAACTTTTTCAGACTACTTTCAATAGTAGTGAGCATTATAATAATAAGTGCTCATAAATTCCTTTTTCCCACCTCACATATTTCCAAACAATTTAATGCATCTTGTAACGCTTGCTCTTCCTGTTAAATGAATGTGCTAGGTTACTTGCCCTTGGCCAGATGGAAGCAGTTTAGTCATCTAAATAAATAGTATCTCCTGTACATTATAAAGAAATCGAGTCTTTCCTTCTAGAAGAACACCACAGATGACTTGAAAATTGCATGAATTTACCTTTTAAAAACAGCATATTTGGGTTATTTTTTCTATGTTCAAGTCTTTTCATTTGCTAAACAGTCCTTGATAATATGGCCGACATTACTGAGTGACACCTTAATTGACTAGCACCTGCTACCCAAAATCTTTGTGCCCTTGAATTCTAATGTTGTTATGAGACAGACACCTGATAATACACAAACTATCTTAGCTTTTTATGATGTACATATTTAGCTGAATCATCTAGATCTTCATCACAGAAGTTCAATAATATTTCACATATATAGTTAATATGTTAGGAGAAGATACATATGATACAATGACAGGGATTATTATTAACAATTTTATAAATATAGTAATAAGATTTTTAAATAAACAGATTTTCTACCTAAAAATTCAATTAATCATATTTTTTCTTTTTCCATCTGGGTAGTAGCTTATTTTTTGGTCTTACGCTTGTGATTTTGTTGTCAAAAACCAACTTTTGTGCTTTGAAGCCAAAACAGAACTCGAAGACAGAGTTTGGGATAAAGAGGAACAATAGCTTTATTGCTTTGTAGGGCAAAGTAGGCTACAGCAGGCTATGGATTCCAAAAAACTGCAAGCCCCCCCTGAAGGAAGAGTCCAGAGGATTTTACAGGAAAATACATGATCTAACGGGTTTCGACAGGAATTGTGTGTGCTGCCAGCCTCATTTGTCATGTTTTCAGGGTGGTTCCTGGTTCCTGAAGCAAAAGGCTAAGAAGGGAAGAGGGTAAGTTTCCAGAAGAGAGGAAAAAGGTTACTTTAAAATCCAGCTTCGCTGAAGCATTAATGCAGCCCTTTTGATTTTTGTTCAACTTTACGCTTTTAAGCAGTGTCAATTTTAGCTGTGTTAGAACTGAATCTTTATCAACTAAAGTAAGCAGCTGGGTTTCCCAACTTGAAGTCCTTATTTGTCCTCATTAGTGAAAAAAATTTTAAAGCTATCCACTGTTTTCCATTTGCTTGGTTAAGTTCATGCTTTTATCCTCATTCAGGATTATCTAAATATAATTTCTATATTTTTTGCGCTAACTTTAATTTAGAAATACTTCCAACTCCAAAAAGTAGTCTTTACCTAGGCCGACCAACTGTTAACATTTTGTAGCATTTGTTGAGACATTTGAGTTACTTAAAAACACGGTGATGTTTTACTCCTCAATATTTAAGCATATGTCTCCTAAGAACAATAGTATTATTCTATATGAAAACAGTTACATTTTCACAGTAAGAAGAATTAACATTAATACGTACTTGTATTTTATATATATGTGTGTCTAGTCAATATTCGAATTTTCCTAATTGTCCCAATAATACCTTTTACAGCTGGGTTTTTCTTTTTTCTTCTTTAGTCAAGGATCTAACCTGGTGTCATTCTTTAAACTTAGTGACTTCTTTCATGTTAGGAACTGAAGAAGTGCTCAAAAACCATTTTGTAATGCTAAAGAACATACGAATCATCCAGAAGTGACACTATTTCCTTGGCCAAATTAAAGACAACTTTCCCTAAAACAAATATTGACAGAAATAGATATAAAACATTCATTAAGCAAAGGATCCATGAGTCATCACTGATACTAAAAACAAATAATTGGGGCACCTGGGTGGCTCAGTTGGTTAAGCGTCTGCCTTTGGCTCAGGTCATGATCTCAGGGTCCTGCATGGGGCTCCCTCCTCGGCAGGGGAGTCTGTTTCTCCCACTCCCTTTCCTTCTACCCCGGCTCCTGTGCTCATTCTCTCTCTCTCTCTCTCTCTCAGTCACTCCCTAAAAGAAATAAATAAAATCTTTTAAAAAATTTAAAAAAATAAAAACATAATTAAAATGGGTGACGTGAGGTGGGGGGCTTTTCCTAAACACTTTCTACTAATATATGTCGAAGAAATAAATGATAGAAAACCATCATATTACCACAAATATAGGGATGATTACTTTAAATGAAAACTATCAATGGATGCTAAAACTGTTGGTAAAAGACTTGAAAAATAGGCAGCTCAAATAGTCTCACTGTATCATTCCATAGATTTCATACTAACACAAAAAGAAAATAGTGAGTGCAGAAATCTTGTGGATTACCTGAGCCAAATGATTAAACTTAACATCACCAATAATGGGACAAACTGTCATCATATGCCCTCTGATGTGAAAGGACATAACATCAATTGAATAACAGGTTCAAAAAAGAACTGTAATCTCTTTTGCAATTGACAACAGCATAACAGAGTCTGAGAAGTTTCTCAGAGATGGGACAACTAGCTGATTTAATTTATTATGCTTATTTTGTTGTGATGGCATGTATATGTTGTCTGATTCACAATTACAGGAGAAACAAAACCCCTTTCTAATTCAAAATCTGCCTCTTTGACTGAAAGTTTTAGTAAAACATTTAGATATTTCTGAATATGCAGATGTTCCCTATGGGACATCAATCCAGGTGTGACTCAAACTTTCAATTTCCCTGGATTGTTATTTTTTTTTAAAGCTTCAAATATATAATTGCAAGTTATCCGATTTTTGAGATTAGTTTTCCTCCTCACATAAAAGTAAACTTTGGTTTTGAATCCTAGGCAATGGACAAGTGACACAGTGCTCACCAATTTGTTATCATGCCCTGGAAAATTGCATATTAACTTTTATAAAAATATTTGAAAAATAAATTAGTGTTATCGGACAGATATCTCTCCTTGCTTTTCAAACACATTAACTAGAGACAACTATAATCACGTAATACAACTTTACTACAAAAAGAAAAAAAATTATGGTCTAAGAATATTTATCAAGTCATCTAAATTTTAATTTTGTCTGTCTTCAAAGAACTTATTTCGTAGGTACTCTTTTTTAATTGGAAAAAAAAAAATAATAAAGTCTCCCCTTTCCCAGGCTGCCTCAGTACTTTGGCAACTTAAATACAGAAAGAATTTTTTTCATGGTGAAAAGACCATATAACCCCATGAAAACCAGGGTTTATGATGGCCTTCAGCAACAGCACTATGCATGGCGCCTCTATAATTTTATTTGATCCAGAAAAAACAGCTTAAGTTATATAATGGACATTCTCTTCAAATTTCCTTTCTTTGCAGGCTTGCACATGTATTGTTTTATATATGCCAATGTCAGCCTTTGTGATACAATGCTGCCAAAAATACTCTTTGATGAATGCTAATAAATTCAAATGCCTATATTACCCTGTAGTTTTTAAGGTTGGGGGTGGGAAAGAACAAAAGCCAAGTCTGGATAAATTACAGTCTATACTTGACATTGAAAATTGGGCCAAATACTCAAGGCTTCAAAAGATGGAATCTGTCCAGTCAGAATACCTCCTTCTCCTCCTGTCCATGTTAATCAATGGGACCGCTTAATATAAAAGTCTTTATAGTGCATACCAGCAAATATGGGATCATACATTACAACACAATAATCCATAGTTAATGGATGTGGAGAATTTAGCAAAATTCCATGACATGTTGGAATGGCATATTATAGCTATGTTTCTTTCAAGTGAAACTTGTAGCACACGATCTTGATTCTGAAATATTCATCTATTCCAACAGTAGAACTAAACCAAGGCTTTCTCTGGATGAAGAGGGTAGATTTTCCACTCTCTGTTTGCACACAATTAATTATAAAAGTTATTGCAGATCATTATCCAAGTGAAAAAGTCACATACTGCATCATTAGTAACATGGTAAGTATCTATTGTGACTATCCTTTGGGCATTTCATTTCAAAATTGTCTGGCTTTGTTTCCGATTAATTCTAGGTGCTCTGTCTAATCTTTTGAGGATCTCATGTATCAGTTTTCAGAATCTATAAGCCCTTATCAAAATATGGCACAGTAAAACTGAAACAGAGTTAATTTATATAGGGTGGCGATATAATTTTTCACCCAAAAAGGACACTCTTTCCCTCCCCCACAAAGGGACACTTTTGAAAGCAAAGGAGATGGTATCCAGACAGGATGTCATGTATCTGTGACTATCCTGCAGGAAAATGGGGCCTATAGCAACTCAGTTAAAATAACTCTTGAGTACAAATGAATGAATCAGAACCATAATTCTATCAAATGCCAGACTTGAGTTTCCAAAGACTTTTCCTCTATACTTTCCAATATATTATGACATCAACCCAAACTTAAGATGTCTAACATGACAATTATCTAAACTTTGACTTTTCTCCTGACTCTTCTTTTTGTTAATATTAACATCATTTTCCCAAACATTTAGTTTCTATAGGGCAAATAAATTTAGTCCGGCATTGGTAATCTTTTTTTGTCTGGTAGTAATTTGCATTTTATTCATTACCTGACATTTACATATAGAATATTCCTTGTTTGCCAAATACTACAGGCATTACTAATAAGTCACATTTAATATTCTTAGATTTCTTAATTTACAATCAATTTTGTTTATAATTATAATTGACAACTGCCTTAACACTAATGAGTTTGTGTGTTTTATCCTATGTTTATTGGCCATTTGTGTTTCCTCTTCTCTGAAATACCTGTTTATATCTTTTATCATTTTAAAATTGAGTGGTTGTCTTTTTCATTTTTTTGACTTATAGGTCTTTTATATTTCAGATATAAATTAATTTCATTTATATTGTTACAAATATGATTACCCTTTTTATGCTTGTTTTCACTTTATTCTTTTTTAAAAGAATTATTCATTTATGAGAGAGAAAGAGAGAGAGAGAGAAGACACAGTGGGAGGAAGGGCAGAGGGAGAGAATCTCCAAGCCAACTCCCAGTGCAGAGCTCAACCTGGGGCTCAATCGCACCCATGGCCCATGAGATCAAGACCTGAGCTGAAATCAAGAGTCTGATGCTCAACAAATGCTCAACTGACTGAGCCACCCAGACATCCCTATTTTCACTTTATTCTTGACAACTCTGGTTGAACAGAAATTTTTCAACTCAAGGAGGTCAAGCTTACTAATACTTCCCTTTATGGTTATACAGGTGTATATTTAAGAAATTCTTCCCTATCCTCAAATAATAGAAAAACTTACCTATATTATCTACTTAGGTTTTAAAATGTATCTTTAACACTTATTTATAATTAGTTCTCAATATATATATGTAAATAGGTATCAGTTTGGCAAAAATTGAATTTTTACTACATTGAAATCTTCTGTTCATTAACTTGATTTGTATCTCCATTTATTTGTCTTATTAGTGCTTTCCAATATATTTTCTAAAATTCTCCACAAAAATTTTAGTATGGCTTTCCTAAGATTTATTCCTAGGAATTTGTTGGTCTTTGTTATAATTGTAAGTTATATTTATTTTCAAATTTTATTCGTTGTTTGTTACTATTGAATACAACTTCCATAGATTTTTGTATGTTTATTTTAAGGATTTGTAGATACTCTTATTACTAATAATTTGACTGTAAACAATTCTGGTTTGTATACACAAACAATCATAGCATTTACTGTGTTTCTTCTTATTCTAATCATTTGCCTGCATTTATTTCATTTTTTCAAATTTTTTTTTCTGTGCTGGCTGGAACACTTAGTATACAATTAAATCAAAGTAGTGATAATGACATCTTTCTTTCTTCTGTCTTATTTTAGAGGAAATGCTTCAAATATTTTCAGTTGAGAATGTATTTGCTGTGGTTTTTTAGTGGATACCTCTAATGGATTACTTGTTAAGAGATTTAATGATGAATAGTTGTTGATTATTGTCAAATAAATTTTTTTTGCCTCTTTAAATTTATCATATGGTGATTATCACATATTTCTCCTCCTTTAATCTTCTGATGTGGTAGATTAACATCACAAATTTTCTATTGTTAATCCAAACTTAAATCCTGGGATAAATTCAACTTGCTTATGATTGATATAATTGTAGGATTTGGCTTCTGAATATAAAGAGTTTTGGTCTATATTCACAGCAAGATTGGCCTGCAAATCGGTTTTCTTATCATTGTCTACCATTGCCTAAATTTGGAATCAAGATTATACTGGCTTAATGGAAATGATCGTGAAGTGTTCTAACGTGTTGTTTGTTTCATGTACTTAAAATTATCTGTTCACTGAAATTGTGTAGAATTTGCCTGTAAAACCATCTGGACCCAGGCAGGGTTTTCCCACAAGGTCTTTCAAATTACTTCTTCTATTTCTTAACTAGTTCTAAGAACATTGATGCGTGCATGTTTTTAAATAATTTCGCTTTAATAAATTTTCATTTCCTATGTATTTGACCATTCTATCTAAGCATCCAAAATAATTGGAATAAATTTAATAATAACAGCCTCCACTGAATTGTATAATTTTTTTTCCCATTTAGTGATTTTAAGATGATTTCTGTTTTCTCCTTTTTCTTCATGAACCTTATAGATGGTTTGCTAATTTTACTGGACTCTTCAAAATACAAGCTTGCTTTTTTGACCTCTATGCTGTCCTTTCTTTCACTTTTACTTTTTAATGCTATCATTATTTTACCTTATTTTTCCATAGATTTATAAATTTATTTTTATGTGTTTTTGTTTTCCTCACTGCTCAAATAGGATGCTACTTCGTTTAATTTTCAGACTTACTTACCTTCTAACTCACTATTTGGTGCTATAAATTTCTACTTAATATCCCTTCAGCTCAATTTCCCAAGATGTAATATACAGCAATTACATAATTTGTTACTAAACATTTACATTAAATATATTCCTATTTCTTACAAAATACTTATGATGCTACTGTACATGGTTTTGCTACCTATTTCATTTTCCAATTGTTCATCCTTAGTATGTAAAAAGTTATTTTCGTTTAATGACTTTGTATCCTTGTATCAAAATATTTTAGATTTCTTTTATGATCTTATTTTCAAACATGAGTCATTCAAAAGCATTTATTTACATTAACAAATGCATGGAGATAATTTAATTTATATTTTTATTACTTCCAGCTTAACTGCAATTTGTATTCTTTCTGTCTTTTTTTCCCCTTCATTATTGAGGAGTAGCCAGTTTATATAGATATTGAGCACACATTTGAGAAGAATACGTGATCTTTAACTCTTGTACAACAGTTAATTAATGCAAATTATTTATGTCTAATAATAGCAGTATTATTTTTTCATTTCACTTCCCATTTCTTCATTGCTAATTATAGGTAGATAGGTAGGTAGATAGATAGGACAGACATAACCTAAAGCTTAAACATGAAATATGTTTGAACAACAAATTTAATAAATTAAATTTAATACACAAACTATTTATATATATGTACATATTATTAGAATAATATACATATGTATACATAGTATGCTTATGTTCTTTCAATTCAGTTTATTAAATGTTGTTCAAACATTATTATATAGCTTTATTAATTTTTTCTACCTAACCTATAAATGATTGAAAGAGGTCCCTGGAACCCCCAAATTATGATTGAAATTTTTAAAATTTATGGTTATAATTAAATCATTTGATTAAAGTATTTTAATCCATAAAATAATAATTCAACTTTAAAATTCATTTGTACTCCCTGTGAATTGTTTTATCACTACATTGTGACTCTCTATCCATAATAATTTTTTTATTTTTTTAAGATTTTATTTATTTATTTGAGAGAGAGAGCGAGCAGAAGAGCAGAGGGGGAAGCAGAGCAGGGAGTGTGATGCAGGGCTCGATCCTGGGACTCCAGGTTCATAACTTGAGCTGAAGAGAAACATAACCGACTGAGCCATCCAGGCACCCCCATAGTAATGTTTTGTTAAAGACCACTTTGATATTAATGACCAAGTTACTTTAAAAAAAAATTATATTAATTTTATTATTAATAGATTGATTTTAATTATATGTTTTGAATAAGTTTACTCTCAACTCCTCTACCTGTATATTCTAAATAGCACACCTCCAGATATTTATAAATTATAATGTGGAGACCACTGTCTTATAAATGGCAAATTCAATACATTTATGTTTATTGAAATTTTTGTTATTTTGAATTTGTTTCTAATAATGTTCTTTTAATCCAACAGTTCTACATTCCCTTGTAATCTATTATTTCTCCTTAATTTTTTTAAATTTTAATTTTTTAATTTAAATTCAATTAATTAACATATAATGTATTATTAGTTTCAGAGGTAGAGGTCAGTGATTCATCAGTCTTATATAATACCCAGTACTCATTACATCACATGCCCTCATTAATGTCTATCACCCAGTTACTCCATCCACCCACTTCCCCTCCCCTCTAGCAACCCTCGGATTGTTTCCTATGATTAAGAGTCTCTTACAGTTTGTCTCCCTCTCTGATTTCATCTTGTTTTATTTTTTCCTCTTTTCCCCTATGATCCTCTGTTTTGTTTCTTAAATTCCACATATGAGTGAGATCATAAGATAATTGATTTTCTGTGACTTATTTCACTTGCCATAAAACCCTATAGTTCTATCCACGTCATTGCAAATGTCAAGATTACATTTTTTTCATAGCTGAGTAATATTCCATTGTATATATGTACCACAGCTTTTTATCCATTCATCTGTCAATTGACATCTGGGCTCTTTCCATAGTTTGGCTATTGTGGACATTGCTGCTATAAACACTGGGGTGCAGGTGCCCCTTCAGATCACTACATTTGTATCTTTGGGGTAAATCCCTTCTAGTGCAATTGCTGGGTCAAGGATAACTCTATATTCAACATTTTGATTAACCTTCATACTGTTTTTCAGAGTGGCTGCACCAGCTAGCATTCCCACCAACAGTATAAGAGAGTTCCCCTTTCTCTGCATCCTTGCCAACATCTGTTGTTTCCTGGGTGGTTAATTTTAGCCATTCTGACTGGTGTGAGGTGGTATCTCGTTGTGGTTTTGATTTGTATTCCCTGATGCTGAGCGATATTGAGTATTTTTTTGTGTGTCTGTCGGCCATTTGTATGTCTTCTTTGAAGAAATGTCTGTTCATGTTTTCTGGCCATTTCTTGACTAGATCTTTTTTTGGGTGTTGAGTTTGATAAGTTCTTTATAGATCTTGGATACTAGCCCTTTATCTGATATGTCATTTACAAATATCTTCTCCCATTCTGTTGTTTGTCTTTTGGTTTTGTTGACTGTTTCCTTAACTGTGCAAAAGATGTTTATCTTGATGAAGTCCCAATAGTTCATTTTTGCCTTTGTTTCCCTTGCCTTTGGAGATGTGTCTAGCAAGAAGTTGCTTTGGCCAAGGTCATAGAGTTTGCTGCCTGTGTTCTTCTCTAGGATTTTAATGGATTCCTGTCTCACATTTAGGTCTTTCAACCATTTTGAGTCTATATTTGTGTATGCTGTAAGGACATGGTCCAGTTTCATTCTTTTGCATGTGGCTGTCCAATTTTTCCAATTTTCCTAATAACATTTGTTGAAGAGACTGTCTTGTTTCCATTGAATATTCTTTCCTGATTTGTCAAAGACTAGCTGACCCTAGAGTTGAGGGTCCGTATCTGGGTTCATTATTCTGTTCCATTGATCTATGTGTCTGTTTTTGCATCAGTACCATTACTGCTTTGTAGTATAGCTTGACATCAGGAATTGTGATGCCACCAGCTTTGTTTGTTTGTTTGTTTTTCAATATTCCTTTGTCTATTCAGGTCTTTTTCTGGCTCCCTACAAATTTTAGGATTATTTGCTCCAGCTCTGTGAAAAAAGTTAATGGTATTTTGATAGGGATTGAACTGAATGTATAGATTGCTCTAGGTAGCATAAACATTTTAACAGTATTTGTTCTTCCAATCCATGAGCGTGGAATGTTTTTCCATTTCTTTGTGTCTTCCTCAATTTCTTTCATGAGTGTTCTATAGTTTTCTGAGGACAGATCCTTAGCCTTTTGGTTACATTTATTCCTAGGTATCCTATGGCTTTGGGTGCAATTGTTAATGGGATCAACTCCTTAACTTCTCTTTCTTGTGTCTCATTGTTAGTGTATAGAAATGCAACTGATTTCTGTGCGCTGATTTTATATTCTGCCAATTTGCTGAATTATTGTATGAATTCCAGCAATTTTGGGGTGGAGTCTTGGGTTTTCCATGTAGTTTATCATGTCATCTATGAGGAGTGAGAGTTTGACTTCTTTGCTGATTCAGATGCCTTTTCTTTTTGTTGTCTGACTGCTGAGGCTAGGACTTCTAGAACTATGTTGAACAACAGCGGTGAGAATGGACATCCCTGCCATGTTCCTTACCTTAGGGGAAAAGCTCTCAGTTTTTCTCCATTGAGAATGATATTCACTGTGGGCTTTTCATAGATGGTTTTTATGATATTGAGTTATGTTCCCTCTATCCCTACACTGTGAAGAGTTTTAATCAAGAAAGGATGCTCTATTTTGTCAAAGCCTTTTCTTCATCTATTGACTGTCCTTGACAAGAAAGTTCTTGTCCTTTCTTTTATTAATGTATCATGTTGATCGATTTGAGGTTGGTTGAACTACCCTTGCAGCCCAGGAATAAATCCAGTTTGGTCGTGGTGAATAATCCTTTTAATGTACTGTTGGATCCTATTGGCTAGTATCTTGGTGAGAATTTTTTCATCCATGTTCATCAGGGATATTGGTCTGTAATTCTTTGTGGTGGGGTGGTGGGGTGTTTGCCTGGTTTTGGAATCAAAGTAATGCTGGCCTCATAGAGTTTGGAAGTTTTCCTTCCATTTCTGTTTTTTGAAACAGCTTCAGAAGAATAGGTATTAATTCCTCCTTAAATGTTTGGTAGCATTCCCCTGGGCAGGCATCGAGTCCTGGACTCTTTGTTGGGAGATTTTTGATTACTGTTTCAATTTCCTTGCTGGTTATGGGTCTGTTCAGGTTTTCTTTTTCTTCCTGTTTCAGTTTTGGTAGTTTATACATCTCTAGGAATGCATCCATTTCTTCCAGATTGACTAATTTGTTGGCATATATTGCTCATAATATGTTCTTATAATTCTTTGTATTTCTTTGGTGTTACTTATGATCTCTCCTCTTTCATTCATGATTTTATTTATTTGGGTCCTTTCTCTTTTCTTTTTGATAAGTCTGGCTAGGGGCTTATTGATCCTATTAATTCTTTCAAAGAATCAGCTCCTAGTTTTGTTGATCTCTTCCACTGTTCTTATCATTTCTATTTCATTGATTTCTTCTCTAATCTTTATTACTTCTCTTCTCCTGCTGGGTTTAAGCTTTATTTGCTGTTCTTTCTCCAGGTCCTTTAGGTGTAAGGTTAGGTTCTGTATTGAGACCTTTCTTGTTTCTTGAGAAAAGCTTGTATTGCTATATACTCCCTCTTAGGACCATCTTTGTTACATCCCAAAGGTTTTGAACAGGTGTGTTTTCATTTTCATTTGTTTCCATGAATTTTTTTTAATTCTTTAATTTCCTGGTTGACCTATTCATTTTTTTAGTAGGACGCTGTTTAGTCTCCATGTATTTGAGTTCTTTCCAAATTTCCTCTTGTTATTGAGTTCAAGTTTCAAAGCATTGTGGTCTGGAAATACACAGGAAATAATCCCAATCTTTTGGTAGCAGTTGAGACCTGAATTGTGACCCAGAATGTGATTTATTCTGGAGAATGTTCATGTGCACTTGAGAAGAATGTGTATTCTGTTGTTTTAGGATGGAATGCTCTGAATATATCTGTGAAGTCCATCTGGTCCAGTGTGTCATTCAAAGCCCTTGCTTCCTGGTTGATCTTCTGCTTAGATGATCTGTGCATTGTAGTGAGTGGGGTGGTAAAGTCCCCTACTATTGTATTATTATCAATGTGTTTCTTTAGGTTTTCTTTTTATTAATTGGTTTATATAATTGGCTCTTCCCATGTTAGGGGCATAAATATTTACAATTGTTAGATCTTCTTGTTGGATAGACCTTTTTAAACTATGATGTAGTATCCTTCCTCATCTTTTTTTTTACAGTCTTTGGTTTAAAATCTAATTTGTCTGATACAAGAATTGATACTTCAGCTTTCTTTTCATATCCATTAGCATAATTAATGGTTTTCTATTCCCACACTTCCAATCTGGAGGTGTCTTTGAGTCTAAAATGATTCTCTTATAGATAGCAGATAGATGGAACTTGCTTTTTTATCCAATCTGTTACGCTGTGTCTTTTGATTGGGGCATTTAGCCCATTTAAATTCAGAGAAACTATTGAAAGATATGAATTTAGTGCCATTGTATTACCTGTAAAATCTCTTTCTGTATATTGTCTCTGTTCCCTTCTGGTCTATATAGGTTACTTTTGGACACTCTCTTCACTTAAAGGATCTCCTCTAATATTTCTTGCAGGGCTGGTTTAGTGATCACAAATTCTTTTAGTTTCTGTTTGTCCTGGAAGCTTTTTATCTCTCCTTCTATTTTGAATGACATCCTTGCTGGATAAAGCATTCTTGGCTGCAAATTTTTCTCATTTAGCACTCTGATTATATCATGCCAGTCCTTTTCTGGACTGCCAGGTCTCTGTGTATACTTCTTCTGCCAGTCTAATGTTTTTCCCCTTGTAGGTTACGGACCTCTTGTCCTGAGCTGCTTTCAGGATTTGCTCTTTACCTCTGAAATTTGCAAGTTTCACTATTATATGCCAAGGTATTGACCCATTTTTATTGATTTTGAGGGGGTTTCTCTGTACCTTCTCGACTTCCATGCCTCTTCCTTCCCCAGATTAGGGAAATTCTCCATTATAATTTGCTCTAATACACCTTCCCCTCCTTCCTCTTCTGGGATCCCAATTATTCTAACATTGTTTTGCTTTATGGTATCACTTATTCCATCCTCTTAATCCAGTAGTTGTTTGTCTCTCTTTTTCTCAACTTCTTTATTCTTCATCATTTTGTCTTCTATATCACTAACTCTCTCTTCTGCCTCATTTATCCTGCAGTTAGAGACCCCAGTTTTGACTGCATCTCATTAATAGCCTTTTTTATTTTGACTGATTTTAGTACTTTTATTTTTCCAGAAAGGGATTCTCTAATGTCTTCTATGCTTTTTTCATGCCCAGATAGTATCTTTATAATCATTATTCTGAACTCTAGTTCTGACATCTTACTTATAGTCATACTGGTTAGGCCCCTGGCAGTCAGTACTCCCTCTTGTTCTCTTTTTTGAGGTAAGATTTTCCATCTTGTCATTTTGTCCAGAGAAGACTAGATGAACAAGAGAACAAAATACTAAAATGGCAACAACGATCCCAGAGCAAGATACACTAAAAAAATTTCAGAAGAGACCAGAAACAGGGAAAAAAAATTAAACCAACAAAAAAAAGATAATATAATCAGACAGGTGGACAGAACAGAGCAATATACTGGATCCTGTGTGTATTTTGGCATGTTTATTGGAAAACTAGACCCCAATATTGTAAAAAAAGATATATATGTACAAAAATAAAATTAAGTACATTGAAAGGATAGAATGTAACCATAAATATGAAAATTAAGAGAAAAAAAGAAGGAATATAAACAGACAGATGAACAGAACAGAGCAATATATTATATCTTGAGTGTATTTTGGCCTGTTTTTTAGAAGAAATTACATCCCAAATTGTAAAGAAAGAAAAACTCATATATATTCAAAAATAAAATTAAATACAATCAAAGGATAGAATATAAGTGTAAAAATTCAAGATTTTTAAAAAAGAGTTGATAAAATAAGAAATTGGTTGAAAAAGGAAAGACAAAAAAATTAAAATTGAAGGACTAAAGTATCATAGGAAAAAAAACATTAATTCTATATACTATTTTGCCCTAGAACTGGCGTTTTGCAGTTCTCTATGATCAGTAAACTGGTCTTGGCTGGATGTTCTTGCTAATATTCTGGGGGAGGCTCCTCTTGTACTGATTCTCAAGTGTTTTTGTCCTGGACTGAATCGCACCACCCTTGCCAGGGGGCCAGGCTAAGTAATCTGCTCCGGATTGCTCTATGTGGCTTTTGTTCTCTGAAGGCTTTCCATATCACTTTAGAGGATGAGAATAAAAATGGTGGCTTCCCAGTCTCCAGCCCCAAAGCTGAGAGCTCAGGGCCCCACTCCTCATTGTGCCCTCAGGGAAATGCAGTCAATCATTCCTGTCTCCCGGGTCTCCATACGCAGTCTGTGCTCACCTAACCTGTGATTGAGTCTTTCTATCTCAGGCATGCAACCCCATTTTGAGTCTTCAGACCCTGCAGGCTCCTGCTGCATGCACCCATGTCACTACTCTGGGGGATCAACGGGGTGTCTTGGAATGGTTCTGCTGCTAGTTGGGTCCCTGCTCAGAGAGCAGTCACCCAACTGCCTTGGTTCGTGGTATATGGCAACCCTGAGCTAAGAGCCCACCCCTGGGCTTGATGATTGCAGCCGGGTTCACCACTCTGATGCCTGGGAACTCTCCCACACTCAGGCACTCCTGGGGATCCTGAGACCACACTTTCCCACCTACAATTCCACCCCGCTTTGCCACCTGAACACCTTTCAGGCAGAGACATCCCTCACTGGAGCAGACTTCTGAAAATTCTGATTTTGCACTCTGCTACTGTCTCACTTTCCAGTAGCCAAATTATGTAGGCTCTCTACATAATACAAGATAACCCTGTGGCTTATCTTCCCATATATCGCCTCAGATTCACTTCTCTGCACCTCCTACCTTGCAGAAACTGGTCATATTTCTATATGTAGAGTTGAAGCTATTCTTTTCTTAGATCTCTGGTTGAGTTTGTAGGTGTTCAGAATGATTTGATAGCTACCTAGCTGAAATTCCTGGGACCAGATGAAAATAAGTACTCCTCTATCTTGGACTATATCTGTCTCCTTAATTTTTTTTGCTGATATTTCCTTGTGTATCTTTTTTCCCTTACTACTTTCTACTTCCTACTGATTTGGGAATAACAAACTCTATTTTTTAGTCTTAAAGTGGTTACCCTTGAAATTTGGACATGTATTTTCAATCTACCCAGTCTAATGATAAGCAATTTCTTATTTTCATTCCTTAATGACACAATGCTGTTAAAACTCAGAGTAGCCTCCATGTCAACTCACATGCTGTTACTGTCCAATTCTATCTCTTAAAATATGTTAACACCACATTAGACATTTTTATTATCATTAATAAAGACATTTTTGTTTCTAATTACATGTTTGCTTACCAACTTATCCCCTCTTCTTGCATCTGTTATTCTCCCAAGATTAATTTCATTTTTCTTGAAAAAATCTTTAAAAGTTCCTTTAGTGCACACTTCTTAATGTAACCTCTTTATTTTTATTTTATCTGTGTATTTCTTCATATCAATTCAGATCTTAAAAGATGCATTTGCTAGGTACACAGTTAGTAGGACCAGTAGTAGTAGTACTTGAAAATAGTTTTACCTCTACCTTATTGATGTTGGGAAGTCTACTTCAATATAAATATTTCTTCTTATATGTGATCTTCTATTCTATTCTAATCTGATTGCTTTAAAATTACTTTCTTCCTCTGGTAACTTGTAATATCATACAAAATCCTTTGCCTGAATTTCTTTTTATTTATCCAGCTTAAAATGAGTTATGTTTCTGAAATCTGTAGATTCATGTGTATTTTTTTAAATAATTATGTCTTGAAACTTCTCAGATGTTACTTCTTCAAATATTGTCTATCCTGAATTCCATTTTCTCCATCTAGAATCCAAATTCAATTGTACAAATAATTGAAAAAAGAGGCAAAATTTACCCTTTCATAAATTTTAATTCTTTTTATCATGGTCTCCATATTCTAAGTTCTCCAGATATATTTTTCACTTCTTTAATTTTCTTTTCCATTTGTCCAATTTGCTGTTTATTATTACCAATTTTGGAGATTATTTATATATGTGTATTATAATGTACATATTTTTTAAGTTTAGTTTGCCTAATCATTCCTGAAAATTTCCCATTACCTTTACTGCCAATATATTTTTTTAACATTTTATATCTTCAATTGTGTATTCTGAATTTGATCATTTTTATATCAAATGAATTTGGAGGAATCTACATCTGTTTTTGTTTTGTTTGTTTTTGCTTGTCTGTTTCCTGCTTTTGCTAACTCTAACTCATGTGTCTGGTGATTTCTGATTATAGGTTTATATTTGTTTGACTTTTATCTGCAGCCATTTTAGTCTTGCTTAGTAAGATCTTCTTTCAACTTGTCCAAGACATAGTATCTGATAACAGATCCCTGCATTGTATCTACATTTTCCCTCAGGGCAACTATGTTTCTTGCTCCTCGATATTGCAGGCACCCAGTTGAATCCATTTTTATGGGCTTTCCTTGATGTTCCCTTTTTATTACAAACCCAGCAATACATTCAAAAAGTAAAATTTATTTAGATCTTGTAATTATGCAAAAGGGGGTAATCCTAAGTTGTCTTGTTTGCCATAGTGTCAGAAATAGAGGTCTGCTCCTTCATATATCTATAAAACTTTCCTTTTTCAGATTTGAACATTTACTTAATTGTGTATATATAGGACATTGCCCTGATACTTTGTAATGGTGATGGAGACCCATCCTGTTCCTGTTTTTACTGCAGTATCTTCTTATATTAGTTATTCAATAATTATGAGTATATCAACTTTATTATTACAGCCAGCTATGGAAAAGTATTCTTATCTCCTTCTGGTAAGGCATTTCAATTTAAATAAACTAGTCTGTTACAAAGTAGGAAATTTAATGTATGTGTCATATAAAATCTCCTTAACGTTGTTTTTTTTTTTTTTTTCCATTTTTGTATTCCCCAAATCTAGCACCATGGCTCTTGTATGGGAGTCCTCTAATAAATGTGTATTGAATTAATATAAATATGTACAGGAGGAAATAAATGAAGAAAGAAAGGAAGTAAGGAAGGAGGGAAGGAGGAAAAGAGAAAAGGAGGTAGAGAGAGAGGTAGTGGCATAGTCCTCAAATAAATAAAAGTCCTTATTTCACACAATATATAGATTATCTTATTAAAAATTTAATATTGATTTTTTAGTTAATTGCTTAGATATAAAAGTTAAAGTGACCAGATAGCATAATGACCTATCTATTGTGTATTTATTAATTTTATTCCATAATGATGTACATCCCCCTTTGGATCTGCTTATGAATTAAGTTGGTTGCAAGTAGGTTAAAGATTATATAAATGCAAGTATGAGTAAGTATTCAAAAAATTCTTATTAAAAAGTGTTATGTCCTCTGGTTATTATATTAAATCCACACAGAATGATGTTGTTGTGATAGGAAAAGTATTAAATAGCCAGGCCTCTTTATTGTGAATTCACTATCCCTTATTCATTATTATAATCTCTTCTCCTGAACTGTTTATTTTATTCAAAGTTTATAAGTAATAATTGACAATTTGGCTGATAAAAAAAAATCTACTTGTTAGGCTATAGCTCATTTAAAGTCACCTTAATTTAATTTAATAATAAATATTATAAATATAATCTCAACCTAACATTTGATCTTGAAATTCCAAAGACATTCTGGAGATGCTTAAATAATTGTTTCATACATCTGTGTTTTACTAGTTTGCCCATGGCATCTTTTAGGAATTGATTCCTATAAATCATATATAAGTGGACAGGATGATAGGAATCCTCAAAAATATTAAACAGTATTAGTAACACACTTAGCCCATGTCTGTTAAACTGAAACAGAATTCTAAATTCCATCACTGCCAAAAGTCAATATTAAACTTTTTGGGTTGTGATATAACATTATTCCAATGCTCACAAAATTATTCTGCCAGGCATCAAGTCCCACACAATTCTGCAATTATGTTGGAGTGTGTCCTGATAAATTGTAAGTATTGACCAGTGTCATTATGAGTTGACAGATCTGTACAAATGGCTGGGCTCCACCCTACTTTAAAGCTAAAGAAATGTTGTCAGTGAATTAAGGACTTCCAGATATTTAAAAGACTAGATGAAAGAAGCACTAATTAAGTGATAGATAGGTAGATAGATAGATAGATAGATAGATACATTTTGGCATTTCTTTGGTGTTTATAGTAACCTGTTTATAAGCTCTTATTCTAAATTATATGCTTATTGAGGGCAGATACAATTCCTAGTGCAATGACAAGCAATCAGTTACTATCACCATTAAAATTTTAACTCAGTTCAAGAATAATTTACTATCCTCTATTCTGTTGAATGAATCAATTAAATTTACTCTTAATGAACATTTTATATTTATTACTTTCTAAAAAGTTAAGTATAAATTTATGATAATTAGTCTTAAATATATTTTTCAATATATATATATTTTTAAAAATAGGGATTCCTGGGGCACCTGTGTGGATCAGTCGGTTAAGCATCCCACTTGGTTTCGGCTCAGGTCATGATCTCAGGGTCCTGAGACCAAACCCTGCATCCAGCTCCATGATCAGTGGGAAGTTTGCTTGGGATTCTCTCTCTCCCTCTGCCCCTTCCTTGCATGTGCACACTCACTCTCTCTAAAATAAATAAATAAATAAATCTAGATAATAAATAAATAAATAAATAAATAAATAATAGGAATTCCTATTAAGACACTAATGATAATGACCAACATTTATAAATTATTTTCATTTACTCATCTCATTTGTCTCTCATATTAACTCTGTGAGTTGGACTGACATCATCAACCATTTTTTTGCTAAGTTACTGATATTTAGAAAAGTTCAATAATGTGTTCAAAGTCACACAGCCCTCCCTCACAGAGAAAAAATGAAGACTTTAATTCAGGCCTTACGATTCTAAACCAATTATACCTTCCACTAGAACATGTTTATTATTTTCCTCTCATAAACTGTACATCAGACTGTTCATTAGGTTTGATTGAGAGCACCCCAATCAAATGTGTATATAGCTCATCTTTAGAATTATCAATATTTAAATGTTTTTCAAAAATAGATTTCTTAACAATTTCTAAAACCCATGTATTTAGAGATACATTTTTACCAATTACACCTACTATATTTATTACTACAATAGGGGATTTTTTAAATGGTCCCATACCTATGACAATTAAGGCTTCAAATGTTTATAAAAAGCATTTATAATATTTAATATATTCTTTAGTTTTCTTCCTTTTTCTAAGAAAAACCTGAGTGTTTTCTTCACTGAGTTACAAAGACTTGGAAAAAAATATATTGTTTTCCATTTTGTCTTTTTTTTTTTTCCCAAGCATTCAGCTTTAAAGGCTTTTCTGCTGTTTTGTTTCTATGAAAGCACTTTGAATCATAATTTATGAGGTAGGTTGAATCAGATAATAATGTATGCCATTTATACTTTATCATACTCACATAGCTTTATGGGTGTGTACCTTAGAGGCACAGAGGCAAATTTTTATTAACACATGTTTATACATAATTGACCAATTGGGAAGTGGTAAGAAGTAATGGCTGTGATTTACATAGACTAAGAAATGTCTTAGAGCACCTCACCCTGTCTGGAGCCCCCACTGTGACAGATGAGCCAATGCCTGTGGGGGATGACAGCATGCTATTTATGGCATTTCCTTCTGAGACAATTAAGTAACATATGCCAAGACCATAGGGATTATCTTTGAGCTACACAGTATGTAACTCTATCTGAAAAGAAATATAATATTTTACAAATTTGACAAACCATAAGAAAGCCTAAATTGATTCACCCATTTTAATAAATGCAATAACTTTTTTGTGCCTTAATAAGATTTATTTCTTGATAAGGGTATGTTATAAAAAATTAACATGTTATATACATGTATTATTCAGAAAATATGGCATATTTATTTTGTTGGGGTACAATGTTCATAATGAACTCTTACACAGGCAACTTATTTTAACAGCTGCTTTCCCTTTCCGTATTCAAACCAAACCAAATGGAAAAGTTGGTTCACTGTAGAAATAGAAACTAATTTCTTATGGTAGTACTGCACTATTACTCAGCATGCTATAATTTGGAGAAGACAACAGGTTGACCTGGGAGAAGGAGGGGTAAGGAAGGGAAGATTAAGATATCAGGATGGTTACCACTCTTAAAACATTGTCTTCAGTGACGTAGTTGAAGTTGATACAATGTAGTGCTGGGTTTATTGGCAGCATTTATATGGCCCAAGCTATGGCTTCTAAGCACTTTAGGCTTACCGTTTCCATTTTATTATTGAAGTCATTGAGGCCCAGGAAGATATATCTAGAAATACAAGTTCCAGTTGGAAGCTGATTATAAATTAGAAAGAATACATTAGAGAATGCTAGAAAAAGAATCAAAGTAAAGTGCAGGGATCCAAAATGATGGCAAAGGAAGACTGAAATTCATCTCCTTCCATGGACACACCAAACCTACGGCTACATATAGATTATTTCCCTCTGAAAAAAAATCTGAAAACTAGACAAACTGCTCTCCACAACAAAAGATAAAAGGACCACATTGAGATAGGAAAGAGGCAGAGAAACAGTCTGGCAAAAAACTCCACCCAGTGGGTGGCAGTGCACAATAGAGAGGAATCTCAACAGACAAGCACTTCTCCCAGAGAAGTGAGGGGTTGGTGCCCACATCAGGCATCCTCACCCCAGGGTCTACACTGGAGATATGAGACCCCAGTATGTCTGCCTTGGAAAACCAATGGAGTGGACAGCAGGGATCCCATAAAATGATAAAATAGTCAATCCAGTAAGAAGATAAAACATTTATAAATCTACGTACACCCAATATAGGAGCACCAAGATATATAGAGTAAATATTAACAGACCTAAAGGGAGAAATTGACAGTAATACAATAACAGTAGGAGCCTTTAACAGCTTGCTTACATCAATGGATAGATCATCCAAACAGAAAATCAATAGAAAACATTGCACTTAAATGACATATTAACTCAGGTAGACTTAATAGATACACAGAAAATATTCCATCCCCAAACTGCAGAATGAAAATTTTTCTCCAAGGGCATATGGAGCATTCTCCAGGATAGATCACATGTTAGGCCCCAAAACAGGTCTCAATAAAATAAGGAAGATGAAAATCATACCAACAATCTTTTCCAAATATAATGGCATGAAACTAGAAATAGATTACAAGAAGAAAGCTGCAAAAATGATAAATATGTGGGGATTAAACAACACGTTACTGAACAACTACTAGAAGAAATGAAAGGAGAAATTTAAAAATACCTAGAGACAAATGAAAACAGAAATACGACATATCAAAATCTATGGGATTCAGCAAAAGATGAAGTCCATAGAATACAAACTTACCTCAAGAAACAAGATAAACCTAAAATAAACATTTTAACTTTATACCTGAAGGAACCAGAAAAGGAAGAACAAAGCCTGAAGTTAGTAGAAGGAAGAAAATAAAGCTCAGAGTGAAAATAAATAAAATGTATACTAAAGGAACAATGGAAAAGATCAATGAAACTAAGAACTGGTTATTTGAAAAGATAAACAAAATTGACAAACCTGTAGCTAGACTCACCAAGACAAAAAGAGAATGCTCAAATGAATAAAATCTCAAATAAAAGAGAAGTGACAACTGATACCACAGAAATACAAAAGATTATAAGAGACCTACTATGAACAATCAGATGCCAACAAACAGACAACCTAGAAGAAATGAATAAATTCCTAGGAATTTACAACCTTCTAAGACTGAATCATTTATACAATCTGAATAAACTGATTACTAGTAAGGACATCCAATCAGTCAGACAGAAGCCCAGGACCAGACAACTTCACTGGTTAGTACTACCAAACATTCAAAGAGGATTTAATACCCTCAAACTCGTCCAAAAAACTGAAGAGGAAGGAAAGCCTCCAAACTGACTTTCTGAGGGTAGCATTACCCTGATAGGAAAATCACAGGAGAATACCACAAAAGAAACTTACCTCCAAAATTCCTGATAAACACAGATGCAAAAATCCTCACCAAAATATTAGTAACTGAATTCAATAATACATTAAAGTGATTTTGCACCATGATTATGTGGGATTTATTCCAGGTATATAAGGACAGTTCAACATCTGCAAGTTAATCACACTGATACAACACATTAACAAAATGAAATATAAAAATCATATGACCATCTGAATAGATGCAGAAAAAACATTTGAAAAATGCAATATGCATTATGATTTTAAAAAAAGAAAAAACTTTCAACAAAGTGGGTATAGAAGGAATATAATAAAGGTATTATATGACAAACCCACAGCTAACATTACACTCAAAGGTGAAAAGCTGAAAGCTTTTCCCTTAAGATCAAGAACAAGATAAGGATGACCACTATTTCCACTTATATTCAACATAATATTAGAAGTGTTAGCCACAGCAATTGGGCAAGGAAAAGAAATAAAAGCATTCCAAAATTGGAAAGGAAGAAGTATAACTGTCACTATTTACAGATGGCATAATATATAAAAAACACTAAAGACTTCACCAAAAAACTGCTAGAACTAATCAATGAATTCAATAAAGTTGCAGGACAAAAAAATCAATATGCAAAATCTGTTGCCCTTGTATACATTAATGAACTATCAGAAGGAGAAATCAAGAAAACAATCCTATTTACAATTGTATCACAAAGAAAAAAGTAGCTTGGAATAAATTTAACCAAGGGAGGGATAGACCTGTATACTAAAAAGTATAAGACACTGATGAAAATGAAGAAGACACAAATAGATGGAAAGATAATCCATGTTCATGAATTAGAAGAATTAATATTGTTAAAATGTCCATACTACCCAAAGCAATCTACAGATTCAATGCAATCCCCATCCAAATTCCAATGGCATTTTTCACAGAAGTAGGACAAATAACTCTAAAAATCACATGGAAGAACAAAATACCCAAAATAGCCAAAGTCATCTTGAGAAGGAAGAACAAAGCCAGAAGTATTATGATCCCTGATTTCAAACTATACTATAAAGCTGTAGAAAGAAAACTGTGTGGTATTGGCAAAAAGACACATAGATCAATAGGACAGAAATAACAGTATATATTGTCAACCAATTTATGACAAAGGAGGCAAGAATGTACATTGGGAAAGGGAGACTCTCTTTAATAAGAGGTGTTGGAAAAATTGGACAGCTAAAGGCAAAAGAATGAAACTGGACCAATATCTTACAATATATACAAAAATTAACTCAAAATGGATTAAAGACTTGAATGTAAGACTTACAACCATGAAACTCCTAGAAGAAAACATAGGTGGTAAGCCTCTTGATATCACTCTTAGTGATATTACCTTAGATCTGATTACAAAGTCAGGGGAATGAAAAGCAAAAATAAATAAATGGGAACACATGAAATTAAAAAATTTCTGTGCCATGAAGGAAACTGTCAACAAAATGCAAAAGCTATCTACTAAATGGGAGAAGATATTTGTAAATCATATATCCAATAGGGGTTAATATCTAAAATATATAAATAAGTCATACAACTCAATAACAACAACAACAAAACACCAAACAATCTGATTAAAAATGGGTAGAAGGAAAAATGAATAGACACTTTTCCAAAGAATACACACAGATGGGCAACAAGCACATGAAAAGATGCTTAACACCACTAATTACCAGGAAATGCACACCACAATATATCACCTTACACCTATCACAATGGTTCTTATCAAAAAGACAAGAAATAAGTGTTGGCAAGAATGTGGAGAAAAGGGAACACTCGTACACTCTTTTTGAGAATGTAAATTGGTATATTCTTTGCACACTATGCAAACCATAAGGAGTTTTCTCAAGAAATTTAAAATAGAGCTACTTTACGATCCATAATTCCACTACTGAGTACTTACCTGAGAAATACAAATACACTGATTCAAAAAGATATGTGCACTCCCACATTCATTGCAACACTATTTACAATAGCCAAGATACAGAAACAATCTAAGTGTTCACTGATGGACAAACTGTAAAGATGTGGTGTGTATATGCGTGCGCGTGCACACACACACACACACACACACACACAGTAGAATACTACTTAGCCATAAAAAATTTAAAAATGAATGAAATCCTGCATTTGCAATAACAAAGATGGACCTTGAGGGTATTACACTGACTGAAATAGTGGGACAAAGAAAACAAATATTACAAAATTTCACTTATACTTGGAATCTAAAAAATAAAACAAACAAATAAAAACCAAATCCATATTTATGGATACAGAGAACAGATTCAATTGATGGTTACCAAAGAGGGGAGGTGAGGGGGTAAGTGTGTGAAGGAGATTAAGAAGGACAAACTTCCAGTTATAGAATAAATAAGTCATGGGAAGGTAATGTACGGCACAGGGAATATAGTCAATAATATTGTAATAACTCTATATGGTGACAGATCGTAACTATATTTAATATGGCAACCATTTTGCAATGTATACAGATGTTGAATCGTTATGTTGTAAACCTGAAACTGATATTATGTAAGTCAATCATACTTCAATAAATTTGAAAAAAAGAATCAGTAAGATATCTGGTATTTGGCATAATTGTATCTTGGGGCCTATATGTCTCTACAGCCAACTCACATCCTCTACACAAAATAATAGCTCAAGAAATATTTGTTAGACAAATGAATAGAAAGGAGAAGTAGTTTTTTGTATCTCTTCTTATATTCCTTATTTTACTCAACTAGATTTATAACTTTATTAGCCTCATGTCTCTAAATTTCATGCTGCATGGTGCTAGACCTACAGATATGATGACTTCCTATCCTAAGGTAAAGTGTGTATGAGGTCACTCCTGATCCAATAATTAATAATCTCAATCATGACCTTGTTTTAAAAGGCCTCTATAAAGACCAGTTTCTGGTAATTATAAAAGAAAAAAGGAAGGAAAGGGAAGGGGAGGGAAGGGAAAGAAGGAAAGAAGGAAAGAAGGAAGGACGAAAGGGAGGGGTAGGGAGAGAGAAAAGAATGAAGAAAGAAGGAGGGAAGGAAGGAAGGAAGGAAGGAAGGAAGGAAGGAAGGAAGGAAGGGGGAAGTGAGGGAGGGGGGAAGGAAGATGCAAAAAAAGAAAGAGAAAGGAAAAGGAAGGAAGTAAAAATGGATATGAAAAAGACAACTTTAATGGAAGTTAACAGAATTTCCTGGCCCCCCAGAAGTTATTCATCTGGTCTCTCAAACTGTAGCACAGTGTATCAGACTAACTTTATAATAACAGCTTTTGAGTGGTAGGATGCATACACTCTGTCATTCCTTATGATAACTGCAGTGTCATGACCTTCTTATTTTGCTACCTGAATAGGTGAAAGACCATGAAATTGGTGGTAAAACAATGACAATGTCAGATTTAGATACTGGACCCATAAACCTTGCAGTGGGCTCTGTTAGATTTCTGAAAATTTGACATGTAAGTCTATCTTATATTTATACACTGCTTTTACATTGAGAAATAATTTCATATATATCTTATTTAACCTCTGTTCAACTTCTTTGGTAACAATTTATGTTAGAATCTATGCAGGTCATGAAACTCATCAAAGAATGAGGAAGAAGCAAATCTCCTTAATCTGTGATGTTCAAAAATCCACCTTGTGTACATTCTTTTTTCCTCCCATTTTCTCCTTTCCTTTATTCTGTCACTCTCTCTTGTTTTCTCTCCTTCCGTCTACCCATGCTTATTGAGCTTCTTCTACGAGCCCGACACTGCAATAAACACTGCTCACTGTAATGCTGGGCTGCTCTGGGCAGTGTTTCCTGGTTTCCTAAAACTTATACTCTCAGAGTCACAGAACTCTTTTGGCTCCACAACCCCAAACACTTTTATATAAAGGAAAAAGACAAAATAGCATGACAAATATTTATTGGCTAAGCTTTTTTTTTTTTTTTTTTAAGATTTTATTTCTTTATTTGACAGAGAGACAGCCAGCGAGAGAGGGAACACAAGCAGGGGGAGTGGGAGAGGGAGAAGCAGGCTCCCAGGGGAGGAGTCTGATGTGGGGCTCGATCCCAGAACTCCAGGATCACGCCTGAGCTGAAGGCAGACGCTTAACGGCTGCACTACCTAGGCGCCCCTTATTGGCTAAGCTTTATCCCCATCGAATTTTATTTCTGTATCTCATCCCATCTTCTAGGTGGGTTGCAAATGAGAGAAAAAGCAGAGGCAGGCTGGCTTTATCTTTCCCTCTAAAAATTGTCTAATACTAATATTCAACACCTACTGTGAAAGAAAAATAGAGGGCTGATGATGCTGAATGTCATATTTTTTTCAGAATGGACATATCACCTAGAGTAGTTACAGAATACTGTAGTCCCTATTACAGTGGTATGAACACAGGATCTTTTACAAATATTACTTCATGAATGTGGCCCCTCATATATTAGCCACTTAAGTAAGTGGATTTCCATCAATTATTTCTATGTCCTTCCTTCCAATTAACAGAAGCTGACAATGATGTAGTCTTGTAACACAGGGTTTCATTGTCCTAGCATTTTTCCCTCTTCATTTTCACTCTTTTTCAATGGAAGTTTTCCTTCTTTCCAGTAATTACTCCTGTGTTAACAAGAATAGACTTCCAGAGAAATTATGACCCAGTGGAGAGGCTAGATACAATACTTAGGAATTCTTTAGATTGCAAGGAACAAACAGAAAGTTTAAGAATTTACTGGAAGGCTATTGGGGTTCTCAAGATTGTGGAGAGAGTGAAGAAACAGAGTTGGTAAGTGGTCAGAAAAAGACAGCTACTGAGGCTGTGATGTGGGAGGTTCAGCCATCAGCACTTAGCTGGAATGGCCAGATCTCAACAAGCGGTCTTCCATTAACTCATCACCTCTTTGTCTTTATGTCATTTGTTCCGGATGCAAAAGCCAACCAGGGGCATTCAATTAGCTGATCCTCAACCACACGCTAGTACCCTGGCTAACATTAATGGACAGTAGGAAGATTTCCAGTTCCAGAGTGGGGGAAAAAACATTGCCTCCAACATAATGGAGTAAGGAGTGCAAATGGTGACAATCCCTAAAACAGAAAAAAAAAAGGGGGGGGGTCAATGCTGATAAAAAAGACTATTTAGTAGAACCTATTAAAACATGAATAATTTGAAATGATAGTAAGCTTAACATAATTTACATCAGGCAACTAAAAGATATAGGTAGGAACCTGTGGAAGGTAGCAGAGATAAGAGGTTGCTAAGATAATAGAATACCAATTGCGAAGAGTCTCGGAGCTTGAAGGGACTGAAGAGAGCCTGCCATGCACGGTAGTAATTCTGTCCTGTCGGTGATTAATCTGATCTTTGGGATGAAATGATTCAATGCTGCCACTAGATTATTTCAAAACATGGCTTGAGGGGCACCTGGGTGGCTCAGTCAGTTAAGCGTCTGCCTTTGGCTCAGGTCATGATCCCAGGGTCCTGGGATTGAGCCCCACATCAGGCTCCCTGCTTGGTGGGGAGCCTGCTTCTACTTCTTCCTTTCCCTGCTGCTTGCCCTGCTTGTGCTCTCTCTCTGTGTCAAATAAATAAATAAAATCTTAAACAAAATAAAACATGGCTTGAGTGCAGTTTTGTGGAATTCCTTTTAATGTTTGTTCACATTTTCCCACTATATCAGTCTCTGCATGATGGAAAGAACTCCTCCCGGGACCTCTCCTCACATACTGGGTGCTGCTAATGCATCTGTGGTCTTACTTCTTGAGTCTTCAAGAACTCCTTTAAAGCAGCAACTAAAGTAGATTTGTTGATCATAATTAATAAAGTTCTGAGGGGATACTACATATAATGGTTGGGTTTACACACAAACCCAAAGCTTAATCATTTTGATTAATTGGCTGTTTAATAACTAGATATTAAACTATTAGTTAAAATAAAACTCATAATTTCAACTGCTACATTGTAATTGTAATTCCATTTATTTTATGGGAGCATTAAAAATGCTACCTCTTTTACAAGCCTTTCTTTATTCCTCTAAATTGATATAATATCTTCTTTTCCAACTTCTCATTTTTCCCCTAGCCTTTGTGTGCTTGAGTTCAGGAAGTATGTCTTAGTTTGCTTTGTATATTTGCATTGCTTTCTCTTTTCATGCAGCCTGTGAGCAACTTTCCCAGAACCCTGCCTACTACCACTCTAAACTAGAGAAAGATACATGAACAGTGTTAAGAAACTCATCAAAATCCATAGTTTTCAGGCATCAAACTCCTACTAAAATGGCAAACAAACTTTGGGTACTCATGGAAAATTAGCAAAGATCCAGCCGTTGGGCCATTTGTACTATTAAGAAAATTACTTATTTTGGCCTCTAAGATGACCAAAAGTATTTAAGACAAATTCTAAAAAATGCAATAAGTAGCAAACAGGTCCTCTACTACTCTGTTTTAGGGCATAAAAATTGCTACAACCAATTTGGAGGAAGATTTATCGAAATGTAATGCAATTATAAATTATATGCAATTATATGTATATAAAATTTAATGCAATTATAAATATGTCTCTCAGCAATTCCATTTCTAGGAGTTCATCCTACAGAAATTCTGGTACCAGTGCACAAAGATAAAAATATAAGGAGATTCACTGAGACATTGTTGGTGATGCCAAAACCTGGAAATAACCCAAATGTCCAGAAATAAAGTAATGGCTTAATGAATGTGACATATTCTTATAATAACATAAGATACAGCTTTTAAAAGAAATCAAATAAATCTCAATGTACTGATTTGGAAGGATGGCCAAAATATAAAGTAAAAACACCACACTATCAGTATATATAACTTACTAAATCTGTCTATATGGATGTATGTATAAAGGACATATTCTGTAGACATACACAGAAAACTGAAACAGAAAGTGTCCTTGAGGAAAATATTAACTGGTCATATTTTTTTATTTACATTTCTGTATTTTGCTAATCTTTTCAAATATATGATATTATCCTTACAATCAGAGAAGTTTAAAGACCAAAAAAACATATTCTCCAAATGTGTGAAGTTATACATACATGGAGTTTAAAAAGTTTAGATGTAAAGTGGAAAAATCGAATGGCAAGACAATTGACACAGTGTGCTTCCAATTTAGTTAAAATAGGCTTATTTAGAAAAAAGATTAGCAAATTATGATAAAAACAACAGTAATTATTGCTGAAGGGAATTTGCGACTTTTATACTTTCCTGTATTCTAAAAAACTTCTACAACAGACCTGTGTTGTTTTTATCATTGGGAAAGCAAACAAGAGTACACCAGTTTATAAATATTAGCTATTCTTACGCATGTTAGAGAAAGATTTTTATTTTGATTTATTGTAATAATCGCATTGAAACTTTAGGGAAAATTTGAAGAAGTCAACATAGTTTTTAAATATCTTTTCATCAAATGCTTACTTTAATTTATTCACAATATACACAAAACTATTTACATAAAACAAAGCTCAGTATAAATATCAGATAATGAAGGTTAGCACACATGAATTTAGATTGTTAGTACATGCTCAAGAAAACGGAAAATTATACTTTTAGGAATTTTACAAAAAAGTGTTTCTCATTTTTTTATGGGGAAGTGGAGCAGTGAGAAGGCAAATGTATTGAAGATGATGGTGAAGTGAATAAAAATGATGTTAGAAAATAAATGTGCATACATATGTACGATCATGCACACATATGTGGCAATAGCTATGTACTAATATTATCTTAAGCACATTAAAATATTGAATTATCTCATAACAATCCTAGAAGCAGCAATCATTAGAATCCCTATCTTTTATAGATGAGGACATTGAGGCACAGAGACATTAAGGAACTGTCTCAAGATCAGGATATCCACTTGATACAAAGAAGTGTTAGTGAAGGAGTTTGGTAAAATTCGATACTACAGAGCCCCTCATAGAACTCTGATGCTTAATATAACAAAATAAATATTATTTAAAAAAAAAGAACTCTGATGCTTCAGACTACACAGTAGCTGCACTTTGGGTCACTTAGGTTACCCACCTCGTCCTTTTCAGTCCCATGCTATAAGCTTATCTGGCAGATGCGAAGCTTTCTAATTTGTAAAAATTCTAAGATTCTATCACCTTGAGCTATAATCCCAGTATATTTTCCCTTATTTAATGTAAATTAAATATGGATTATCAAGTTGAGTGAATATTTTGAAGCAGGAAAGCAAGGTATCTTGTCTCACCAAGTTGAAGAATGAATCTCGTAGACAAAGGAGAGTGAGTAAAGTGATAAGAGTTTTATTAAGCAAGGATATGAAAAAGCTCTCAGGAGTGAGAGGGGTCCCAACAGATTTTGCCAACGTGGGCCACCACTGACGGTCTTTTATTTAGAACTGACCGGGGAGCTTGTAGCCTTAACATTCCTGTGACATCTTGGTTTGAGTAAGGACTGGTGATAACTTCTTTAATGGCTTATCTCTTATTTGGGGTCTGGGCATTCCTTGTGGTCCCAATGTGACTGCCATAAAAAGACCCCACCTCTGACACCCAGGGCAGGGTGGTCTGGTTTGTTCCCTTATCTCTGGTTTGTTCCCTTATCTCTGGTTTGTTATGCCTTATATTGCCTGGAATGGCCAGCAACCCCTGTACCGATGGATGAAAGATTACTCCAAACTTTGCCATGAAAGAGAGGAGAAGGCAACGGGGTCTACGCTCAGAGGCGAAGACCCTTTGCTCTTCCTTGCTCCCGCTTTTATTGGTCCTTCAGGATAATCACAAATCCTTATCACTGTTCCTCAAGCACGTGATGCTGACAAGGGGTCTTACTGAAACTGGGAGGATCTGTTTACGGGAAGGATACGATATGCTAATTGCAGCGGCTTCTATTAAACATAGCCTAAGGGACAATGCCTACCTCTCTTAGATCACACTGTGACTGTTTGGGCTAGGAAAGCTTCCGGAAGGCAACTCCCCGGGGCATTCCAACGGCAGAGTGGTCACGCAGGCCTTGGCATTCCAAAGGCCTTTGCCCTTCTCCGAAACCTTCTCTGCCCTCAGCGGCCTCTGTGTTACATTGTAGCGAGCCAGGTATTATGGCTGATTTCATGCTCTACGTTAACCCCAACGTGAGCATTTCTGGGATTTTTCGTGAGCCTGATCACATAGCCCCCTACCTAAGCCTAGTCACATAGTTCCCCGTCTCTCCCTACTTAGCCCCTCCTGTCCCTTACTCAATTTCAAGTCCTGTTAATAATGGTCTGCACTTAAACCTGCCGCCATGAAGAGACAAAAAAAAAAATCAATCGGCTACTGTTTCTTTTTCTAAATTCTGACACTGTCTCTTGCTCAGTGTTTATTTAGTGCTACATTTTCTTAGTCATGAATTTCGAGTTATTCATTAGCATGGATAAGACATTAAAACATTCACTAATAGATGTTTTCCTCTCATACACATACAAGTTTTGGAACAATATGTATAATATTTGAAGATGGAAAGATAAATGACTTTCTAATGATAACATTTTTGTGACCATGGGATATTTTTGTATAAAATGGTCTTTCCAGCACTCCATAATACCTGCCAAACAAACAAATCTTGATCCTATTCTCAAAGATATCTCGCTAATTTATTTTTCATTCCTAGCAGAGTTATAACATATCTGTCAAAAAAAAAAAAAAGTCTTACAATGCAGAGGAGAAATTGTCACTAATTTTTCATTCCTAGCAGAGTTATAACATATCTGTCAAAAAAAAAAAAAAAAAGTCTTACAATGCAGAGGAGAAATTGTCACTAATTTTTATTCAGATGCAGGTACCTTAATATGAATTTGTAAGACTTAACCTAAGTCTGATTATTCTTTCTCTCTTGAGCCCTTATTTACCATCTCTCCCTTCATTCCCAATCTCTGCAAAACACATGTATTTCATAAATGGGCTGTAGAGTAAAGCTACCTGGTTTGAAATCTCCTTTCCTCTCATATTGGCTCTAGCGCTAGGCAAGTTCTTTAACGTCTTTGTGCTTTCACTCCCAAAGCTATAAAAAGGGAATAATAATAGTATCCATATCAAAGGGTGCTTGTGAGGATTGAATAACTTAATATAGATAAAGTACTTGGAAAAGAACCTGGCACATAAAGAGCCATATTGTGCTTAGTCATTGTCATTTATAAAGACTGAACAAAGCATGCTGTAGTTTAGTGCAGTTCTATAGGACACTTATGGTTAATTACATATTTTATTATAAAATTAATACATGTTCATTACTGAAAACATCAGGAGATACATAGAAACACAAAAAACATAAAATTTCCCCTCTATTTCATAGACATCTAGTGTTTCATTTTTTATATGTGCATATTACATGTGTCGTATACAAACATAAAAATGTGATTTTTTTTCTGATTATCAATCAATACAACTTGAAGAAGGCTTGGTTCAAGATTATGGACTTAGTTGCAGCACCTACTTCCTCTCCTTGCATACCTTCCTATCTCCAAATGTCTTAATCTGGAAAAATATTTTTTTAAAGAATTTATTAATTTATTTTAGAGAGAGAGAAAGAGAGACAGAGAAAGAGAGAGTGGGGGGAGGGAGAAGGAGGGGGAGAGAGAGAGAAGCCCAAGCCGATTTTGCACTGAGATCAGAGCCCCATGCAATGCTCGACCTTACAACCCTGAGATCATGACCTGAGCCTAAACCAAGAGCTGGACCCTCAACTGAATGAGCCACCCAGGCACCGCTGGAAAAATATTTTTAAAAAACAGTCTAAAGAAACAAGTAATGTTTCCAATGCTATTATGATGAGCTATTAAAGATAGATACAAAATGGGTTATATACAAAGGGAAAAACCACAGCCCTCTACACAGCATATACAGGAAAACTATTGAGGAGGAAATATACCTAGAGCAACTAAACATGTGAAATCAACAAATGCACAGGAGAAGATAGGTCTTGATACAAAAAGTGTTATATACAAAGAGAAAAACCACAGCCCTCTACACAGCATATACAGGAAAACTATTGAGAAGGAGGAAATGAAATATACCTAAAGCAACTAAACATGTGAAATCAACAAATGCACAGGAGATGATAGGTCTTGAAGTAGAGGAATTGCTTTAAATTCTGTACTCAGAAGAGCAGTCCTGCCTCTCCAGTCCTACTGCCATTATCAATGACCAAACAGCAAGCCACATAGGCATTTGATCCGGAGACCTGTATGGACAAAAGTGAATTGCTTCTCAGGTGGTTACCCGTGTGAGTGAAAGACAAGCTTAGGTAACAGATTTCATCATAGCTCTAAAGAAAATCAGAAGAAAGTTCTGTGGAGGAGGGAAGAAATACGTGAAGTCCTCTAATATCAAGGCAAGCCCCAGTCACTTTAGAATCTGGGGAACTGTAAACTGCTGGCTACTTCTGTGTCTAAACACCATAAAGTAAAACATATGGGTCATGGTGGCCTCTCTCTCCTTATAAGGGGCCTGCAGGCTTCCATCCCATTCATGGAATAGTGTATTTTGGAAACGCTTCAATAAACCAGGAAGGAAACCAACACCAAGTACCCATGAAAACCAACTGAGTTCATCATTCATAACTATGGATATGATGGAAACCAAACTCTTAAAAGAGAAGGGCCAAAATGAGCACACAGAATAGCACACACCTACATCAGAAGATATACAATAATTAAAAACAAAAAAATAATTGACAACTTCAGAGGTATCTTCAGAATATTTTGAGACTGTTTTTTCACCCTCAAATAAAAGCAAGCTTCTATGAAAAGGAAACATTCAGAAAGCAAAGAAGTTACTAGAGAATACAAATTGTAACAAAATCTCAATAAAAGAATGGATTTGAGTGACAACATAAATCTTGATATTGAAACAGTTCTTTGGGTACTGAGCAGGCTGAATTTAAAAATACATGCTTAGACATCTTAAATTTCTAAATTACTAAAAGCTTTCTAAGAGAGGGTAAAATAGGAATAAGGTTCAGATTTCTTATTAAGTAGATGAGGGATGACAGCATCTTGGAATAAGAAAAGATCCTACAGAGCAATGTTTTAAAACTAGAAACCCAGGCCTAATTAAAGTTAAATTAAAACAGAAGAGCAAAATAAAAGCATTTACATCAAGAATGCAATAAGATGGTCTCTTTCCAAATATAGATCTCTGAAATAATCATTTAGGATGCACTGCAATGAAGTGAAATAATAAATAAAAAAAGAGAAATGTGAAGTTCAAGAAGTAAAACATGGAGGTATAATAAAGTACTAAATGATCTCAGCATTTACAATGAAAGATATCACGAACAATTTGTCTCTGCCACAGATTGGGTAAATGTATTTGCCACAAATAAAAGTTTAGTAACCTTACTATATAAAAAGTTTCTTAAAAATAACAAAAAAGACAACCCAGTACGTGTATTTTTAAACAGTTAATATAACAATTGCGAAGAAATACATATGGCTATAAAATACTAAGCATATGTTAAAACTCAATAGTAACTGGGATATGGAAAAAAATGCCATTTCCTATTATTCCATGAAAATGGAAAAAAGATCATACATGTGATAATATCCAATGTAGATGAAAAGACAATCTGATGGGGGAAAAATTAGTTAAGATCCTCAAAAATACCCACCAATATTCAAAATACACATGTCCTTCAATCCAGGAACTACAGGTCTGTGTATTCACCTTGAGATACGTATGTCCATACAAGGGTATTAATTTCTGCATTGATTTCAGTATCCAAGTATTGGATGCCACCTAAGCACCTAGCAAGCTCAATTTAAGCATTTAACAAGTTAAATTAATGATATTTTATTATTGCAATAGAAGGATTCACATAAATTAGATCTGTATGTACTAAAATAAAAATATCTTAAAAATGTCATGAAGCGAATAAAAGCAATTTGGAGCCTAAAATCTACTTTATGTCCTGTAAAACAGAAAATATAGCTATAGTGTTAAATGTATTTAGATACTATCAACTAGGAATTCAGATCAACTGCTTGCAACAAGAAATAGCCGTAATATTTGCATAAGCAATATAGGGATTTTTATTCTATAAAAAGAAACGCAGAGAGAAATCATTCAGTATTACAATATCAGCAAGAATCCAGCACTTTCTAGTTTTTTGCTTTCTTTATGCCTTTGTCAGGGTGTGGACTTTGTCATCCATTGTGTTTCCAAGACAGGCTGCTGTTGTCCCTTTTCCCTCCAAGCACCTGAACAGAACTCTAGACAGGAAATAAGGGAAGGTAATGAATGAGTAAAGGGGAGTATGCCCCTGGATGTGTCCTACTTTAGGAAGTTTCCCATAGCCCAACATAATGATTTCTGCTATATTCTATTGACCAGAAGACATAACACCGCTGTCTGCAAGGAAGATGGGGGAAAGAAGTTTTTTTTCTCTATCTCGAGAGATTGAAAAATGGATAGATAATCTGTAGTCTCTCCACACATTGTATAAAAGAAAGTAAATAGAAAATAAAGGCTTGGGCAATTCTAACAATTAACATCAGTTGCATCTGGGAAAATACTGGGTTACTGGGATTAGAAGTCAGGAGGACAATGGGAAGTGTCAAGACACCAAGAAAAAGTACTTTAACTTTTACTCTGCATTTTGCTGCTGAAAAACTTTGCAACAAGAATTGATTTATGTATTGCTTGTATAAAACAAATAAAAATAAACAATTATTCATATCATAGACATTCTGAAGTCTATAGAAAAATCTATAAAGGTAATTAAAATCACACAAAAGTCCACTGTGTTTTGATAGTTTTATGTATAATTTTAACATTATACACATGCACACACATAATGTACATGTTGGATTTTATTCATTCTAAATACAGAAATGGCACAGGCTTTTGAAAGAACATGATATACAAAGGTTCTTTTTTTAATGATCTTATTTATTTATTTATTTATTTATTTGAGAGAGCGTGCATGTGACAGAGAGAGAGAGGGAGGGAGCAGGTGCAGAGGCAGAAGGAGAGGGAGAAGTAGGCTCCCCGCTGAGCAACGGGGCCAGATGCCAGGTTTGATCCCAGGAGCCTGGGATCATGACCTGAGCGGAAGGCAGACTCAACCGACTGAGCCACCCAGGCACCCTACAAAGTGGTTTCTTGGTGGCAGATAGTATCCACCTCTTGGCAAACTTTCTTAATTAAAAAACAAAAACAAAAACAATCTATTTTCAATAATTTTTAAAGATATAAAGATATATTATTCAAGTCTCTTGAAAAACAATAGTCATGTTGTTCTAAGCAATTTTGCTTTGAAGGGAGGGGTAAACATGTTCGGTTTGGTAATTCCATATATAATTCCTCAATTGTGTAAATAGGTAAATAATTTTAGTTAATAACAATAATTTGTGATACAAGAAATATTTTATTACGCAAAATCTCATGCTATCAGAATGCATGCCACTCATTTTTTTAAAACTGTTTTAAAGTTTAATTTTATAATACCAACTGCAAGGGATATGTGGAGGAAATTTTAGCTTAGGTTGTCACAAACAGTCGTGGTCTTCCAAATGTAAATTGTTAGTCCCAACGCTGGGTCTAAACCTGGGTCTCTACCCTTGGGGCCAATATAAAGGGATAGATAGTGTTGTAATTAAAGTACAGCAAGGTATTAGAATCACTGTAGCCTATTCTCTTTCTTCCCTCCTATCCTGTTCTCTTAAAACTATCTGTTAAAGTTTTTTTCTTTTTTTAAAGCTTTTATTTATTTATTTGACAGAGAGAGAGAGAGAGAACGAGCACAAGGAGGGGTAGCAGGAGAGGGAGAAGCGGGACTGGATCCCAGGACCCCGGGATCATGACCTGAGCTAAAGGCAGACTCAACCAAATGAGCCATCCAGGTGCCCCTCTGTTAAAGTTTTATTTCTAAATGTTTCTCTATCCCTTAGGTTAGCCCTTTAGACTTCTAAATATTTCATTTGAATAAGAGATGTGAACGTTTGAAAACAGAATTGGAAAGATGCACTTAAATTCTGTCGTATTTTCATCTATCATCATACCCATTCTCATCACCCACTCTGAGCCTCAGTAAGTAATAAATGAAGTACAAGAGCTTAGCTCAAGGATTGTCTTTCTACTGTTAACCTAAGAGGTGAGGATTAACTTCAAGCCAAGGGAGTTTGGAGAGACCATGTATCTGGGCAATTTTTGTCTGTCCATGTGTGGATGGATGAGCCTGGTAGGATATGGTTATTAAGGAATAGGTATGAATAATAACTATAATCTGTTCTTGGCAGGATAAAACAGACTAGGCAACTGATACATGTCTGACTGTTATGTTAATTAGCCTTAAGTTCAATTATACATTTTAGCTTTCTGATTCTTCAGGTAGGAGGTATGTGTGTGTATATGTCTGGGTCTGTAAACTGTGTATGTAGAAGAGACATGGGAACTTAAGCCATTTCTTCCTACTGTAGTCACACACACACACACACACACACACGCAAAGTAGCCCTAGCAATGCAACGGACTTGGAAAATATTTACCACATATTTATACACCATAGAAAACTTTATCTATATTTGCATAGAATTCTCTGAAATTTAACAAATATTTTATTTCACATAACTGCATTTAATTGGTCTACATAGAAACAGTAAAGAAAATAGGCCCTGACCCTTATTCTTGATGGTCACTATAGTCTCAATTCTTGATTTTAATAATGGGATTATTATTGTTCTGTGAGATACAATGTTCTTGCAAGGGCATTTGCAATTGTTATTAGGAAAATTTTAACCCCTTTAAAAATTGAAAGCATAGAATTCTTGACAAGAAATAAGTATATGTATTTTAATTAATTTTTGATAAATCATGTTTTCACTGGTGTTCAATATTTTGAGCAGGAGTTGGGAAGATAAAAAATATGATCTTTATCTTTCTTTATTGTGTCGTTCACAATTTTTAAAATATACCCAATAATTTCACGATCCGAGAAAACATTACCAAAAGTGATTCATTTTTTATCTTTTAAATTCAGACAGTGCCTTCAATTTCTACTGTAAATATTCAGTTAATGCTTTTATCTCACAGGTGAGAAAATGACACACTTTGCCAATACTATATTTTTAACATGAGTTCAGTTACATCAATAGTATTATAATTAATGATTACATCATGCTTAGAAGGGAAGTACAGAGAAGGTTGGTATTAACATGCACGGCACACCATTGTGATATCAATACTCATTTTACTGTTCAGATTTTTTTTAAGCTAATAGCTGTCAAAAATACCCATTATAGGCTAGTCTATAATTTGTAGAAGTCAAGTAATACATTTTTTCTGAAGGTATAATGGATGCTCCATGGAGCAATTATTTTAGAAAGACAACTTCATCTCAGCTGTCTCATGCCAGCAGAACTATTTAAGAGCCTGAGATGCATAATTCAACATGGAAGGGCTGTCAGAGTTGAGAATACCTTTAAATTATAAAAACTTAGCACCACGAGTCAGTTATAATTATAATGGAAATGTAGTTTTCTGTCATTTTATCATGGCAAACATCTCTCAAGAAGCAATTTCGCGTGTTAAAATATTTTGGCAAAGTGACTTTTGATTCCAAGGGGATACAGATTATCTGGTTTTATACCTGAATATTTTTCTTACAAATTGAGTTTAACAGCCTGTACTGCTTAAGATGGCAAACATAAGAGTATTATTAAAATCCCATTGGAAAATCTCAGGGAGACCATAGGCTACAGTAACTCACCGAGGCAGGTCTAGTTATGCACAAAAATACATTATTTTAATAGCAAAATATGACAGGCAGTTCTTCATCTGACATCCAATTATTTTACATAGCAAACATCTGAATATAAAAATCGTTGCCATTTTAGACCAAGTCCCTTTTCCTAGCAAGTATTTTCACAATTAAAAATTAAAGGAGTAATAGTTCAAGATCTTCCTAGATTCTCAAGTTCATTGCTTTTGATGCCTTACCCCAAACTTTCTACTCTCCAGATGGTAGCTCTTGCCTTCTTCCTGTTCTACAAAGCCTTTACTATAGTGGAAGAGTAAAAAGAAATAAGTGTGTGTGTGTGTGTGTGTGTGTGTGCGTGTGTGTGTGTTTTGAAAATAAGCTCTAAAAGAAGAGCACAGTAGCATGTATCACAGACTTCAAGTCTTCCTGAAAAATTCCAAAAGATGAAGTGTTTACATGAGCCCAGAGTCCACAGTTGTATTCCACCATCTGGAACAACAGGAGTTATGCTGAGCACTCGTTTGCAAACTGCCATTAAAAATACTTCTCAAGGACAATGAGTGTATTTGTGAACTTTATGTTAACATTTATCTCATATTGGCTGTGACAGTAAATGATTATTCTTTTTTCTAAATAGTTTGGATAAACTTTGGATGCTTGGTTTATTTCCAGAAATGAGTAGGCTGATACATTTATTGAGTTTCTACTATATATATCAACTTTTCCAATTCTGTACTTTAACCAATATGAGGGTAATTTTACATTACTACTCAGAATATTGAATTGTGCGTTTTTAATAAAACCCAGTTAAGCCAGAACTTTATCCAGTTAAAATAGACTGAGGAAAATGGATAAAAATGTAAATTTGATTGTATTTTCAGTTCCACAAATGTTTGTTAAGTGCATTATATATCAGAGGTATTTTTCTAGCCACTATGGATACATCCATTAAAAACAAAGATGAAAACTCTTTTGATCAGGTGGTTTGCATTATTCATTTAAAGGAAAAATAGAAGAGATAGTGTTTTGGAGATAATTATATTTAACTTAGATTATTTTATCATAAAGCTTCAATACCTTCTAGAAATGAAGACATGATTCAATACAATCAGAGAGAGTCTTATTAATGTTCTTATTTTAAGAGTTTTAAGAAAATAATTACCTTGACACCTATGAAATCCTGAAAATAAGGATAAAATGCACATCTGAAAGGAAGGGGCAAGAAAGGAAGAGAGAGAGGTGTATTGTGTACTTACTTTATGCTAGTTGCTTTAACTTTTATTATATCCTTGAATCCTCATAGTAACATTAGGAGTGCAATCTCCATTCTTCAGTTAAAAACTGAGAATCATAGAGTTAAGTAACATTTCCAGCAATTTGTAAGATTAAAAGAAAAAAGGTAATTAAATCCAGGTATTTCTAATTCTCCAACTTCTACCAAGTTATTTTTAGGAAATCTTCACAGATCAAATAACTTGAAGCGATATTTAGAGATACATTAACTCATCTTCTTATCTCTGTAAAGAATCCATTGTGCCTAAGGAAGATGAATTCTCCAAGGGGACATTTTATAAAATATTGCAATATTTTTTTTGTTACATCTGGAACATATCCTTTTCCATTTTGTGTTGTTTGTGCTTAAACATACACATGTGCACATGCACACTTATTGAAAAACATATCATCAAGGATTCAAGTTAATTTTGGAATGCCAAAATTTCCCCCTGCCCCCTACTTTGCCTATTGTCATTCAAGATAATATATACTTGCAATTAGTAACTGAAAAATTTCCATATTAAGTTGTAAAAAAAGGTAAAAATGATGCATTCTTCTTGGCCAGTATGATACAGTTTTATAGATATTGTAATGCACTGATTTCTTGATTATCACCAGAATTAAATGTATTTTGCTGAAAAATTTAGTGTAGTTATGGTATTATATTATTGTATCATGGAGGTAATCATTACCTAGAAAATAAGGAATAATGCATTATAGTAATGCACTACACATATGATTACTTCTAGTATAATGCTGTTTAATGCTTAAATTAATTCCAAGCAGCTTCCTAATTTTATTTCAGTACAACCAGATCACAAGTCATAGGAAAGTAGAATATAAAACTTAACCAATATTTTATTTGATTCATTTTGACTGAATCATGAACTACTATAAAGCATGAAATTTCTGAAAACATTAATTACTTGAGAAGGAAATTTAATAATTTGTCTTTGGTGGTCGCTGTGAATAAATGAATGGAATTCAGAACTGACAGTAATATGGAAAGTTCTATTTATAGGATAGTGAGATGGAAGAAAGTTTTTTAAAAAATAAGGAGTCAAAAAAAAAAAGAGAGAGGGCAATATGAGAGGGAAACATAAAAAAGAAGTAAGGAGTTAAGGGAATTTAGAGGGGGATAGACATGAGGCAAGAAGAGGAGAGAAAATGTGTGCTCAGCAAACTGGAAAGCTAAATAGGCAAAGTTCTCATTTAACTTTTATATTTACCTTTTTTGTATTCTTCTCTAATATAACAGCTCAAATGGGGACTTAAAATTAATGCTATAAATACAGCCTTTTAATACAACGTTACATTGTGCAGAATATCACATTAGGTGTTTCTAATGAGTCAACAAAATTTCTACATTGCCCTCTAATACTCTAAAATTAAGAAATTTAATAATAATTAATAATAAATATATGCATTTTAATAGAGGAAGAGTTAGTTGTACAACTTTTATGATGCCAGGCTTTGTATTTAGCTCAGACTGTGAGGTAGGGTGTCTGTGCTCTAGGATCCTATCAACGATATTATTCCTTTAGAAGACACAGGGGCCTTTTGAAGTGGACTCATAACCAAAGAGAAAGTGTGTCAAGCTTTTGATCCAGGCATAGGGTCTTGCTTCAAACTGCTAATGTAACTTTCTCCTTTTTTCTCTCTTTCTCCTTTTCCCTCCATCTCTCCCTCTCTAGAACTCTCTCTTTCCCTGATGTAAGGATCATTAAAATGAAGACTAACTTTTAATTCAGTGAATTAGGTATCCGCATTTACATTTCTATTTCTGAAGCTATTAAATGTAGAGGTAAATACATTTTTTTAAATCTTGCTTTGCTCGTGAAATTCATTTTTTTTAAGGATTTTATTTATTTATTTGAGAGAGGAGAGACTGAATGAGAGGGTCAGGGAGACAGAATCTGAAGCAGACTCCACACTGAGCACAGAGCCTGATATGGGGCTCCATCCCGCAACCACAAGAACATGACCTGAGCTGAAACCAAGAGTTGGATGCTTAACCAACTGAGCCACCCAGGTGCCCTTGAAATTCATTTTAATGTTATAACTAGGTGGTTAAATTAACCTTAAAACAGGTTTCTCCACAGTTTATTTAGTATTGTGGATGCTATACATCGGAAGTTCTACAATAGCAAATGATAGAAATAACAAAGACCTACCATTGGTATGATAAGAGAATGGTATATAAATCACAGGAAATTTGAAGATGCTAAAATGGTAGAAACTACCTGAGTAGTACCTTATTTTGGATGTCCCATTAAGTATCAGAAAGCACTGCCCTCCTATGATCTTATCATTATACACCACCATATTTTTCCATTTAAATAATTTAGGCACTTTCAAAGTTTATTTCTTCACAAGAATATTTTTGAATTTTTTGAAACTCCAAATAATATATATTCAAGTAGAAAACTTGCAAAACATACAAAAGCGCAAAGGCAAGCATCCCCAAGTCACTTCATATCCCACTGATCTCTGAAATGCGATATACAGTCTTCTAAATGATTTTCTCCATGCAGGTATTATGTATGGAAATGGATCTATCTATATGTTTCTTACATATCTAAGAGGATTTTAAACTAGAATTTTGAAGTACATAGAGAAAAATCGTGAAAATAAAATAATATTTACTCAATATCAGCATCTTAATGGATGGTAAGAAACAGAAAGAGCATTTTACTGTTCAGTGGCAAATACTGAGAAAAATCAATTCTCAAACCAAGTTCAAAGAACAGTCAGGAAATAGGATACAATGGGGATGGGAAAGGGAGCGAAGGCTGGAGAGAAGTGAGAAGATGGCAACAGATATAAACCTTGGATTCTTAGTTTACAACTTTTTGACGGTGTCTGATCTAAAGACACCGTTCTGTAAATGAGGTGGGCTGTGGAAAGGGTTCTTTGTTGTACTCTGCTTTACATCTCAGAGTGTTCCCAGGCTTAGTATGATGCTTAGAATTTTCACTCCTCCCAGGTTCCACTTTCTTTGCTTCTCCCCATATATGTCCACTTCATAACTCTACAAAACTTTTTAATATGAATGTACCAAAAACTATAAATATCTAATTCCTTTGTAGCCTGAGGACTGGTAAAACAGTTATGGGGGCTGTGCTGAGGGAACAGACCCATCTAAAGAGAACTCTGTGCCAGTCTAATGTCCTAAAATCAGCAGTTTTAACCTGAGTTTCATTTTATTAGGCTGCGTTAAAGCCAGATCCCATCAGAGCCAGGTCCAGCCTTTCCCTTTCTTCCTCTTTTCAGGGAGCCTTTATGATCTAAAAAAATGTCTTGGTCCAATATTCGTGAATTCTATTAGTGGAGGCATTCTTGCACTTACGTCAAGTTATACTGCATATAAATGGAGGATAAAAGGATTACCAGATTATAAATCAAATGAGAGTTTCTGGCAATATAAATCTCAGCTATGTCAGGCTCTTGTGTTAATGGAATTGCAGCATTCCATTGGCCAGTAAGAATTTAAATTCTGTGTTAGAGACCTAACTAATTTTTCACAGGACTTCCTCAGTAAAATATCAAGAAATAAAGTGGGAGGTTTGCAAGCAAATTTGTATCAGGTCTTAAAATTGTTTTTTAAGATAGTGCCAAAAATATTATTGGCATTTGAAAATGTATTATAACACCTATGTTATACAATTCTAAGGCTGTCTTGAAACTTATTTAGCATTTAATCACTCAAATAAATGCAGTCAAATTGTGTTAAATGCAAACTAGATAGTATATTTCATATTGAGATAAATGAATATGATTTGACCAATGGATTAGAATCCAATAAGATGGTGTCTGCTTCAGTCAAATGAAAGAACTACTTAAGTTCAAGCTAATCAATCAATTCAGTCAAATAACTATGGTAAAATTTGTGTGTTTGTGATTCTGCATTTTTTATATACACATAACTGCAGAATTAACAAGTTGTTAGAATTAACATGGTTTAAACAGCTGTGTTTGGTCAAGTGGTAATTAGTTTTACCTCTAAATATATATCTAGTATTGATACATATGGTAGGATTAACTTGGTTCATTAAAATTCATATTTATTATGTGGTGGTTACATATCAGAATGGATTTTTAGGTGATGAAAACATTCTTTTTATACAGTAACTTTCAAACATTAGTTTTTCTTCAAGATAGTCTGGGTATATTCTAATATATTGAATTTTAATTCCTTTATGAGACTAATATTTGTTGAGCATCATAAATGGACACAAGAATGTGCTAGGTGTGGAGTTATGAAGCATAAGAAGGTATCAGGTCTGCCTATGGGCAGGGCAGATAATTAAGGTCACCTTTAATAGGCTTTGAAGGTGTTATTCTTTCCATGTAAGTGGTGATGATCAGAAGTGACGTCTTTTCTACTCAATATTTCATCCAAATTTCCTGAGGATTAAGCATGTGACAGACCATTGTTGATCCACACAAGATCATCTCATGATAGCTTTTAATTTTATTTGTCTTAATATATTCCCACCTTTATTTTTCCCTATGATTCTTGATGCTAGGCAGAATGGAGAGGTACTATATCATATGTCTGATCAAGATGTACAATACAGCCCAGATCCTTTAGTGCTTAAGAACAGTGTCACAGATGTCAAAAATTCATTAGACAAGAAAATAAGATCTCAGAATAAAAACTTTACTGACTTCTTCCCTCACAATATCTCTTTAAAATATTTTTTAAACCCTGTTTAAAAATGCTCTTTAAATTTGGGCATAGAACACTCAGTACTTTCGGTTGCATCATGAGTTGTGAATATAAAAAGCTCTAGAAGAAGAGACGACCCTTGACTTAGTACTCTTCTATGTTATCGCAAGTTCCAAAACAGTGCACTTCCAAAGCTGGATGCTTCAAATCAGTTACCATAGTTTAAACATCTTCCATGCATTGCGAAGTACAGACCATTTTTTAGTAGACCTCAAATAGGACTTTTGACATGGACCCTCAAGAACACACCAGACATTGAAGATGGGGAAAAGAAGTGTGAACCAAGGAAAAAGAATAGGCAACATCATGGAGGTAGGTGCAAAATTGTGGAGAATTGTGATATCTGAAGGAGTCATCATGTGGCTGGAACAGGAAGGGACGTGTTGCAATTTATGTTTCACAGAGCTGTCTCTGGAAACAATATACAATGGAAAACTGAGGAACTTGACTCAGAGCAATTGAGCAATTATTGCAAGAATTCATGTAAAAGATGATAGAATCTGACAGCTGGAGTGAGAGTGGAAAAGAGTTAGATTCAAGAATCGGTTCTAAAGTGGAACTGAAAATGATGCTTTCATCATTGCTCTATGCTATTACTTGTCTGTTGCTGTGGGAATGCACCTGACATAGGGTTTAACAGAGGTCAATATATTGATGGTAGTGCTTAATAGATGTATAACTTTGGACAAATTATTTAATCTTTTTTAAGTTTGGGTTTCATTATCAAAAATGTGAAGAAGACAGTAATAAATCCCTAATTCATAGAGTTTGGGAACATGCAAAGACTCCATAAATGGTAGCTTTTATTTATTTTTAATATAATTTTTTAAAATATTTTATTTACTTACTTTCTTGACAGAGAAAGTGAAAGAGCACGAGCAGGGAGAGCAGCAGAGGGAGAGGGAGAAGCAGGATCCCTGCTGAGCAGGATGCCTGATGATGCTGGGCTCCATTCCATATAGGATCATATGATAATTCTATTTTTAATTTTTTGAGGAATCTTCACCCTGTTTTCCATAGTGCTGTACCAGCTTGCATTCCTATCAAAGGTTCACAAAGGTTCCTTTTTCTCCACATCTTTGCCAAGACTTGTTATTTTTTGTTTCTGATTTTAGTCATTCTGACAGGTGATATCTCATTGTGGTGTTGATTTGCATTTCCTTGATGAATAGTGATGTTGAGCATCTTTTCGTGAGTGTGTGTGTGTGTGTGTGTGTGTGTGTGTGTGTTGGCCATCTATGTGCCTTCTTTGGAAAAATGTTCTGTTCATTTTTTAATTGAGTTGTTTGGTTGTTATTTTTATATTAAATTTAGTAAGTTCTTTATATACTTTGGATATTAATCCTTTATCAAATATATTATATTTGCAAATATCTCCTTCCACTCAGTAGGTTGCCTTTTAGTGTTGTTCACAGTTCCCTTTGCTGTGTAAAAGCTTTTAATTAACCCAATAGGTTAATTTCATTTTTGTTTCCCTTCCTTTTTATGGTTTTAGGTCTTAAATTTAAATCTACACCCCATTTTGAGTTAATTGTTGTATATGTTGTAAGAATTTCAACTTTATTTTTTTTGCATGTGGAATTCCAATTTTCCCAACATGGTTTTTGAAAACTCTTTTCTTTCCCCATTAAATTGTCTTGGCATACTTGTCAAAATAAGTTTATCATAAATGTGAAGGTTTATTTCTGTCTCTTGATTCTCTTACATTGACCTATATGTCTACCCTATGTCAGTACCATGTCGTTTTCATTACATAACTTCATATCAAATTTTTAAAATCAAGAAGTGTGCAATGTCCAACTTTGCTCTTCTTTTTTAAGATTTTGGCTTTTCTGCATCCCACAATTTTCCATAAGACTTTTCGTGTTATCTTGTCAATTTCTATGATGAAGAAATTTGGGATTTTGATAGAGTTTATATTGAGTCTGTAGATTAATTCGAGTAGTATTTCCACCTGAAAAATATGAAGCATTCTGATCCATGAACATATAATCTTTGAAAGATTTGTAAAATAAATATTTTGCAAAAATTTAGTTTTTTTGTTTTTTGTTTTTTTTTTTAAGAGACAGAGCAAGAGCACATGAGCAAGATGGGGAGGGACAAAGGGAGAAGGAGAGAGAGAATCTCAGCAGGTTCCATGCTCAACACAGAGCCTGACTTAGGGCTTGATGCCATGACCCCACGATCATGACCTGAGCCAAAATCAAGAGTCAAACGCTTAACCGAGTGAGCCACCAAGGTGCCCCACAAACATTTAGATCTTTAATTTCTTCCAACAATGATATGTAGACTTATTTGTTTTATTTCTGTATTTACCATTTAGCATCTGTAGTGACATCCTCTTTTATTGATGTTATTGTTAATGTTAATCTTCTTTTTTCTTGTCAGTCTAAATGGTAGATTGTACATATTCTTGATATTTTCTAAAATTATCTTTTGTTTCTACTGATTCTGTCTTATCTTTCCATCATTGTTTTTGTTCTTATACTTACTTTTTTCATTCATTTTGCTTGCTTTTTATTTAATTTGCCATTCTTTTTCCCATTTCTCAAGATAGAAGATCTGATTATCTAAGGCCTTTATTATTTTTAATATAAACATTTACTGCTATAAATTTCCCTCTCAGCACTGCTTTAGCTGCATTCCACAAATTTTGATGTTCAGTAATTCAATTAAAATATGTTTCTGTTTTTCTTTGTAACATACTCTTATAACCATTAGTTATATAGACATGTGCTGTTCAATGTCAACCTATATGGGGATTTTCCAGATATCTTTCTAATATAGATTTATATGATAATCCTGATATTAGCAGAGAACATAAGTTGTATGCTTTCCATTCTTTTAGATTTTTTATGATTTGGTTTATGGCCTACAACATGATCTTAGTGAGCGTTTCATGAACATTTGGAAGAATATCTGGTCTGTAGTTGCTGAATATTTCATAAATGTCACTTTGTAGTTCAGAGATTGGCAACTTATTAAAGTGAAAAATAGTACATATTTTAGACTTTGCAGACCAAGAAGCAAAATCAAAGAGACTTTGTAGGTACTTATACAACCATTTATAATGCAACCATTTTGAAGTGTAAAATCCATGCTTAGCTCCAGGTCATGCCAAAAAAGGTGGTAGTCCAGATCTGATTGGTAAACCATAATTTGCCAAACCCTATTTTCAGTTAATTGATGGTATTGTTTAGATATTTTTTATATCTTTGTTAATGTTCTGTCTTACTGCTTTATCAACTACAGAGAAAGGGGTATTGAAATCTTCTAGTATAATTGCGGACTTTTATATTTCTCTTTTTTAAGATCATTTTTTAGTATTTCTTATATTTTGGAGCTCTCTATGTACAGATGCTTTTAAGATTGTTATGGATTTGGAGTTTCCTGAACTTCTTAAATCTGTGAATGTATGCTTTTCACCAAATTTAGGATGCTTATAACTATTGTTTCTTCAAATATGTTTTGTGCAGCAGTTACTTTTTCCTCTTTTAAGAACTCTAACCATAAAAATATTAAACATTTAAATATTATTCCACAGGTCACTAAGGCTCTGTTTATTTTGTTTTCCATCTCTTTTTTTCTGTTTCATTCAGACCTGGTCAATTTCTATTGTTCTATCTCAATTTTACTCTCTCTTTCCTCTGTCATCTCCATTCTACTTTGAGCCTCTCCAGTATTTTTTTTTTTTGTATTGGTTTATTTTCTGTTCTAATATTTTTATTTGCATTTGTTTTATAGTTTCTGTTTCTCCCTATTCATTTCAAGAGTGCTCATGTTTACCTCATAAAACTTATAATAACTTGTTTAGATTGTTGTGTGGTAATGCCTATATCTATGTCATCTCTTGATGACATCTGTTGATTTTCTTTTCCCTTGATAATTGGTCAGATTTTCCTGGTTCTTGGTCAAACTGTCCTGGGTCCTAATGTTTTGAGTAACTTTGGATAGTGTCTGGACATTTGGAAACTTATAAACCAGGCCTTCTTAAAATCCAGTTGACAATGCTGATTTTTGTTTCTTTTAGCAAGTGGTCAATTTGTGTATACAATGCAAGTCAGACTGCCTTCTGCAAGTGATCTAATGTAAATTTAATATTCAAAGTGTTTACTGTGTTCTTTGAGTCTGCCTGTCACCTGAGGAGTAGCAGTGGTTTATATAGTAGTTCATTTTTCAGACCCTTGGCTATGCTTCTTGGGTACATTCTGCACAAGGACACTTGAGGGTGAGCTCAGGACTTGCGTTGTTTCACATGCAAAGAGGGGTTCTCCAGCTTGTTCCTCTGTGGGATTTCTCTGACACTCTGAAACTTATAGGGACTGTTTTTTGGTTTTGGGGGGGTTTTTTTTGTTTTGTTTTTTGGTGCCACTAGACAGAAAGACAAGATTCTCTCAATCTTTTGGCCTCCCAAGTTGCTGTGCAGATCCAAGCATCTGGGCCTGCCCTTGGGGCAAAATAAAGAGAAAAGAGATAAAATATATATCTATGGAATTCTTTTACATTATTATTTGTTTAACAATACCCCTCTACTCTCTTCGTGAATCTGGAGTTATGGGTGTTTTTCTTAATCTCTAGGTATTTGTGCCACTTCTGCAATGTGGTATTGTAGCTCTGCACTGGAGCTGGCTGTGGAGCAGAATTATAAAAGGGGGGAGACGAAGAATTATCCCTACTCCCTTGAGCTCACAGGTGGCCTTTTTCCTGGCCTTCTGGCCAGAAGGAGGGATTACAAGAGATTTCGATGTGGTATCCATCATACAGTTTAATTTGTCTCACAGTGGGGAGATTAAGAAGAAACAAAAACATGAGACACAGCATGACCATATTAGCTTTTATTCAAGTTTTAATGTCCCTCCCAATTTTCCTGTTCTTATTTACTTGTCAGATTCCTCAAGCAGTTGCTTTTTGTATTTCGTTAAGTTTAAGTAATCAACTGCAGTATGCTTACTATCATTGGAAGTCTTACTCCTCCCTTTTCAATTCTGAGACAACACACACACTCTCTCTCTCTCTCTCTCTAAAAATAGAAGTCCTACAAAAAAGGCTGTTACTTTATACTTTTCCATAGTAAATGTTCTAGTTTACTTAGTCACTAAAGGTACAGTTTTGTTTTGTTTTGTTTTGTTTTGTTTTGTTTTGTTAGCATTAGGTAGGGTTTGGGCTTTGGGGAACAGAGCTCACACTTACGAGTAGTTATCTTCTCAAAGACTGATAAATTGAAATTGCTGTTTCTAAAGAAAATATGCTATTTTTTCCAGAATCTTGATTTCCTTAAAACCCTTTAGAGAAGTTCAGAGACAAATTATCATAATTGATTAGTTATGCTGTGATACCTGAATAATTAAATATCTTAATGCTAGCATTTGATTCAATTTGTAATTAGTTTTTATCCTAAAAAGATAAACTGGGCAAAATGTCTATGGTCATGCAATATTGCCAAAGACATTACAAGGAAATATCTTTTCATGAATTTTAAAATTACCTGATCCCCTGTAAATTAAACACACAGACACACACACACACACACACACACACACACACTTCACAATTAAAATTTATTATTGCTAAATAATCTTGAAAAGAGAGTATACCTATTTAAGCATATTTTTAGAATAGTTTTTATCAACACCTCTCTAGGTATCTTACAATGTGTTTTGTAACTTTTAAAATGAAAATTAGATTCCCAGCACCCAAGACATTAAAAATCAACCCCTGTGCCATGGAGTAATTGGGGCTAAGATAAAAGTTATAGTCCACAAAAGGCTAAATATTGATCTGTTCAGTTTGCATCCATTATTGCTGATCTTTCAGGATTTAAATATCGATTGTGCACTGCAGTTACGATAAGCTAGAGCAAAGGCTCATCCATATTGCAATGTTGGGCAAAAGAAAAAGAGTTTTAACCTCAATAAGCCTGTGGCCTAGTTAGAAAATGCCATCCTCCTTCTAAATCTTTAGCCTGGCTATGAAAAATTAATAATTTATTAAAACATATTTTATTACAGGGCTTTCCCTTCTGTCTCCCTGGCATAATGCCAGTGTACACTATGAAGTAACAGTTGGAAAATGACCTCCACTTCTTCAAATGAGTTGTTTCTTTAGTTTGGCTTAATGTTAATCACTTATTTTAAAAAAATACAAGAAATGTTTCTCAGGATGGCTAAACTTTCATGCTCATTGTGGCTCTTTGCCAGAATCTAAGATGACATCAGAGTGATGTTACTATGACTGTGCCAGCCATCCTAGAATTATAATGCATTGCTCTGATGATATATTAAACATTGACTCGGAAATTGAATATATAATTGGCAATGACAGAAGGAAGCATGATTTAATATCTTCCATGCCACCTTCCTCTTCTACCCGCCCCCCTTGAATTGCTTAGGGTCATGTCTTCTCAATGCATTTCCATTATTTCAAATAGGATATCCTGATGTATGGCACACATTTATAAGCTCCTACCAAAACCCTTTGTTGGAAATATTTTGTACATGTTACAGCACTCGAAGGACTATCCCATTCCTTCTTTTCCCATAAAGTAGAATTAAAGACTCTATTTTCCCCTCCTTCCCAATAAACAGTACATGGCTAGTTAAACATTAAATACCTGATTGTTCATAGATCAAGAAAGCATAAAACATGCCTCGAAACATCTTACATCGAAGCTCATTTGTTTTCAATCTGTCCAGAAACCATATTTATAAACTCTCAGCCAACCTTTCAGAGACAAAATATCCTTCACATTTTTACCAACCCAGCAGAATCAACTTCTGCCACATTGTCTCATTGACATTTATTTCTTATAATAATCAGCAAAAAAAGTATTATTGTGAAGAAAATCAGAAGGCAATAAGTTTATGTTGCCCTTGAGTCACTACTTTATATTTGTATTTCTGTGTTTCCTGGGGATATCTTTCATTTATTTTCTCTTTCAACTATCATCTGAGCTGTCAGGTATTTTCCTAAAAACCCTACAATGTGATTTTCAGAAATGTTGTCTTAAATTTATCATCCTGAGATGAATCCACAGACACTGATTTCCCTTTTACCTTTATTTTTGGTTTCTAACATCTGACATTATTTGGCCTTGTGTGTTGCAAGAGAGGTATAGCTCAGAGTTTGATGACAACTTCCTAGATTCTACCTTTTTTCAAGTTTCAAATAATTACATATTTTTAAAACAATTGCTGTTAAAGTTTTCAGCTTCATCTTTCTCTACATTTTTTGTTATAAGTAATATATCATGAAAAAATTAAAATAAAAGTAATGGATAGTGGATATTTATTAAAAATAATGACATATAGTAAAATTATTCTCAATCCTCACAGATTTCAAAAACAAAATATTACTCAATTTCCACAGAAAATATTCACAGTGAAGGAATTGTGTTGTCCTATAATTGGCAAAATACACTACAGGATCACACCCACTTAGCCCTTAGACCAGCATCTGTCTTTACTTATGTTGTACATTTTTGAATAAATGAAAGTTTCTCCCCCAATTTTATATTTGTGCTGTTGCCATTTTGGTTTTTGGGGGAGGACTGCTTTCTGGGCACTGCTTTCCTTTTCGTACTCATCCCTCAAAGCAATTAGAAATGATAAACTTGCTTTGCATGAAATCTGTAGCATGCAGATTTTAGTTTAAAGACCATTGTCAAGAGAGCTCTCCTTAGCATGTCTTCTTTGACCGAGACTGCATACTAGAAGAGGTTAGGGATAGCAAGAAATGGCAAGACAACATCTAGAATACATAATATTTGGATGGTAAAATGGCATTTTAGCGACAGAATTGGGTTGATTGAAAGAAATTTTTCATGTTTTGTGTTTGTATGTTCTGCAATTCTCTGGGAACTTTTTGTTCTAAAATTGTTTTCCCTGTCATCCAGAGCGAGAATGGTCCCTGGACTGTGATAGCACAGGAAAATGATAGTGGTTACATTCTTACTATATAGCCACTGAAGACAAGATTTAGGGGGACTCCGGGTTACACTTTGTGTTTTTACAATAAAGTAATCCATATATAGAGCATACAATAAAGTCATCCTCAGTCCTCAGGGTCAGGATGTCTGTAGTCCCCTTAGGACTGTTTTTTGTTTTTCTTTTTGTTTTAATACAAAAGGTATCTTAAAATTCTCACTCTTTGGTAGAATTCATTCACTTTAATTTTTCTCAAAGTGGATTTGGGGGTACCATTTTATTTTCATAGGGCTCTTATAAAAATTTTGGATTCCTGCGGCTTGGGACAGATCTGCTAAATCAAATTATGTAGAGTAATTAAGATTACTATTTTGAAAAATTGGAATTCTGGTGTATTGCTAGTGAGAATGTAAAATAGTGCAATCATTTTGTAGAAGTGGCAATTTTTCAAGATGTTAAACATGGCATTAACGTATAAACCAGCATTTCCACTCCTAAGTAACAGGAGTAGTAAAAAAATATGTCCACACAAAAAGTTGTACAGGAATGTTCCTAGTAGTATTATTCACAGTAGCCAAAACGTGTAATGAACCCAAAATGCCCATTGACTGATGAATGGATACATTTAATGTGGTGCATCCATAGGATAGAATATTATTCAGTAATATAAATGAATGAAGCACTCATACATTTTACAACATGAATAAACCACAAAAAAGTATGCTAAGACAGTCAAAAGAGACAATATGTTCTATCACACCATTTATATGAAGTGTGCAAATCTGTATAAATAAAAAATAACAAGTCTATGAGATAGAAAGCCGTGGTAGATTGGGACGGAGTTGGCATTTTTTTGGGGGGTGATGTAGTGTCCTAAAATGAGATGAGTGATGTTTTACCCACTCTAAATATGCTAAAAACTTTAAATTATACACTTTAAATGGGTGAAATTTATGATATGCAAATTTTATCTTAATAAAGCTGTTTTGAAAAGCAACAAACAAACAAACAAAACAAAAACCTATCATATCCCAATATCATAGCCCAGGCAGCATAGGTGTCCTGAGATCCATATAAAGAACAATTCTTTAAACTCCAGCACAAATAGGTATTATGATTTCAGTATCAAAAAACTGATGTTATTCTTTGGAAATATTTTCTCTAAACCATTATGTATAAACATGAAAAGGTTGAGGGTTATATGGTTTCCCAAAAAAGGAATGCATGGCATTTTTGACTTTCTGCTGAATTTGGACAAATTTGCTTACTCAGGTTGCACTAAAATTCTGTTTCAGCAGTACAGGAATATAGAACTGTAAACATGGTAACTTGGATTTTTTTTTTTAAGTAGAAAGAAATAGTGTGATGTTTTTGAAAAACTGACAAAGAATGAAAGAATGAATTAGTTGGCTCTGAATTTATTATCAGTATTGTGCTCCTGGGCAAGATACTAACTTTCCCTCTATTTTAGTTTTACAACCAATAAAATAGGAAAATAATATGTATCTCATAGGAGTATTATGAGAATGAAATTATATAATCAGAACTATTAGCAGAGTACCTGTCGTATATAAAATCAATTAATGAAATTTATGATTAACACTATTACAACTACTTTTTAAAAGTTTTGCTTCCATTTGTACACTTGCCCCAGGCCCTTCATTATTAGGGATAAGACTCCCCACCCCCAGCATCCCTTACTCCATCTTTCAGCTCTAATTGACTCTATACATAACCTGCCCAGAGAGGCACCCTCCCAAACCCCAGGTCTCCTGATCATAGTTTAATGTGTTTGCAAGGCTTCTTCCAAATTTCCGTTTAAATCAGAAGTGAAAGCCCAAATATCTCTCTAGAGCTGTCAAGGTCTCAGTCTGGTCTGACATTTTTTATGATACAGCTTTATCATCTACTGCTCCTCAAAAATCTAATTGTGTATCAGTCCTGTATACTTCTCTGTGTCTCCTTCATGTATGACTTTTCTTTCTCCTCATCTGCCTCCATCCTTCACCAACCATTGACCTACAGGCCATTCTTGACCCAGCCTTCAGGAGGATTTCCTTGTTTACAGTAGCCTCTCTGATCTCAATCATCTGGATCCTCACTACTCCGTCGGCTCTGCCCATCAGTTATAAGACATTCACTGGGATCTTTTTTGGAAATACAGAATCTCTCAGCCTCCATCCAGGCGTAAAGATTCAGAATCTGCATTTCAACAGATTCCCCAGGTGATTTTTTTTCTCACATTAGATTTTAGATGTGCTGACTTGGAAACACTTAGAGCAGTAGTGATCAATGTAAGTTGTATGCTAGGATCACCTGGGATCTAAAAATAATGACTCCTGTACTCCATTTGCAGGAATTTTGATTCAGTTGATTTGGCTTTTATCCTAGGAATTGTATTCTCAAAAGTGTCTGGTGAATCCAGTATTTAGCCAAACGTAAGAGCTACCAACTTGGAGCCCAAATGACACCATTAGATACAACCTGTGCTGTTCTTCAGTGTGTTATAGATTACAATCAACTTTAATATGTATTTTATATATATATATATATATATGTTCTATTTAGTGAAAGTTCATATATCATATATACACACACACACATGATAAGATGAAAAAGTCACAGAAAACACGATAACGTCAAAATATTCATACTAAGTTTAAAAACAGTTATAATTTTTCTTGCTACCACTGTTCAAGTTTGGATGCTTATAGCAGGAAAAAAAAATATCTAATATCTGAAAGCTACCATTTAGGGGCACCTGGATGGCTTAGTTGGTTAAGCGTCTGCCTTCAGCTCAGGTCATGATTTCAGGGTCCTTCCACTACTGTGTTTTTACTCAAAGGAAACAAAAACACTAGCTTGTTTTTAACACAAAAAAAACCCCACAAAAAAACTCTTGTGTTTATTGCAACATTATCCAAAATAGCCAAGATATGAAAACAACCCAAGTGTCACAGAAGAAGAGATAAAAAAAAAAAAAAGTGGTATATATGTGTGCATAGTGGAATATTATGCAGCCATAACAAAGAATGAAATCTTGCCATTTGCAACAACATGAATAGACATAAAGGTTTTACTGCCAAGCAAAATAAGTCAATCAAAGAAAGACAAATACCATATGATTTCACTCATGTGTGGAATTTAAAGAACAAAACAAAGAAAAAAAAAAGAAAGAAACAAAAAAACAGACTGTCAAATATAGAGAACAAACTGGTGGTTGCCAGAGGAGACATGGGTGGGGGAATGGGGGAATGGATGAAATATTTTAAAATAAAATAAAAGGAAAGGAAAGGAAAGGAAAGGAAAGGAAAAGAGAATCCATATACTGGAAGAAAAATTTTGCAAATTATGTAGCTGATGAGATGTGTGACTGGAATATATAAAGAACTCTTATAAATAAATAATAAAAAGATAAATAGCCCATTTTAAAAAAATGGGACAAAGATGTGAATCTATATTTATCTAAAGAAGATCTACAAATGACTAAAAAGTACATGGGAGATGTTTTACAAGATTAGCTCTAGGGAAATGGAAATCAAAACCACAATGATACCACTTCACAGCCATTAGGATGGTTATAACAAAAAACTCAGATGTGACTGCAAAGCGGAGCAGCTGCTTTGGAAAACAGTTTGACAGTTCCTCAAAATGTTAAAAATGGAGTTCACCATTGGGCAATAACAATATTTTAAAATTTATTGAGCTAATTTTGCCTAACTCTACAAACACACTGAACACCAGTGAATTATACACCTTAGATGCATGATTTGTATCTACGTGAATTACATATTAATAATGTTCTTATACAAAAACAAAACGAAAACATACATAGTGTCTGGAAGCTTCATTTGTAGTCACTAAACACTGAAACAACCCAAATATCCCTGAACTAGGAAATGCCTAAACAAACAAAAATAAACAAAAGAAAAAGAAACTACTGATACATGCAACCATATGGATGAATCTCAGATGCACTATGCTACATGATCGAAGCCAGTCTCAAGAGTCAATATACTGTATGATTCCATTAATATGACATTCTGGAAAAGGCAAAGCTATAGCAATAGAGTATAGATTAGTGGCTACATGGGTAATAAATCATGGGAGGTCTGACTGCAAAAGGATAGCCTGAGGGGCTTTTGGGGGTGATGGAACTCCTCTGTGTCTTGATTTTGCTGGTGATTACACGATTCTACACAAGTCAAAAATTTTAGACTCCCAAAAGTGCTTATTTCATTTTAAATAAATTTAATAATAAACAATTTAAACAAACAAGCAAACACGGCAAATTTTCTCTGTGCTTTACTTGTGCCAGGCAGGCATTCTTTTAGGGTCTTTAATGTTGCTAGTCCTAGCAATGACAGCATGGAGTTAGACACTCTTATTTTCACATTCATGTAACAAATGAGAAACTAAAGGTTTGAGTGCTTAAGAAACTTAAAGTCACAAAACTAATACCTTGGAGGAGGGTATTTGAACCCAATAATGTGATACTAGGTCTTAGTCCATTTGTACTGTTATGACCAAATACCAGAGACCAAGGGGCTTGCAAACAACTGACATTAATTTCTCACTGTTCTGGGGACTGGGAAGTCCAAAATCAAGGTACCTTTGGACTCAGTGTCTGGTGAGACCAGCTTCCTCAATGATAGCCATCTTGCTGTAATCTCACATAGCAGAAGGGACAAGGGAGCGTTCTTGGGCCACTTTTCGAAGGGCGTAATTCCATTCATGAAGATCCCACACTCATGACCTAATGACCCCCCAAAGGCTCCACCTCCAAATACATCACATTGGAGGTTAGGATTTCAGCATATTTATTTTGGAGGGACATAGACATACAAATCATAGCATGCTAGGAACCAGATCTTAATCTTTACACCTAATGCCCTTTCCATACATTGTGTTTTCTCATATGTTCAGAAAAAAAAAAAAATGCCTATAAAGGAAGTGGGTTAGGATAACACTGCTTCATGCAAAATCAACAACAAAATTTGTACTTAAAAATTTTTTTTTTACTTTAACTTTTTATTGAAGTTCAGCATGATTTAGAAAAATGAACAATTTATAAGTATATAGCTCAACGGATTTTCACACCCTCAAACACCTGTGTAACCAGCATTCAGAGAAAAAAATGGAACATTCCAAGGTCCCTTATCTCCCCTGCCTCTAGAAGCCCCTCATGTCCCTTCTGGTTACTACCCTTCCATGAATCCTGACTTCTAACATCATAGATTAGCTTTGCCTGTTCCTGAACTTTATATAAATGGAATTATACAATGTGTGCCCATTTGTGCTGGCTTCTTTTGCTTGGCATAATGTTGTTGTGTATATCAGTCATTTTTATTGTTATGTAGTATTCCATTATGTGACTATAACCTACTTTATTTAATGTTTTGGTGAGGGACATTTGGGTGGTTTCTAAGTTTGGGGCTGTTGTGAACAGTCTTGCTGCAAGAATTTGTGCACTTGCTCTTGGATGAACATATGAATGGATTTATGTTGATATGTTCCTGGGAGTGGAACTGCTGAATGATTAAATCTGTAGTTTTTTTACATAAAATTTATAGTTTGATAAGTCATTTGAAGCCCCTGAAAAGGATCAAGGGACCTGTGTCTGAGTGCATCCCTGTCCAACAAGTTGACACAAGTATTCAGTGAAGAATAAACATTTGTTGATGTGGTGCTAAGGTCATAGGTAAGTTCTACCTCTTTCTGATCTTATCTCATGGTATGAATTTTGTGTACAGATTCTAGCTCATGTGTTGGGATACACTGTACATTGTTTGTGAATATTTTTGAGGTTACCTCCCTAAACCCTCCAGAATTTTTTTCCTATTTCAGAAATATTTCATCTCATAATCTACATAGTCAAAAGTTCTCCAAAGTAATTAATCTAGCACATATACTAGCTTTGTATTCCAGATGTTTTGACAAATGCAAATCACTAAAGTTGTATTAATTACAGTTATCTTTACTTATTAAATAATACAAATCCCTATATCAAACTATATCCTCATGTTGGCTCAAGATCAGTGAGATTTAAGTTTCTGAAAACTAAATTCGATGTCTTCAATCATTCAGAATAAAATGTATCTGCTTCCTTCTTCTTTTGGGCCAAACTGAATATGATTTATTTTAATTGTTTATTTATCTGAACCCCTTGATTCCAATATAATTTAGCCTTGAAGCCAAGTAGACATTTATTATATTTTAATCTGACAAAAGAGTTCAGAACATTTCAGCATCTTAACCAAAGGTGGGGAGAGAACAATTAAAAAAAAAAACTTCAGAATTGATTTTCAGAAGAGAAGTTTTCAATCTGTGTTATTTACCATCCCAAATTTTTAGTATAATCTAATCCTGATAAAAAGCTGTATCAATTTCACATTTTTAGGGATGAACTATACCAAAATCAAACACATGTTCATGGGAAAGTCTAATGTTTGTTTTCTTCCTTCAGATAAAGTCATTCAGATTTTGTCAGTAATCTCTTTTTCATCTTTGAGTTTACATTCCATCTTTAACTGATTCCAACAAGCTTCTTTATGTGCCAATCAATAATAGGACATTGACATGTAGAAGTGAAGTTCAGTATCTACTGGCCTTTTTTAAATATGAGAGATGATGCTTTTTTTAGGGGATAAATTAAAACATTATCAGTAAATAATTCTTTATTTCTAATCACTTTATGGCATATAATATTACGGTATTATATTCAAATGATTTACCAGCAACAAAAAAAGCTCTAAAACATATTCTTGAATAATTATTATTTATTTAATGCTAATTAGTTGAGCAGTCAATGCTCCCTCTTCAGTTATCTGGCATAATATAGATCTTTTAAAATTAACCCACACTCTCCAACGTTCTAGTAATTTAACCATTGAACCAACCTATACATTCTATTTTTTGCCAAAACAACGTACCTCTTAGTATCCAATGAGAGAAGACTGTGCTTCATTTATAAATCTTATCACTGAATTTCATTGATCATAATTACATTTTAACTACAAAATCCAGCATTATTTTTAACGTTTCTACATTTATTTGTGACCATTTGGAACTTCTCAAGCAATGTAACAAAGAGATATAACATTGATCCTATGGGAAATCAATCTTTAATTTTCTTAAAATATAAACCTAGTTCATTAAAATAAGAGAGATTTGGACTATCAAATTTGAGGGCATCTTTATGACAACATAATATAATTGTCTCTTTTATGTTTACTAAAACTATGTGGTATCCATTCATAAGACTTAGCACATTCTTTTTTCTTGTTCCTTAACATATCTAACTAAACCTTATTATCACCTCATTTTATCTTGTGTTTACTCCATAAGCTACCCATACAGTGAAGGCAATAGGCATACACAGGAAGAGGAAACAAATCTCCAAACACCTGTACATCTGTGGCAAGATGAGCTGTAGTTAAGAATGTTTCTCTTCTAATGAATGCCCAGCTCCTGTACAGTGTCCCTGCTGTCGCAGCTTGCTGATGGACGTCATTTACATTCTATTACTCATTAGGATTTCCCTTTGGAGTAATTCACATTAGGGTTACTGAAAGACCCTCTTGTCCATATTCTCCTAGAGCTTCGTGGTTAGAGCATATCATGAATCTCTCTATTAATTACTCTCTTCACAATTTAAGCTGGAAATTTTTGAAACTTGAGAATGTTTTATTCCATAAACCACAATTGTCATTAAGTAGAACAAATAGGAACCAGAAAAATAAGTGTTGAGATTTTCTTGAATATGTTTAAGAGTCTGGTTCTTAATAGACTTGCCAGTTTCTTTGAACACTCTGGACCCTAAACACTTGAATTTCATATATCAGGGAGAATACTGCAGTATGAAGAGATGTTGAATGTGGGAAGGTAATTGAAGAGCTCGTGCCTCTTTTGTGAAGAACATCGCGTTCTTTGTGCTCACAGTGATTATCAGTAAGTGGCTCGCGAAGTTATTCCGTAGTATATAAAGAGTCAGAATTCTGTTCCATAATTCCCTCTTCTTTAATTGTTGGAGAGAAATGTACTATAAGCTCAAGTTTCAACTCCTCACGTTTGGGAACCGTTATATATTATTTTTAGTTTGAGTTACAGTTCATATTACCTTACACAATATTCTTTAAGGATGTGAGAGATTTGAGGGATGGCTAGAATGTCTTCCTCGAAACTCTGAAACTTTCTCTTTTTCTCTCTCTCTGAAACCAAATCCTTTATCACATTTTCCCAAATTAATTACAAAAGTTAAAAATTAAATCTTACTTTTGTCCCCCACATTAATCCTAAGTAGATCAGTTATTTTGTCCATATTAATGGGAGCATAGCACTGGTGAGATTTAATTTCAAACTTTTGTAATTATAGCTAAAATTAAATTTTACCATGGATGAATTGTCCATGTCCTAGATGAGAGCAGACTGGGAGGATTAACAATTGGACCTCCAGGATGACTTATGTTATCTTTGGTAATTAATTAAAATCAATATGTAAAGACCTATATTTGGAAATTTAAGGAGTTTCTAAGTAGGAATTTTTCATATTCTCTTACAAGTTTGGTGTAAGGCGTGCAGGACTGACAGTGCTTTGAGAAAACTCCAGAAGATCTAAAGTAGTACAGTGAACCTAGAATACCTTACTCTGGCTACTGAATTAAGCTCCATTAGGTAGTCTTCCTGGAATACTGCAGAAGTTTCACAAAGTTGAGAAACATGAGTTTTGTTTCTCTAAACGGCTAAATAGCTAAGAAGCCACAATAGGAACTGAGGAGCTTGGATAGTTTATCCTTTAAAAAAAAAAAAAAGATTTTATTTATTTATTTGTCGGAGAGAGAGAGTGTACCAGCAGGGGGGAGGGGCAGAGGGAGAAGCAGGCTCCCCACTGAGCAAGGAACCCAATGAGGGACTTGATCTCTGGATCCTGGGATCATGACTTGAGCCACCCAGGTGTCCATAGATAATTTATCCTTAAAATTGAGTCTGTACGGAGAATTATAGGAAACTGGGGGAGGAAATCTGTTAACTCTGAAGAATCTCTTTAAGTGGAAGCAAACACAATAACAAAATTTCTGGTTAAATCTTCAAATTTAAATGGAGAAAGGTGTAAATGTAGTTACGATGTAGACACTGTACAAGATATTATTTAAAAAGCATTGCCCCCCCAAAATTTTTGAAACATTTGAGGAGAAAGGTCTTATAAATTTCCAAAGTAGTAATCACAGTAATCAGAGCAAACAAGCATTAAAAAGTTCAGTGACTGAACAACTAAGGGATTTTCTTGGATGTTTAGCTATTTTATAAATGCCATACCAGAGGAGTGTGTCACCCCATTAAAAAGTCCAGCTGGGCATCTGTTTCCCTGACCCTGGCAGCCCTATGTTTCCAAGTGCAAGGTTGTACTTAGCATGGCAGCTGCCCCTTCTTACAGCCAGTACTGATGTGTTCCTGCATGTGTCTCCCTAGCAGTGACAGTAACTGCAATGTGGGCAGGTGTATTCTGATGCCTTCCATCTTGACATCTGTCCAGTCTTGCTGTGCATAACCATCCCGACTGCATCTTAAGAAAGACCATTTTCACACTGCTCCTGAGGAATTTGTTAGATCTGTTTTTTTTTTTCATAAATTAATTACACTATGAATGGCAAAAAGTGTAAGACTTACACCTTGTCTATAATCTCATAGCAATTGTGTTTGTGTTGAGAGGGACTAGGGTAGAACTTTATTTTGCTTATTCTATTCTAACACATATTTACTGTAGATTTGGTTGATTTTTTTCCTTCAACTCCTCCTTTTATATTTTCTTATAATATCTGGTTCTGGTCATTTGAGTTTTCAGAGTGGGCTGAATCACCTGCTACTACCAGGCAGGCAAGCCTTAGATTAACTTGAAAAATAGTTACAATATACATTCACTTCTAAGCCTGGTGATTTGTTAATATGACTGAATTAGGAACCATGCCCTGTCTTCTTTGCCTGATTTTGAGCTCACGCTAGCCATGCTCTGCTTTTTCTCTCAGCTCTATCAATCATTAGTGACAGGTGTAGCCTCACTGCTGCACTTTCCCCCCTACACTCATCACATTTCACATCCGGCTTCTTCCACTGAAAACTATCTTGAATCAATCTGTGGTCTTTCCTGTGGTCTTGAATTAGTATCTAATATCAGTATTTTACTAAGCTTTCCATGTATGTTTATTTCATCTCAACAAGTAGACGGTGATGTGCACAGTATGCATTTCTGTATCTTGCCAATCTTTCCCCATCCTACCCCCAGATGAACTATGACAGTGTCTTGAATGTAACAGTCGCTCAGTACATTCTTGTTAATTCCCATTTTAGTTGCCAATTCCAAGTAGAAAAGATCAAATCTAATTCCTCATCTATAATAGCTTAGATGTTTTTAATAATCTGATCAGAGCTAGCAGATATATGGCCAAAGAGAATTGAGGGAATGAAAGTTGAAAACATATTCTGTTGGGGAGCACTAACTGAGTTGGTGTCTGCTGCGATTTTGTCTGAGTGGATGATTATCTGACTGATCATCTGTCATTCCAGGAAAACAGTTCATTCATTTTGTCCTAGAATATAGTAATAATATAATAGCTTCCATAACATTTTTTTTAAATGAGAAGCAACATGTTAAAAGCCAAATACACAATGGAGAGCATAGAGCCTTCCATAATTATCATCATCTACAATATGACCTAAATCATCAATGTTACCACTATTAGGCCACTAATAATTGACATTTCATAGTCACAAATTTCCCTTGACAGAACAGCATGTCAGACATCTGTTACCACTGCACTCCATTGCTTCTGCATATTTATATTAACCTCCTTGTTGACCTAATATCTGTCTTCTGCTTCCAGATACAACAGAAGGAGGTCCTCTGAACTCCAATCTGAGAGTTACAGGGCCCACCACCATGGCAGGCAGCAGTCTATGTCCTGAGAACCTATGCCCGTCAGCAAGTTGAATTCTGTGTTAGATTTTACGCTGCACAGCTAGATTTTCACTCAAAAGCCATTGAATACATTAGAAAGATTACTTTGCCCCTTCTGACTCTAGCAGAAGCAATAAACTTGAACGCTATGAAAAGGCTATGAATTGCTGGCCCCTGAGCCTAACAGTTGGAAATAACAAACGACCAGGCGGGCTGTTATGACAGTGTCCGTCACTGGCAGTCCACAGGCTCTCACATTCTCTGTCTGCATAGTTTTGCTTAGAGCACACATCTTCCCTTTCAGTCACAGAGAGCATTGGCTGGCTCTGGGCTTGTCTTTCCCTCCACAAGGCCCTAGTTACACTGACCAGTAAAATGTACATCCCCAAATCCTTCCGCCAGGTTTCCCTCTACCTCCAGAGGTTTCTAAATGCTCTTATCTTGGGATTGATGCCAATGTGAAGCTTTCATTTATCTTTCAAACTTTTAACTCTTGCTTTTGTCAGCAGGAAGGAAATATAACATCTAGATTTTAAAAAGTGACCTATGGGGTTTCCTTTTATTTTAGGTATCTGAATAAAATTCCTCAGTGGGACTATCATTTTTATCATATAAATTCCTGATCATATGGCCACTGTCTTATGTTTGCCCAGAAATGCATTTAATAACTGACACCTTCCTGTCCTCTTTTATCTCTTCTTTTAATCTGTTGACCATTTCCTATACACCAAAAAGAATTCACTATTTCTCAGTTTTTCCTCACTTCTCAGTTATTCATATTGTGTCATAGCTTAGACTAAGTTTATGTCTTTACACCTAACAATCTTCCTTCTAGATATTTCCCAGGCTGCTTTATCCTTTACAAGAGTTAGATGTAGACGTCAGTCCCCAAAGTGCCCCAGATAACGGAAAGCAAGAGGTCAAGAGGAGGGGGTGAAGCCTCCAGACAAAAATGTGTGATGAACAGATTTTCATGGTTTAATGCAGTTGTCTAGACTATGCACCCCTAAGACCTACCACAGCTTTGGGACTAGATTAGGAATGGGATGAGACATAGAAATACTATAAACCTCCTAAACAGAGACTAAAAATCTTTGGCAATCATAACTACACTCCTTCCACACCAAGAATTACACTCTCTTTGGAGACTTACTGGGAAAAGAAATGTATTCTCCTTTGTGGCAGGAGGGTGAACACAAGATGTAGGACGTTTTTCTGCGTTAAACAAGGTGGGAATGATGGGGTTGGATTGTTATCTAAAGGAGAGAATAAGCCTCCCTCACTGAGATAACACAAGGAGTTTTTCTAATCACAGGAATTTGGAAGGGGGCTAAAGTGTCCCATAAGAGAAGAATTTGCTAAATTTTATGGGCTTTTTGGAGGAAAAGACAAGTAAGAGTTTAATACTAAAAGAAGTGTTAACTTAAAAGCACGTTGATTAGTACTGTTTATGAAATAAGATATCACCTGGTATCTCTAGAGAGCCATGATTAATTGGTTTGACTGGACTAGCCATAAGTAATGATTACCCTTTCTGGTACACTACTATGTGATAGGAACAAGGGACTGTTAAAACAAGCAAGCAAACAAACACGTAAGTGCTATGAAAGCCTCACCACCACTTTAGGAGATGGGTGTTGCCCCATTTTAAAGAGGAGAAAATTTAAATGTGGAAATGTTAGGTTAATTCATTTAAGGTCACAGTTAGTAAGGTGGTAGAGCAACTATGTCTACCCTGTCACCAATACTTCCCACTGGGCTAATGTAGTCACATCTCATAGTGATTTAAAGCAGTGTAAAGACTGCGGGGGGTTTTGTTTTTGTTGTTTGTTGGGGATAAAAATATTTTACATGATTTGGGGGGATTAAAATCTTATCAATAAAACAATGTGGCTACTTTGGTGCTGGTATGGAATTGGATCTTTTATTTCCTCCACACAGTCTAGGAAGTGTTAAGAGAAAGGAAGATATTTTCCCATGTACTGCATTATTAGGTGCACTGTCTTTGGAGACCAATATAATTTCTTTATGTTTTCTCCAGAGAAGACATAATGACACAGGATTTTCAGTTTGAACCATTCACGCACAACAGAAACAACAGTCGTTTCCATCTGTGTAAACTAGATGACAAACAACTAGAATTATTGGAAGCCAGGTACTTCCCAGGTTTAAATCACTGGAAAAGTAAGATTCTGTCATGTCTTGATAAAGCATGTCTTTAAAAATAACAAATGCAGTAGCCTCCAAAGAGAATTGCATCAGAAAGAGGAAGCTGGAAGAAGACAGAATCCAATACAAAGTCTGAAATCCTGAACTGTGAATGTATCTTGTGTTAGTTGACAAATAGGCTACAAGTTGAAGACACCTTATTTTACTTGTTTGCGATTGTATAAATGCATCTCAATTGTATGGGTTTAGTTAAAGTTTTATCCTTTAACTTTGCCCCAGTATTCTCACTAGATGAACAAACGGATGGAGGAAAATATAAATATAAATATAAATATATATATATATATTTTTTTTTTATATATATATATAAATTGCCCTAAAGGGCCTGGTGGGTACACACAGCTTTCAGTGATAGATTTAAATGGCCATGAATTTACACTGACCTTGCAATGTTCCTGTTTATCCTGAGTGCACATACCATTTTCCCCCTTTGGTGCCTTGATTAATGACTCTTCACTTCTTTTCTGTAGTTTCTCTTTTCTTAACTTCCTTGTTGATAAGTATGTTTCAATTCGAAAGCAGAGTGTCACCACGGAGTTGGGGGTCACTTCCTGTTGGTCTTAGTTACTTGGAATTGCCAGCCCCCTGGGTTTAGTTTTTACAGTGCTACAAATATTTCATCTTGGTGATGTAGTCCCTGTGACTGGGCCACATTGTCTATTAGTTTAGATTGAGTGGCCCGTGTTTCCTTTTTTGTATGACACTTGAGTAACATTGTATGACTGCGGACCCTCAAGAAAATGAGATGTGCCTCCCACAAGACAGGAACTGAGCACCAAAACTTCTAAATAATGTTTAAATAGAAGTCAGTGCACTAGCTCTGGACTGTAAATCTATGCATGCTTTCTAAGTTCCTAAACTGAATTTTCCTGACATGCCCTCTGTGCCAGTTCCACAAGTGCTGAGTCCTGAAAACTGTACAATCTTTAAGTCAAGTCCTCTGTCCTCTATAAGCATCCGGGGGCACGGACCTAATTTCACCACAGAGTTAACTCTACCCGAAAAACTGAAACTCAAAACAAGACTCTAGTTTGGCCAGATCCAAGTACTTGCTTGCAGCTGTTTTCCTCATGCATAGCAGAAGCACCACATCCCTCAGGTAAAACTTGAAGTTTCCAGTACTTTTCATAATCTGATAAAATGAAAATGAACCGCAAGGTCTTATTCCTTGTATTATCAAATACAGCTTTTGAAGTAACTTGAGAATTAGAAAGATGGCTTGTCCTTGCCTATGGAATCAGTCTCTCTCTCTCTCTTCCTCCTTCAATCTCCTCTCCCTTCCTCCTTTCCCCCCTCCTTCCCTCCCTTTTGTGGAACATGCAGTAAGAAAACAAATCTCAACTGTACAATTTGTAACATTTTTCCCATGACGCAGTCTATCATTATTTGGATGACTAAAAGCTTTAATTATTTACTTTTGGGAGTCCCTGAAACCCATGTCATCACTAATACTGAAGAATTTTCTGGGAAAGGTTTGAAACACTTCCAGTTAAACTCTTGACTTAATATCTCAAGAAAAAAAAAATAATGTTTCTACCACATATTTTATTAAACCCTTTAGGTCCTTTTACAAGAGAGGAAATACCAATTAACGTATAATTTAGCAGAACAAAATATTATCCCATTTCAACCCGTACCCACTTCCTTGAAGTTTATTCAAGCATTAATAACCATTTAATGCAATTTAACTACACTGAGGTATCCATTACATTATTATAAAATATCCATCAGGAAATTAGAGTTTTGTTTCCATGAATTTTGTATTACAAGAAGGTCTTTATAATTTTATTCTGCATTTTATGATGCTTAATTTCAACTCCTCAGTCCCTGTTACAGTGTGAGATGATCAAAATGTCCCCAGTCCTAAAAGATTACAATTACTTGATTTATTTAGCCAGGAATCACGAATCATTTTATATATACGTAGACATATTGTTAATATATTTGAGGATTTTTTTTTTTAAGATTTCATTTATTTATTTGACAGAGAGGCAGCAAGAGGGAACACAGTGGGGGGAGTGGGAGAGGGAGAAGCAGGCTTCCTGCTGAGCAGGGAGCCCAATGCGGGGCTCGATCCCAGAACACCAGGATCATGACCTGAGCCGAAGGCAAACGCTTAACGACTGAGCCACCCAGGCACCCCATATTTGAGGACTTAAACCACTAGATGTGTCAGGATCATCAGACCTCCTTAGGAATATAGTAGTGTGACTAGGTTTTTGTGAACTGATTATTAACAATGATCTGTTTAAAGAGTACATATTAGGATGATGTCCATAAAGTAGTATCTTCATGGTCTGGAGACCTATACAGTGTTTTCAAGGATAAGTTGTATTACCTAAGTGGACAGTTATATCAACGGATGCATTCTTGAATGCTTTAGTTCAAGAAGTACTGATCATGGAACTTTAGCTATGTTTCAATATGTAAGGAAAAATAAAACCACATGATAGTGTATATTAGAATATTAGATATTTACGGGACCTGATAAGCCAACCATTGAACATCCTTTAACTTACAGTAAATGCTAAGAAAGCTAAAAAGCTTGGTTAAAGGAACTTGGCTATTTTGTTTTAGGATCAGAGCAAGGTTCTCAGTGTCCAAGCTAAAGCACTTCTTACAACCTGGTGAGCTCTCATCTAGAGAGGAAATAAACACGTGCCCATGGCAACCAAAGACCCAGACCCATACTTTGAAGTATCTTTGCTTCCATGATAGGAGGATTGAGGGGATATCCCATCAGACTTCTGGAGCCCTTTGCAACCTCCCTCCATATCACAACAGCAGGGAAACAAACTACACTATCAAGGGATTGCCTTATCTCAATCTAAAAAGGGTCATGAACTCTTGTGGATCATATTTGTCTTTTCTTTTCTTTTTTTTTTTTTTTGAAGATTTTATTTAGGGGCTCCTAGGTGGCTCAGTTGGTTAAGCATCTGCCTTCAGCTCAGGTCATGATCCTGCTTCTCCCTCTCCTGCTCCCCCTCCTTGTGCTCTCTCTCTCTCTCTCAAATAATTAAAGAAAATCTTTATTTTTTAAAGATTTTCTTTAATTATTTGAGAGAGAGAGAGATAGTGAGAGAGAGCACAAGCTGGGAGGAGAGGGAGAAGCAGGCTCTCCACAGAGCAGGGATCCCCATGTGGGGCTCAATCCCAGGACTGAGATCATGACCCCAGACAAAGGCAGCCACTTAAACAACTGAGCCACCCAGGCACCCCTCATATTTGTCTTTTCAAGTAAAATCTGAAACTTTACCTGAAGATTTGTATTCTTTTTGCCTAATTATTACAGTCTACTATTTACCTTTTTAATGATTATATAATATTAGCTTAAATGGTGTTTGAAAAGAGAAGATTTTGAAAGCAGTAGCCTGAAAGGAAAAATCAAAGATCAGTAAGTTCCTAAAATCCTACTAAGGGAATTTCAGAGGTCATAATTTGGTTAATTCAAGAAAAAGTTCCTGCTACTGAAGAGGCTTACAAATGTATTCACATGGAGAAAGTGAATATAAAGCCAGGCAAATAGACTATGAATTTCAGCAAAGTAGACCAACCGTACGGACAAATCTGATCTCTTATCTGCTCCTAAGTTGAGACATTATATAAGAAATGGTATACTCTCCTAAATTTTCCCATCTACATTTTCTACTTGATTCAGGTCAGGAGGTTACTCATAAACACTGTTCTGAATGCTAAATGCTAGAAGGCAAATAAGCATAAAAAAGATAAATGCGCTTCCCAAAGCTTTTTAGCTACGTCCATATGAGTAAGTGTTCTGTGTCCTAAGCTAGCTTTTCCTACTCCATCTTTGTTATCTATATGCCTTGTAATGAAATAAAGTGAGATCATAAACATATGTTGTTTGGCTCTATTCATCTTACTGATCCAACAGTTAGGATGAGGTCCTTAAGGAGTAATGCCTCAGTGAGAATAGATCAATAACTTTAAATTCAATGGGTAGGACTTTCTTACCAAATGACAAGCAGGAAGGACAAAAGAGAGTGAAGAAAGGCAGCCAAGTACGTGCTTCAGCAGAGAAATGGATCCTGCAAAGGACTTCTGATAGAAGGTGAGTCCAATCTGGTTTTGCCATGCTTTCCCCACTGCTTCACATCTTTACTTTTTTTTTCTTTTTTTGCTAACCCCAGATCTACCTTCAGATAAACAGAATTTCTTTTTTTCTTTTTTTAATTTAAATTCAATTAGCCAACATATAGTACAGCATTAGTTTTTGATGTAATGTTCAATGATTCATTAGTTGCCTATAACACCCAGTGCTCATCACATCACATGGCCTCCTTAATGCCCATCACCCAGTAAACACATCCCCCCACCACCTCCCTTTTCACAACCCTCAGTTTGTTTCCTAGAGTCAAGAGTCTCTCATGGTTTCATTCCTTCTCTGATTTGTTCCCATTATGTTTTTCCTCCTTTTCCCTATGATCCTCTGTGCTATTTCTTACATTCCACATATGAGTGAAACCATATGATAATTGTCTTTCTCTGATTGACTTATTTCACTTACCATAATACCCTCCAGTTCCATCCATGTTGATGCGAATGGTAGGTATTCATCCTTTCTGATGGCTGAGTAATATTCCGTTGTATATATGGACCAAATCTTCTTTATCCATTTATCTGCTGAAGGGCATCTCGGCTCCTTCCACAGTTTGGCTATTGTGGACATTGCTGCTATGAACATTGGGGTACAGGTGCCCCTTCTTTTCACTACATCTGTATCTTTGGGGTAAATACCCAGTAGTGCAATTGTAAGGTAGCTCTATTTTTAAAATCTTGAGGAACCTCCATACTGTTTTCCAGAGTGGCTGTACCAGCTTGCATTCCCACCAACAGTGTAAGAGGGCTCCCCTTTCTCCACATCCTCGCCAACATTTTTTGTTTCCTGTCTTGTTAATTTCAGCCATTCTAACTGGATTAAACAGAATTTCTTCCCTCATTTTTCCTTTTTAGTCTGCGTCTATCAAACTTGCAAGCAAGCTTCCATATTCATTTAGTAAGCATTCATTAGGCGCCTACTGTGTGCCAAGCCTTGTGCTATATGTTTATCTTTTGGCCCTTTAACCCCGTATTCATCTCCCCACATGCCTCCTGGCTTCCATCCCTTCTGGGGATATGTAGAATGCTGATGCTGTATTTGTACTATGCAAACTTCTTGTCCAGGATTCCAGGCACTCAGGTACTATTCCTGATCCAGAACACCCAACTCCAAATTGATTCCTCATATTTTATCAATTCCCAATTGTACAGAAGAAGTTAATCTTAGTGAAGACTGAAAAAAGAAAATTGTTATGTATTCAAACAAAATAAAGTCTGAATGGCATTAAAAACTCCTTACCAATGATATCACCTTTAAAAATAAAAAAGTAATTGTCTCAAATCATTTATAGATGAACCTTTGATTGGTCAATTATCACAAAGTTTTAAAAGAATCTCCCATCCACTTACCTGTCAAAACCTGGCATCCTTTTCCTACACTTCTGAGTCTGCCTGCTCTGCTAATGTTTAAGGCACACCTGACTTACTAAGACAGCCATTTTGACTGGTTACACACAGAATTGACAAACTGATTCTTAACCGATCTGATTATCTCACATTGGGATGACATGGTCTTAAATTTGACAGGAGGTAATGAAAACAGATAGCAAAACTGTTTCTTGTAGAGAAAACAAGGATCAATGAAGAATACAAAACATAAAAATGGAAATATTGGTCATATTGATGGAAAAAATAGTCTTGTGAGAGGAAATTTTTGAGAATGTAATAAACAGCCTGTGTGACTATATGCCAGTAGCCCTCATGTTAAAAAGATTAAATATACTTTTTCAATGCTACATTTTTTATTGCATTTCTTAAGACAAGCTTATTGGAACCCAGTGGTATGTATTTAATATTTCTTATTTCAGTGTCTCAGAATGTTAACAATTCTGAATTCAACATTTGTATTCACCAAGAAAAACGTTAATAATTTTTTACCCACCAAAAGGATGAACAGACAGAAAGATAATAATAGACCAACACTTGAATCTATATTTGCCAAAATCAGTGGGAAATCGGTTGACTTACCAGTAGTCTTATGGATGATGAAATTGTCTGTAACAAATATAAAATAATTACCAGTGAAATATTTACCTTTTTAAAATAGAAAATGCATGCAATTTCAGTATCAAGAGACAGCAATACTTAGAGATTTCATATTTAATTTCACTTGGACTGCTTAGATTTAAGAGTTAATTTCCAATTAATGTTGAGACTCCCTATCTCGATGACCTACAGCATAAGGGTTGTAGTTGAAACTGTGTTAATTTCAGCTTGTCCAAATTAAACAACACAAATTATACTGTGAAAAAAAATTAGCACTGGTACTATTTCTTTATGTATGAACTTTTATCCTAATAAATACTGACTTCCAAAATCATTATCCCAACTCTTAAGCCATTTCTACAACACAACTTTTATTCTCTGAATGTTTACACTGTACCCAGAATTGTGGAAGACACTGTCAACAATTTAGTTGAATACATAAGAAAGAGTTCTTAGGATCTCCAAACTCAAAGATGGAGTTCCGAAGAAGTAAAATAGCCTACCCTAGGTAGCTAATGTTCTAAAATGCACACTCTAACAATTCAAATCCGGATCTGATTCTACAGTTGTCTCCAGTTTGTCTACTGCCCATCAACTGACATAAACTTGGACAATTTGTGGCTTTGGAAAGTTAGGTCCTGCTTTTATTCTAATTCTAATATGTTTTTTAAAATTCAGTGTAAATCATGAGTGCATAGAAAAGCCAGCAACTCTAATGAAGTTGTATGAAACTGTAAATGTGTAACGTTGTATGTAGAACAGATTTTCTATCACTTGGAACAATTTCAAATATAGGTGTTTGGGATTTATGCTTTCACTAGTTTATGAAAATAGATAAATGAAAAGAGGTTCACAGTTTTTGTATAATATTGTTTAGAAAATAAGTCAGTGCTTACTTTCTAATCATGTTTATTAATAATAAAGAATTTAGGTGAGGAAATGTAAAGAAATTGTCACAACTCACAATTGCCAGGCATAGAACACTTTCGTAATACACTTAAGCTTGAAAATGATCATTGATAGCAAAAGCAATTGCTCTCATAATTTGACTATAACAAGCATATTAAGTTGAAAAGTAATCTCATAAATGCAAAAATACAGTCTGTTCATACTCTTCCTACTCTTTTTTTTTAAATTATTTTTCTCTCCCTATTCTTTCATCGAGTGAGTAGATATTTGTTCTACTCACTTTAGCAACTTCTACTAATTTCCCTTACTACTTAGACACCTCACTAGTTTTTGTTGTTGTTGTTGTTGCTTTGAGGAGGGGAGAGAGCACTCGAGAGTGGGGACTGGGGGTCGGGAGAGACAGAATCTTAAGCAGGCTCCATGCCCAACACAGATCCTTATTCAGGGCTTGATCTCACGATCTTGAGATCAGGATCTGAGCCAAAATCAAGAGCCACATGCTCAACCAACTGAGCCACCCAGGCGTTGCTGACACCTCACAGCTTTTGAGTGCATTTCACAATTGTGCTCTTAATACATATAATTTGTTATTGTTCTTTGCTTTAGTTCTTGTTTCAACTGGATGACAAGTGCCTGGGGAACAGAGGCTGTGTCTTATCCTGTGTAGACCACAATGTCCATAGCATTGAGCAAAAGGCACACAACTAGTATTTAACTAATAAATCTTAAGACTTCTATTCCTAGTAAAACTTGTTGGAATATGGACTCTCTTGAGTACTTTCAGTGAGAATATAAATTGATACAACCTTTCTGGAGGGTCATTTGTCATGTATATAAATATCCTAGCCTTTCAACCCAGCCATCTCTACCTGGAACACTTTGCTTGGGGTCTGTCTCTGTGCATGATTTTCCCCAGAGAACCACCACCTCATTTCCCACTTCACCATCTTTTTGTTCTTCAGTTGGCTAAACCCTGTTATTTGTTAAATCTCAGCTTAAAAGCAACACCCCATGGAAAATTCTTCCTAATATTAAAAATAAAAGTGTCTTTATTTGGGATTCCCAGAGCCCCCAGCATATCTCATCCTTATTTACACGTATTTACTTATTTACACAACAGCACTTATTTACACAACTGTTACATCCTTATGCCCAAGAGTACCTGCCAAATTGTATTTGCTTGATAAGTGTCTATTAAATTAGTGAGTCAGTGAGTGAACTAATGAATAAATTAATAAATTAATTAATGTGTTTGAACCCATGATGTAAAATAATTGTTCGTATTTTACGACATTAAAATTTACCAGCCACCACAACAATTTTTTTCATAGTAGAATATCCTTATTTCATTAAGGGATTATTAAAACATAAAGCAAAGAGAAACCTAATTTGATGTTCTCTTTCCACAATTTCTGCATCAAAGAATAATCCACATGTTTACTATAAGCATCATCTCAAAAAGTATGATACGGAACTCTATAAATAGAAAATAGATCTGGGCTCTCCATTAGGGAGAATCCTAGAACTGAGAATGAACTATTTTGTGACCTCTGAATTCCTTATATCCATATTTTATTATAGTCCAAACTAGCTTGGATTTATTCCTCAAGAACACTGTATGGTGGAGAATCTTCTTGGATCATCCCAGCAAAAAAGAACATTTTCTTTCTTTTTTTAAAGATTTTATTTATTTATTTAACAGAGAGAGAGACAGCCAGTGAGAGAGGGAACACAAGCAGGGGGGATTGGGAAAGGGAGACGCAGGCACCCAGCGGAGCAGGGAGCCCCACGCAGGCCTCTATCCCAGGATCCTGGGATCACGCCCTGAGCCGAAGGCAGACACTTAAGGACTGAGCCACCCAGGCACCCCTATTTTCTTTCTTTTTTACCCTTTTTACCCTACTTAGAATCCTTTAATAACGAATCCTCTCATAAGTATGCACTAAAGGTAAAAAAAGGGAAGAAATCAGCTGTAAGAGAGGAAGTTCATTTTGTCCATTTTATTTGCTGTTTATTTGCTGTACATATTTTAAAAAATCAGTTTAATTATTTCTGCTTTTTCCTAAAAACAATCTAAGAATCCACGTTGCAATATATTAGTCCATCACTATATATATATACACACATATATATATAAAACTTTGTGTATACTTCATGTAATACTTTCTATAAAACTTGAAATTGTACTCATCTCATCTAATCATTAGCCATTAACTTAACTGACTTTAGATCTACACAGATTCTTAGTGTTTATTTGATGCAACCACCTAAATATACAAGTGGGGAAACTGAATTACAGGGACGATTGTTTTGGGTTCTTTGCAAGGACTGAGCATATGTACCTGACACAGATAAATAACACTGGAAACTATTTTTTCGGACCCAGTCTCCTCACTTACCTCCCACTTCAATCAATGTGTTACTTTTAAGGATCATTAATGACAGTTTAGAACCTAAACTGTAAACATCAACCTAGTAATTACTTATCCCGGAACTCATTCTCACAAAAATTCACAAGTTGAAAACTAATATTTTACAATTTTTATCATATCTACTTGCCAAAAATGATACACAGCATTAACCAAACTCGTGCGTGTATGCAAGCATACACACACACACACACACACACACACACACACACACACACAGAGTCTTGCTAGACCAAGAGTAGTAATAGTTCCTGTCTAAAAGAAAGGAAATTAAAAAAAAAAAAGTACATCAATTATTTGGCATGCAAACGTTTCCTATGATTCTTTTATGCCATCCCCCCCTCAACCCCCACCCCTTGGTGAGATTAATCGTGTGACAAATGACATGAGATGGCCTTATGAAATTTTGTCTGGAACAATTTTTACTGCTAATGGAAATTATAAATAATATGTGCCTTTCGTCAACTGCATTCTTCGGTAATCTAATTGTATCAAGCTAATGAGACCTGGGTTAGGAAATGTTCTGAGGTTCCCATGCCCCAGGTCAGGGAATGCTGCAAACATCTCCGAGCAGATGTGCTCAGTCTCACGAGGATGGCAGCTGGAGCACTTGGTCACTCCACAGAGCGCTGGCTGTGCAGAGGGCTCTGCACTTGACCTACTGCTAGAGGTAAACAGCCTTCCTGTTGGCTAGCTGCAAAACTACGGAAGAGGGGAGGGCAGAGAGAGATAAAATTCTCCTTCTCACCCTCTGTCCCCCAACCTTTTATTAATTCTGTGGAAGATTCTCCCCATTTTCTTCCCAGGGAAAATGGTTGTAAATGTTGCCTTTCAGAGATTAGCACATGTGTTGGTGTCTGCATGTGGTGTGCTGAAGGGAACCAGGGGGCCAGGGAAGGGCTGCATGAGAATGAAAACACCTCTCTTCCCATTTCTCCAAATCAATATTGTTTACTCTGCATTTACAAAGGTTGATGCAGCACCACTCCAGGCTGTTACAGACAAACTGCTTCAAAGATGATTTTATATTATGGTTGGATAAGAGGCGTTTAAATAAAAAAATTCCAACATACTCCAAAAGTAGTTATGACTACCCCTCCAACCTTGAGGTTAGGAAGTGTGGGCAGTAGAGCTGGGATATAATTACCTACATCCTCTGAGTGATGTCAAATAAGGGCAACACAACCTCAGGAGTTGATTCTAATATTTGGTCAATCTCCAAAATCCAATAGGAGATTTTTTTTTCCCCTTAGTTACTCATAAGTTTTTTAAATTTCTCTATTTCAATGTAGCTGGGAAATATTTTTCCTTTTTCTTATTTTGTTCTTCGTCTATTTTTCAAAGTACAACTAGCCTGACTTTCCTATCCTTCCCCAATTCCACGTACCATGTGAGTGGCGCACATGCAACCCCCCGCCACACCCCTGCACTTCCTTTCTTCCTTTGACTCAAGGGATCACTGATTCCACAGTATTATACCGGCAAAGAACTGCTCCTTCAGTAAGCCTCCTGATGAGAATGTTTCAAATGTCCCAAGAATGAGGATGCTCACTGATTTTCTAGGTATGGGATCAGTTCTCACGGTGAGCATTCTCCTCTTCTCATTTTTAACTCAAACTTTTTCTTTGTCCTTTGTGCTGTCCATTTGCATCCTGCCAGAGGAGTCTTCCTCTCCTGAGGCGTTTACATCTTTCACATATTTGCAGACTGTTATCATGCTCCTCTTAGCAATCACTTAGCCAAAATATACATTACTCTGTGCTCTTTTAATCTCTCCACATAAATCAAGCCCTTGGTGCCCTAATCATTTTGTTGTTCTTCTATGAAGTCACTCCAATTTGGCTTTGTGTTCTGAGGTGACAAAAATGGAAGACAGATTTCCCTGTTTAGATTCAGTTCTGTCATGTTGAGACCCCATCATCTCCTGCTCCTTCATATGAAATTTTTTCATGTGCCAACTGACTCGATACTCCTTCCATACTGTTGGATGATGCCGCTCTTACATACTTCTCTCCCTGGAGGTTTAATCTGGTGGGAACCTTGAAATGGTTTATTATGCTATTTTTGAGCTATAACAAGAATAGAAATTGCATTTATTTTTGATAAAGACAGCGGAAGCAGACCTTCATGTCCCCACGGCAAAGTTCCCAAGCATTTATTGGATCTATGGATTTTTCACATTTTTCCAAGGAGTTTCCATTAAGAATAAAACCAGACATGGAAATTTCTAGGCCCCAAAAGGAAAAATTTTAGAAGAGGAAAGCAGGAGTTTATAATGAAATACCTCTTGCAACTTTACCAAATATGCTTTGATATAGGCACAGAATCAAAAGTAGTTCATTTTATAAGTACTTGCTAAATTTCAGAAAGAGAACCAAATGAAACCTGAATACTTAAGAAGTTCTTTGGAGGCATTTTCTTTCAAAAGTGTATCATATTGCCACTTTTAAATTGGTGTCATTCAGTGATAATCCTTCAGCTTCCTGATTGGCTATGGTATTTGGAACAGACTGGCCCTTGAATCACTCTCTATGCTGAAGGCGGGTGTGGATGCTAATCCGTGGGTCATTAACACCTCATATATGTTAGTTCAGAGATCTGGGGTGTGCCTGTGTTCACCCTGCCAACGTGCATAGCATTTCTTGGAAATTTAGAGTTTTTGTTTTCTGAGGGTTTGATCTGAAATATTTTCCACATAGGCATTTTCACTCTCACTGAGTAATCATGTTTTTGGAATTTGGTTTTATTTTAATTCTTTTCTGAACTCATTGATTAGCAGAGATATGCACCAGCTGAAAAGTCAGAAGAGGAGGTCCAAGTCTTGCTTCATTGCTCTCTGGAGCTAAAATAAGTATGTCACCCTTTCGGCTCTATCTTCCTCCTGATTTCTAATCTTCTTTTACCTACAACAAGATTTTCATTCTTGTGGAAGTTACAAACTCCCTGTGTGACTTATGATATATCTGAGGCATTACTTTTCTATTAACATTAGAAAACTGAACACATTCTGTTTCTTATCCTCTCTTCAGCATGTGACCTTAAACGCCAACTCCTGGGTCATATAATGGTCCATGCAAAATGCTGGCCTACTTTGCCCATCATTTTTCAAAAACCAAAACTTACTGGGAAAATATTGAAAAAAATATCAAGGTCATGAAAGTTGAATGCATCGGAGAAAAAAATTGATTTTGAACATCTCACCAGTATCTTGGTACATTAGCTTTTTGTGATATGAGTCTGCTTTATAAAACCATGGGAAATGATCCAAAGTGAAACCAAAGCTAGCATCAGATCCTCCCTGCAGCAAGGCAGGGATCCCAGGTGCTGAGTCACCTAGGGAGTGTTTCCTGCCGCCAGGCTTTTTAGTTGAGATTCCTTCTACCTGAAATCCTCTTCCCTCAGACACATACATGGCTCATCACATGTGCTTTCATCACATTTTTATGGAAACCTTTTCTTCTTCTTGAGGCCTTCTTGGACCAATCACTCTCACACTGGAGCACTCACACAAGCACTTCCCATCTAGCTTCTCTGCTTTATTTCTTTTCTCTCTCACTTATCAATATTGAACATGTCAGACATTTTACATTTTTATCCTGCTTTCCCCCCTCACATCTTTTGTTAAAATGTAAGCCCATAAGGACAGGCATTCTTGTCTCACTGTTGTATCTTCAGAAACTACAATAGTCTTCAGACCACTGTAGGCACTCAGTAGATACTTGCTGAATGAAGAAATGAACATAAAATTCCAACAGACCAAACAAATTAGAAAGTAATTTTGAGTTTATTGAAACAGACTGATATCTAAAATATGCCTTTCTCTAAAGCAAAATTAAAAAGAGGTAAATGTAATTGAAATAGCAAGATTGAATTTAGGGGAATTAATGTGTAATCAGAAATTTTCATCTCCCCTTTACTCTTACATACATATACATGGACACAAATATATTCAACTTGCAAATAAATCATTACTTTCTAAGTGATGCTCTAATAGGAAGAGACATGCAGCTCATCCTTCATATCATCTCTACCAAGGTTCCATATGATATGAAATAGAGAAGAATACTGATTGAATTAGGGGCAGTTACAGAAAACTAATGTTTTCCAAATCCTCTCTGTGCTTTAGAACTAAATAAAATCATGTTTCTTCCATAAAACTACTGTCAACTACTCTAGTCCATACACATCATTCCCTTCTTTACATTCACATTTTTAAGTTAAAACTGTTTGAGAACTGTTTTCTGCCAGGCACCACCGCAGTGCGGAAAAGACTCATCTACCGAGAAATCTCACGAGACCAAGTTTCGTTTAATCTAAGTTGCTATGACCATTAAAAAAAAATTAATCTCACTTTCTGTTCACTTCCTCTTTCTCTTGTTATCTCTTGCACACGTTACTATCTGACACACCACCCATTTTATTTAGTTATCTTATTTACTGGCAGCTCTTCACTAGGATGGAGAAAGCATGTGACGCTGCAGCATAGAGGACAAAGTTGAGCATATGGGGAGATCTTCTTACCCTGCCCTTCATCTTGTCCTATAAATGGACTCGTGTATCTGGTAGGACCCAACCAGAAAAAAATAAACTATCTTGGGTAGCCAAAACAGAGGAAATTTAAGGCAGGTAATTCGTGACATCAGGATTTAGAAGAGGCTACAGAGGCAATCAGAGTAAAGTGAAGCAACCCAAAGATTATCTTGGACCAAAAGCACAGTGATTTCCTGCTCAGGAGAAAGGCATTTTCTGTAAGTTTACTGTTTTACAGGGAACTTAACAAGAATTGATTCTGAGGAATCTATGGCTAAAAACGTTTTAATTCATGAAAAAAATGTTTCTCTTTTAGGGGTGATGCTGGATGGCTAGAGAGGGGCCTTCATCCCAGGTGGCTGGACTGTGGGGTTTTCCAGGAAAGCCAACAAGGCACGGTGGGAGTCCATAGGGTGCACTGTATGACTCTGGGAATGTGTGAGAGGAGTGAGTGCCGGTCCTGAAAGAGGGGCAAGGAGGGGATGGGTTGGAACGTGCTGAGTGTCACAGATGGTTCAGAAAATGGTAGAAACAGATTCTAAGGTGCCGTGGCCCTTGTCACACTTCCCAGAGGAAGCTGGATCTCACAGGACGTTGGGAGTTCTATGGGGGTGGCACACCTGGGAGCCCCTTGGTACTGGTGGCCCCTCGTCCCAGACTCGTTCATAAGTAGTCTGGCTCACACCACCTATCACACAAACCCCAACGCTCATGGATGCCTCCCCTACCTCCTCTCCTCAGAGTCACAGTGCTGGGGCACCTCACCTCAAAAGCCTGGCCAGGTGGGAGGATATGGGCTCTGGCCCAAAAACTGTTCAGGGGAGGTACCACGCCTGGCCAGAATGGGAGAGCAAACTATGCGTTAGCAACGATAGGTGTCTACACCTGAGGGACAAGGGGCCAGTCATGTTACTGGAGCTCAAGGCCATATTCACACAGAGGATGCTGAAACCATTTTGGGATCCTCTAGTAGAAGAGACAGCGCCAACTGCGGGAGACACTGTTAAGGCCGGAGAAGTTAAATCACTCCACCTTCCTCACTCCCGCCTTCCAAGCCCTCAGTAGTGTTTCTGATGGCAAAACCCCACTGAAAGTCACCTAAGAAACCCACGATGCAGGAGTCAGGCCCTGCTACAAGATAAAACAGAGCAGATTGAAACGGCAGGGCAGATGCCTCTGACGGCCAACAGGCCTGGCAAGTGCAAACACCCAGCGAGGAAAAACTGGACAGAGACACTTCTGAACATGTAAGTCAATGAAGTTTCTTTTCTTTTCTTTTTTAATATTCTGGAAACTTTCTGGAAAACTGGACCTGTGAATAGTTTAACTATGAAATGGTGATTCAAACATGAGAAAGAAAGGCTTTACGAGGAATTTTCTGGTATATGGTTGAACTAGATATTTGCACTTAATCATGTGGATAAAAAGGAGGCATGATTCAAAAGGGTATGTAGAGTTGGTGGTGGGGGTAGTGGTGGAGGGGAGATGTTTACTGTAAAGTTTATTATCAGAGGGTAATGTAGATATTGAGATAAAGAAAGAAATGTGCTATGGTTTGATCACCTTTATTTTTTGCAGACCTCAACATGACCCAATGAACAAATCTGTTTAAAGCAGTATTTATATTTTCTATGTAAGATAAATAAAGAAGAGAGATAATGATAGCACTGATTCAACTTTTTTAGGTGAAGTAGGAATAAAACCCAAATGTCCTTTATGTCCTCCTAAGAAGAAAATGCCCTTCAAGGCAGGGGGGGAAGAGAGAGAATATGAATATAAATATGAAAGAGAAATCTGGAAACACTATATCGAATGAGGACCCTCTTAAATACTGAAGTTTGGTTGGTATTTTTCAAACTGCTTAATACTGCTGAATGGACATCTTTACATGACAAACACCAGATGGAAAAATCAGTTGAGAGTCACAAGCCGAGGATGATTTCATTACAAAATGATCGTTTACTCATAATTATCCAGAAAAGCCCAAAACCCTACAGTGTTTTCATAATAACATTTGTGTTACCAAAATATAGCAAGAGTATACTTTTGCTGAAAGTTTACGTTCTAATCTGCAGGAGAAACTTAATTATTCTAATATGATAAACACATAAAATGCCTGTCTAATTTTAAAATTGGAATTTCAATTTCCAGTAACACATTTCACCATGACACCATTTGCAGTTTTTCTCCTAAACTGCTGTCTACAAAAATACTGTAATAACATAGCTTTTCTGCTTAACCACACAACTGGTCATCAAGAAAACAAAGTGATCTACTCTCATCCTTATGTAAATAAAAAGCTTTTTTCCCTCCATAGTTGCATCTGACAGTAGATGCTTTAAGTTTTAAGAGACTTTATAACAATAAAGTGCTCTTAAAAAGTTTTAAGAGACTTAGACCAAAAATCCATTTAGAAATACTGCTTTCAGTGACCACACAGCATGTCTAAGGCTGCCTCATGACCCGTTTGCATTGTTATTTGGTGATAAACAAACAAACAAAAAAGATCTGTCATCAAAACTTAAATAAGTGAGATTGGTTACGTAAACTGCAACATTCTGAAATTTGGTATTGTACAGTCAACTGCTGGAAGCAGCCTTCCAGCTAAACACACTTGAATTGTTTTTCCAGACAGGAAAGATTAATAGCTGAAAATTATGACCTTTGACTTTTGACATAAATTCTAAGAAGTGAAATGCAATTGGAAAAACTGGCAAAACCTTAAATTATTGCTATAGAGCGAAAGAATAACCATATATCTACGACAACTAAACATATACATCCAATTTTGGGTCACAGATTTCCTCTCTAGTTTATACTACAGCATATCCAATGAATGTACAGTTCCATTTTCATCCCCACCATACTTCTACAAAATAGAGCCTCAAGCTGCTGACTCCCTTGATAATGCAAATTGTTTACAAGTATGATTTCCAGAGAAAATAAACCTTTATAAATACAGAGACTTCGTTTCATCTGACAATTTAATAGCCCTTATTTAGAAGTCACTTTGCACAAGCATTACTTCATAATACTGGAATTCTGAACCTGCCTGAGGAACAGATACTGATGACTTCCATTACACACTTAAGTAGTTAAAATGAGAAAATTATCACAAAATCTTGGCATATGTGTAAGTTCTTTGAAAGAAAAATGTGTATCTTTTATTATGGACCATGACCTTTAACAGTAATTTATCATATTATCACTACTAAAACAAGAATGATTTTATAGCTTAATTATAAAATAATACAATATAATACATTCTGATATTATTCATAATTCATTTATGATTATAATAAAATATCAGATATATGCAACTACCAGAAACAAGTCAAATCAGTAACTTTTTAACTGCCTTCAACCATGCTTCCAATAAAGGACTAATTAAATTAATACCTGTGTACCAAATGAGTTCTCCATAAAGAGTTAATGGCCCTTTTCACTACAATGTAAAACTAGAAATCCAAATGGTATTCAGTGGCACAGAAGCAGCTCATCAAGCTGCACTTTTCACATCCCTTTAGAAATAAGAGCTATCATATTATAAATTCTAGAGGAAAAAGATCCCAGGATGACAGAACTGATAAGTAACAAGCCATACACTGATGATTCAGATAAAAAGCTTCCTGTAAAACAATAAAACACCCTTTTTTAAAATAAATCCCATAATCCTCACTAAATCTTTGCAATGAAACATGGACAGTATCTTTAGTTTCTAAAAGAAAGGGGGAAATACACACACACACTCTTTTAGTTCATCTTTAGGATCCTCATATTCTAACCCCAAAACATGACTCAGCCTTTGAACTTCAAATATCATGTCCATTCATTGGCTATGGGCATGTCTCTGTCTTGCAAAAAGAAAACCTTAAAGAGGAATTTCTGTTTGTTGGCCTTCTCTTAAAATTTATCATTTGTTCACAAGAGCTTTAAGATAACTTGTTATAATTCTCTTAGGGAAAAGAAACAAATGTTTCATTGTTATTAATTTTAAATGTGCATGTCATTAGTATTTATTTATTTCAAGATGATGAGCTTTTAGAAACCTGAGATTTTGCATATCTCTTCTTAACTTTCAATTCAAGATGATATACTGAGGAAATGAATTAATCCCCTTTTCCTCCTGGGGCCTTTATAAATAAAAAAGACAAGAAACACATAAAATTAATAAACACAGAGAACCAAAGAGGACAGGTGGTTATCAACATCATCATAGATATACCAACGAGTTTTGGGGAGACTGAAAGTAGACAGAGGTATGTAAATCAATGAGCAGAACAGAATTTGCTGCAAAAAAGGCTCTCATCTTTGGGAGATGAGAGTCAATGTTTCTGCCAGACCACTACAGTGGCTTTAGGCTCCGGCGCAGAGATGACGTGGAAGAAGAATGATTGTCTAAGAGTCAGTATTTAAGGGGCACCTGGGTGGCTCAGTCGTTAAGCATTTGCCTTTGACTCAGGGCTTGATCCCACAGTCCTGGGATCGAGCCCCACATCAGGCTCCGGCTCCACTGGGAGCCTGCTTCCTCTTCTCCCACTCCCCCTGCTTGTGTTCCCTCTCTCACTGGCTGTCTCTCTCTCTGTCAAATAAATAAATAAAATCTTAAAAAAAAAAAAAAGAGTATTTAAGATGGTTGTGCCAAGCCACAGTGCTTCCAGGTAGCCCAGGATTTGTGCTTGTGGGGGAAAAAATAAAAACAAAACCAAAAAAAATGACAGGATATTCTTTACAAAAAAAATTAAATGAGGGGAGCCGCCTGGTTCGGGCGCCGGGAAGCGGCAGCCACCTGCACGGGGGAGTGGGCGGACTCACGGAGGGCACCCGCGAGAGAGCGGACTGAGACCGGTGAGCCCTGAACGCGTGCCACCAGGCATCTCGCAGAACACCGGAATCCCGGTGTGCTCACGGGATCCAGACTGAGACCGGGAGGTCCCGGAGTGCGCGCGGGGCGGCTGGCGGGCCACCTGCACGGGGGAGTGGGCGGACTCGCGGTCGGCACCTGCGAAACAGCAGACTGAGACCCTAAACCAGGTGCGCGCGCCACCAGGCTTCTCACGAAACTCCGGAATCCCGGTGTGCTCACCGGGCATAGACTGAGACCGGGAGACCCGGGAGCGCGCGGGGCGGCCGGTGGCTGGCGGCATTAGAAACACAAAGGACAGAGACGCGCCGGCCCTGGAAGTGAGGGCAGGGACGCCGAGTTGGTGCGCACATCCCGGGACGCCGCAGGGTTGAGCAGCACCAACAGTAACAGAGTTAAAGTGGCCAGAACATCAGTGGAGAACGGGCCGCAATCCCTCTGTTCTGCGACAATGCAGCCTCTGCTGCTCTGACTCTCAGAAGAGGCACAGCAAACCGCCAGGGAAAGCCGCCAGAGAACAAAAGCCTGGAAATACCGGCTCAGAGAGTGCCCATCCCCATCCTCCCTCGCAGGGGACACGGAGACTCTACCCAAACAGGGTTGCCTGAGTATCGGCGCGGCAGGCCCCTCCCCCAGAACACAGAAGGCAGGCTGAAAAATCAAGAAGCCCACAACCCGGGCGCCTGGGTGGCGCAGTCATTGAGCGCCTGTCTTCGGCTTAGGGCGTGATCCCGGCGTTCCGGAAAGGAGTCCCTCATCGGGCTCCTCCGCTGGGAGCCTGCTTCTTCCTCTCCCACTCCCCTGCTTCTGTTCCCTCTCTCGCTGGTTGGCTGCCACATAAATAAATAAATAAAATCTTTAAAGAAGAAGCCCACATCCCTAAGATCCCTATAAAACAAGGGGCACGGCCTGGGACCCAGTCAATAATTTTGGGCTCTGGAAACCCCGCAACCTCTCTTCATCAGAATGACAAGAAGGAGAAGCCCCCCCCAGCAAAGAAAAGACAGTGAGTCTGTGGCCTCTGCCACAGAAATAATGGATATGGATGTAACCAAATTATCAGAAATGGAATTCAGAGTAACGATGGTCAAAATGATGAGTAGAATTGAAAAAACTATTAACGAAAAGGTTACTGAGAATATAGAATCCCTAAGGACAGAAATGAGAGCGAATCTGACAGAAATTAAAAATTCTATGAGCCAAATGCAGGCAAAACTAGAGGCTCTGACGGCCAGGGTCGCAGAAGCAGAGGAACGGGTTAGTGAATTGGAGGATGGGTTAATAGAGGAAAAAATGAAAATAGAAGATGGTCTTAAAAAAATCCACGCCCACGAATGTAGGTTACGGGAGATTACTGACTCAATGAAACGATCCAATGTTAGAATCATCGGCATCCCCGAGGGGGTGGAGAAAAACAGAGGTCTAGAAGAGATATTTGAACAAATTGTAGCTGAAAACTTCCCTAATCTAGCAAGGGAAACAAACATTCGTGTCCAAGAGGCAGAGAGGACCCCTCCCAAGCTCAACCACGACAAACCTACGCCACGTCACGTCATAGTGCAATTCGCAAATATTAGATGCAAGGATACAGTATTGAAAGCGGCCAGGGCAAAGAAATTTCTCACGTACCAAGGCAAAAGCATCAGAATTACGTCAGACCTGTCTACACAGACCTGGAATGAGAGAAAGGGTTGGGGGAGCATATTTAAAGCTCTTTCAGAGAAAAACATGCAGCCAAGGATCCTTTATCCAGCAAGGCTGTCATTCAGAATTGATGGAGAAATAAAGACATTTCAGAATCGCCAGTCACTAACCAATTTTGTAACCACGAAACCAGCCCTACAGGAGATATTACGGGGGGTTCTATAAAAGTAAAAAGGCCCCAAGAGTGATACAGAACAGAAAGTCACAGCCAATACAAACAAAGACTTTACTGGCAACATGGCAACATTAAAATCATATCTCTCAGTAATCAGTCTTAATGTAAATGGTTTGAACCATCCCATAAAACGCCACAGGGTTGCAGATTGGATAAAAAGAAATGACCCATCCATTTGCTGTCTACAAGAGACTCATTTCGAACCCAAAGATGCATTCAGACTGAGAGTAAGGGGATGGAGTACCATCTTTCACGCAAATGGACCTCAAAAGAAAGCTGGGGTAGCAATTCTCATATCAGATAAATTGGATTTTAAACTACAGACTATAGTTAGAGATGCAGAAGGGCACTATATTATTCTTAAGGGAAGTATTCAACAAGTGGATATGACAATTATAAATATATATGCCCCCAACAGGGGAGCAGCAAGATACACAAGCCAACTCTTAACCAGAATAAAGAGACATATAAATAAAAATACATTAATAGTAGGGGACCTCAACACTCCACTCTCAGAAATAGACAGAACACCCTGGCAAAAACTAAGCAAAGAATCAAAGGCTTTGAATGCCATACTCGACGAGTTGGACCTCATAGATATATATAGAACACTACACCCCAGAACCAAAGAATACTCATTCTATTCTAATGCCCATGGAACATTCTCAAGAATAGACCATGTTCTGGGACACAAAACAGGTCTCAACCGATACCAAAAGATTGAAATTATCCCCTGCATATTCTCAGACCACAACGCTCTGAAATTGGAACTCAACCACAAGGAAAAATTTGGAAGAAACTCAAACACTTGGAGACTAAGAACCATCCTGCTCAGGAATGACTCGATAAACCAGGAAATCAAAAATCAAATTAAACAATTTATGGAGACCAATGAGAATGAAAATACAACAGTCCAAAACCTATGGGATACTGCAAAGGCAGTCCTAAGGGGGAAATACATAGCCATCCAAGCCTCACTCAAAAGAATAGAAAAATCTAAAATGCAGTTTTTATATTCTCACCTCAAGAAGCTGGAACAGCAACAGAGGGACAGGCCTAATCCACGCACGAGGAAGCAGTTGACCAAAATTAGAGCTGAAATCAATCAAGCAGAAACCAGAAGTACAGTAGAGCAGATCAACAGGACTAGAAGCTGGTTCTTTGAGAGAATCAATAAAATTGACAGACCACTGGCAAGACTTATCCAAAAGAAAAGAGAAAGGACCCAGATTATTAAAATTATGAATGAAAAAGGAGAGGTCACGACGAACACCATTGAAATTGGAAGGATTATTAGAAATTTTTATCAACAGCTATATGCCAATAAACTAAGCAATCTGGAAGAGATGGAATCCTTCCTGGAAACCTATAAACTACCAAGATTGAAACCGGAAGAAATTGATTCCTTAAACAGGCCAATTAATTATGAAGAAATTGAGTCAGTGATAAACAACCTTCCAAATAACAAAACTCCAGGCCCGGACGGTTTTCCTGGGGAATTCTACCAAACATTCAAAGAAGAAATAATACCTATTCTCCTAAAGCTATTTCAAAAAATAGAAACAGAAGGAAAGCTACCAAACTCATTCTATGAGGCCAATATTACCTTGATCCCCAAACCAGGCAAAGACCCCCTCAAAAAGGAGAATTACAGACCGATTTCCCTAATGAATATGGACGCCAAAATCCTCAACAAGATACTTGCTAATAGAATCCAACAGTACATTAAAAGGATTATCCATCACGATCAAGTGGGATTCATACCTGGGATGCAAGCGTGGTTCAATATTCGCAAATCAATCAGCGTGATACATCATATCAACAAGAAAAGACTCAGGAACCATATGATCCTCTCAATTGATGCCGAAAAAGCATTTGACAAAATACAGCATCCTTTCCTGATTAAAACCCTTCAGAGTGTAGGAATAGAGGGTACATTTCTCAATCTCATAAAAGCCATCTATGAAAAGCCTACTGCAAATATTATTCTCAATGGGGAAAAGCTGGAAGCCTTTCCCTTAAGATCAGGAACTCGACAAGGATGCCCACTCTCGCCACTATTATTCAACATAGTACTAGAAGTCCTTGCAACAGCAATCAGACGACAAAAAGGGATCAAAAGTATCCAAACTGGCAAAGAAGAAGTCAAACTGTCTCTCTTCGCAGATGACATGATACTCTATATGGAAAACCCAAAAGAAGCCACTCCCAAACTATTAGAAGTTATAGAGCAATTCAGTAACGTGGCGGGATACAAAATCAATGCTCAGAAATCAGTTGTATTTCTATACACGAATAACGAGACCAAAGAAAGAGAAATTAGGGAATCCATCCCATTTACAATAGCACCAAAAACCATACGTTACCTTGGAATTAACTTAACCAGAGACGTAAAGGACCTATATTCTAGAAACTATAAATCACTCTTGAAAGACATTGAGGAAGACATAAAAAGATGGAAAGATATTCCATGCTCATGGATCAGAAGAATTATCATAGTTAAAATGTCCGTGCTACCCAGAGCAATCTACACTTTCAGTGCTATCCCGATCAAAATACCGAAGACATTTTTCAAAGAACTGGAACAAATAGTCCTTAAATTTGTATGGAAACAGAAAAGGCCCCGAATCACGAAGGAACTGTTGAAAAGGAAAAACAAAGCTGGGGGCATCACAATGCTGGATTTCGAGCTGTACTACAAAGCTGTGATCACAAAGACAGCATGGTACTGGCACAAAAACAGACACATAGACCAATGGAACAGAATAGAGAGCCCAGAAATGGACCCTCGGCTCTTTGGGCAACTAATATTTGATAAAGCAGGAAAAAACATCCGGTGGGAAAAAGACAGTCTCTTCAATAAATGGTGCTGGGAAAATTGGACAGCTACATGCAAAAGAATGAAACTTGACCACTATCTCACACCATACACAAAAATAAACTCCAAATGGATGAAAGACCTCGAGGTGAGACAGGAATCCATCAAAATTCTAGAGGAGAACATAGGCAGCAACCTCTACGACATCGGCCAAAGCAACCTTTTTCATGACACATCCCCAAAGGCAAGAGAAACAAAAGATAAAATGAATTTATGGGACTTCATCAAGATTAAAAGTTTCTGCACAGCCAAGGAAACAGTCAGAAAAACTAAGAGGCAGCCCACGGAATGGGAGAATATATTTGCAAATGACACTACAGATAAAGGACTGGTATCCAAGATCTACAAAGAACTTCTCAAACTCAATACACGAGAAACAAATAAACAAATCAAAAAATGGGCAGAAGATATGAACAGACACTTTTCCAATGAAGACATACAAATGGCTAACAGACACATGAAAAAATGTTCAAAATCATTAGCCATCAAGGAAATTCAAATCAAAACCACACTGAGATACCACCTTACGCCAGTTAGAATGGCAAAAATAGACAAGGCAAGAAACAACAATTGTTGGAGAGGATGTGGAGAAAGGGGATCCCTCCTACATTGTTGGTGGGAATGCAAGTTGGTACAGCCACTCTGGAAAACAGTGTGGAGGTCCCTTAAAAAGTTAAAAATTGAACTACCCTATGATCCAGCCATTGCACTACTGGGTGTTTACCCCAAAGATACAGACGTAGTGAAGAGAAGGGCCATATGCACCCCAATGTTCATAGCAGCAATGTCCACAATAGCTAAATCGTGGAAGGAGCCGAGATGCCCTTCAACAGATGACTGGATTAAGAAGTTGTGGTCCATATATGCAATGGAATATTACTCAGCTATCAGAAAGAACGAGTTCTCAACATTTGCTACAACATGGACGGCACTGGAGGAGATAATGCTAAGTGAAATAAGTCAAGCAGAGAAAGACAATTATCATATTATTTCTCTCATCTATGGAACATAAGAACTAGGAAGATCAGTAGGGGAAGAAAGGGAAGAAGAAAGGGGGAGGTAATCAACAGGGGGAATGAAGCATGAGAGACTATGGACTATGAGAAACAAACTGAGGGCCTCAGAGGGGAGGGGGGTGGGGGAATGGGATAGGCCGGTGATGGGTAGTAAGGAGGGCACGTGTTGCATGGTGCACTGGGTGTTATACACAACTAATGAATCATCGAGCCTTACATCGGAAACCGGGGATGTACTGTATGGTGACTAACATAATATAATAAAAAATCATTATTAAAAAAAAGAAATTAAATGAGATATCTGGAGAGAGAAGCAATAAGGCTAGTGTGTATATTGAAGCTCTGAATATACCTCTGATTATTCTGACATGTGACATGTAATCACATACCAAGCATCTTGCTTGGTAAATCTTTGATGAGCCTGACAGTTGACCCACCTTATTCATATGAATAAGTCTTCCAGCATACTGAAGGGAGGGGCATGAACAGAACTATTTGCATGCTTGCAAATATGCCAAAGAAACCCATATCTGCTAACCATTTTTTGTTCTTAAATATGAACAGGCAAATAAGATCACCAGATGAGTGAAAAATCAACAGCATCAAAGAGAAATACCAAGATAAACAGAGAAGATGATTACGGAGCTAAAAATGATAACAAGTAATTCAGTAAACAAAAGAGGAGCAAAGAACAAAAAACTCTCTTACATAAATAGAGAAATCAGAGGTGATATTAGGTTAATGTAACAAAACCACAATGCTATGTAAAAGGAAAGCAAAAATGTTAGAGAATACAATTAGTGTGCTTAGGTGATTAGAGATTAAAAATTCTATTTAAAAAAGAAGGAGGAAAAGGTGGAGGGGGTGCTCTGTCCCAATTGGTAGGACTGAAAGATTAATAAAAACTGTGAGAGAAAAAGTAGGCACAGAGCATCAATATCCTACTAAAAAGAGTTCTAGAAAAAGAAAATTGAAAAAAAGCTGAGAAGAAATTATCCAATCATCAGAAGAACAGCAGAGAATTTAAGTCAGAAGTCTTTAGAGTTAATAGATTTAGATAATTCAGATACCCAGTACTCAATGAAATTTTTTTCAACTACCCTTGTGAAAATTTAAGAACTCCAAGGATAAAGGTACTCAGTTTTCTGAATAAATAAAATAGTTTATTAAAACAATTAAAACTAAGACTGGAATTGGAATTCTCCTTAACAATAACAGCTTATGAAAGAATAAAGAATCGTAGGAGAAAATATTTTTGACTTAGAACTCTAAGTCACGACAAACTGTTACTCAAATGTGAGGACTAAAGAAAGACATTTCAAACAGAGAGGATGTCCAAAAATTCACCTTCCATATATCCTTTACTAGCCATAATCATAAGAGGAAACTATTGGATCTCAGCAAGGGAGGTTATAATCCAGGGAATCCTCTAATGCAAGTCTGGGCTGATGGCTATATGTCAAGTCTAAAAATGAGCTGGTCCAAATTGGGGTCTCAGGAAAGAGACCTCCATGAAAAAAAAAGGGGGGGGTAGATTTTAAGAAAGAAAATTTCATAAAAAGAGGGAAACTTTAAGATTTTGATAAATACACATAGAGAAAGACAAAGTTTTCAAAAAAATAAAACAGATGACAAAATACTATGGTCCAAATATAAGTCCAAATACAATGCACAATGATTCTTAGTTCTTGAATGGTATATAGAAAATAAGAATCCAGGTGACTTTGATAGTAGAAATATGTTTTTTGTTTAAGTGTTTCCAGCATCTTGGCATTAGACCTTTAAGGAAAGAAATTTCATCCTATTTCCTCTGGCAGTAAACAATATTCTTATGGTCATAATAATATAAACACTGTAATTGGTTTTCAACTTTACAAATCAACCTATGGACAAAACATGCAAGAATTGTTTGGGTGTGAAGAAGAAAATGTACCAACCACTTTGATAAGTTAAAGTAAATCAGAAAAATGAGGAAGAGGGAAGGTGGAGAGAAGAGTATTTAAACTACTGACTGGAATTGATGGTTCGATAAGTAGAAGTGTATGTAAATCATTAAAAGTTACAAGGTAATGGATGGAAGTTCTCAAAGTAATGATAAAACTGTCAAACTTTGGGAGGAGACTGGGAGAGGGAAGAAAAAATAGAATGAGATAAATCTTATCTTTCCTAGGAAGTGATCAGACATTGTCTCAAGTTGGAAATTGAGAAATGGAGATACAAACGTACCTAGTGTTAGGAAGATAACCACAGAAGAATGAAAACAAAAATAATCAGAAAAATTGGTCCTGGAGTTGGAGGGTGGGAATAAGAAAAAAATAGGTGGAGGACTTCTTTTCATTAGAAACCCTTCTATACCCTGTGATTTGTTATAATGCACACATAACCATGATAAAATTTCAAAACAAATAATCCAGTCAAGAAATGGGCAAAAGACATGAACACACTTCCCCAAAGAAGACATACTAATGGGTAACAGACACATGAAAAAATGTTCAACACCACTCAATATCAGGGAAATACAAATCAAAACCACAATGAGATACCACCTTACACCAGTTAGAAAGGCAAAAATTAACAAAACAGGAAATAGCCAATGTTGGTGAGGATATGGGTAAAGGGGAACCCTCTTACACTGTTGGTGGGAATGCAAGCTGGTAATGCCACTCTGGAAAACAGTATGGAGGTTCCTCAAGATTTTAAAAATAGAGCTACCCTATGACTCAGCAATTGCACTACTGGGTATTTACCCCAAAGATACAGATGTAGTGAAAAGAAGGGGCACCTGCACCCCAATGTTCATAGCAGCAATGTCCACAATAGCCAAACTGTGGAAGGAGCTGAGATGCCCTTCAATAGATGAGTGGATAAAGAAGATGTGGCACATATATACAATGGAATATTACTCAGTCATCAAAAAGGATGAATACCTACCATTTACATCAACATGGATGGAACTGGAGGGTATTACGGTAAGTGAAATAAGTTAATCAGAGAAAGACAATTATCATATGGTTTCACTTATATGTGGAATATAAGGAATAGCACAGAGGACCACAGGGGAAGAGAGGGAAAATGAATGGGAAGAAGTCAGAGAGGGAGACAAGTCATGAGAGACTGTGGACTCTGGGAGACAAACTGAGGGCTATAGAGGGGGGAGGAAATTGGGGAATGGGGTATTCAGGTAATGGGCATTAAGGAGGGCCCCTGTTGTGATGAACACTGGGTGTTATACACAACTAATGAATCACTGAACACTACACCAAAAACTAATGATGTACTACTATATGTTGGCTAACTGAACATAGTAATTAAAAAACTAAAAATTAAAAAATTAAAAATAAGGCTAACTTCTTTTATAGCACTTTCAACTAGCTTTCAATGACCCAAGGAAAAAATACTTTTTATTCTGGAAAATAGTGTACCAATTAAAAAAGCCTTTTTTGGGGGGGGGGGCGGTAAAAGCAAGCATCATCTCCAACTACAAAACATATACTACTTTAACTAGACACTTGTTTAAGAATTTAAAGGAGAATCTTAACTTAGGAACCCCAAATTTAGCTATGAGTTCAACCTAGTGTAATTTATTTGAATGTCTGGTTGCATGATTGAAGCAGTTCATTTTTTTTCAAAGTGTAGTTGCATATGTCTAACTTTTTAAGCAAAACTAAGTATTATATTATTTGAAATCCTTTCACTGTACAAACCTTGTTTCTTAATTGACAGAGAAGGCTATAATGGTTCCCAAGGACTTGCGATTATTTCCAGGATCTTTAATTTATGAATTAAAGATGATTTGTGAGATAGATGAGCCAACTTGGCACAACAGGTCAAAAATGTACTCCTTTAAAAGCTGCTAAATGAGGAATTGAGTAAATACATGCATTGTCCACATTGAGCATGCCGCTGTGCCACGGTCTTTGGATCAGTAACATAGTGTCAAGCGAATGGAGCAAATTTTCAAATAAACAGAATATATAAACATTGTGCCATATTTCTTTTAAAAATTGGCAAAGACCAGGCATTGACCCATGTTCTTGGTATACTGTTAACTCCTTCAAACCAAGAGCCAATCTGAGCTGAATCCATATAAATGATTCCAAGAATCATCCTAACTATGATGTTTGGTCAAATTTATTGGCCTAATATGTGATACAATGAGTGTTACCAATTCATCTCTATTTCCTCCTGATTTCACCAATGGTTAGAAGAAACAGGTTCGTGTATGTGTTGACTATTAGTCCTATTATAAATATATAATGGTCTTATTTATATATTTACCAAGGTCGTATCAATCTGCTGCAATGAATGTGGAATCCATATATGAGATGGTCTTGAGAACTTACAAAGTTGATCCACGTTGCATAAAAACTAACGTTTTGCAGAAGAGAGATACTCAGTGTGCTTTTGTACTATTTAAAGAATGATTTTGAAAAAAAATTATTCATATATTTTGAGGAAAAAGCATTTAAATAGATGAATTATCCCCTATTAAATTAAATTGTTTGGATGATTCCATACTTAGCCTGATGAAAAGATGTTAGCAAGACCATTTCAAACACGAAGGATTCTCAAATATGGTGTCCCCATTTGGGACTCCAGGTACAAGCCTGTGCAGATGCTTGGGAGGCACATATCAGAATGAGAATTCCAGGGCAGAAATCCAGATTCCTTTTCTTCACTGAAATGTCCACAGAGTAACAGGAAGGCATTTCTAGTATATAAATGTCACTCCCATGTTTGGGTAAATCACCAAGGACCAGGACATCTGAATCAGGATTATAAAATAGGAGGGATTAGAGAAGTGGTCAATAGTCTGCAGTTTGCCAAGGCCAGTGGTATGCATTTTGCCTGCTTTATCTCATTTAATCCTCTCTACAAACCACTGAGGTGGGTGTAGTTTATGCATTTCACACTTCAGGGAAAAGTCACAGACCGGCAAGTGACTTACCCAAAGGACATACATAGCTAGTGAGTGTGCGAAGTAGGACTTGAATTGAAGCCTTCTGGCTACGGAGTACACAGTCTCTTCTGCTTAGGCTATCTCTAGCCAAATGTACCAGAAACAGAATTTTTCTCACCAAAAAATCTTTTTCTTTTTTCAGTCTAGGGCATAAGATTTCATATAATGAAAAAGTATTTCTCATACCCTTGACATGAAAAACTGAGTAAATGTTATTGTTATTGCTAGAAAAAAATCTATACAATCTTGACTGTATTGATTTCCTTTGCCTAAAAAATCTTCCTCTTTCTATGTATATATGGCATACTGCTCTCAAATGTCTTTCTAAAAGTCACCAGATTAGAGTGGCCTTTATGGAAATCAGTATATAAGATATCGTTCTTCTCCCTCTAGCTCTCTATCCCCTTAATTTAATTTTTCTTTATAGCACTTTACAGTATTTAACACCATCTGAGATACTACACATGAATTTGTTGTCGTTTCTTTACTGTGTAGTCCCACCGGAGTGTAAACTCCAGGAAACAGGGCTTGTCTGTTTTGTTCACTGATCTATTGTGAGTACATGGAACAGTTGGTGACTGACCATTGCCGGTGCTCAGTAAATACATCTTGAACTAATAAGATTTTAAGTCCTATGTTACCACTTGGATAGAAGATAGTTATTTCTGCAGTTGAACAGCTGTGGACAACAGCTTTACACCAAACCAGACATTGATACCAAGTGGAAATGGCTGAGAGAACGTGGAAGGATCACCACAATGTATCAGAAGCTTTGGAAGGAAATACTCAAAGACTAAGCCCAAAAAAAGGCATACAAAGGGAGCATGAGGTGCACCATTTTTACAATAAAGGCATTCTCTGTGCATTTTGGGTTGCAATAACCAGCAACATGATTTTTGCATTATCGCATCTATATAAAAATTTATTTTGGGGCGCCTGGTGTCTCAGTCCATGAAGCCTCCGACTCTTGGTTTTGGTTCAGGTCATGATCTCATGGGTCTTGAGATCAAGCCCGGCCTCAGGCTCTGTGCTCAGCGCCCAGTTGCTTGAGATTCCCTCTCCCTCTTCCTCTCTCTTTGCCCCTCTCCCCACTCATACTCACTCCTGCTCGAGCTCTCTAAAATACATTAATAAATAAAATCTTTAAAAAATGTATTTTAAAGCTTTATTATATTAGGACAAAGATCTTTCTCAGTACCAGCCTAATATTAAATATGTTATTTCCCTTCCTGTTTCCCACTCTTATCTTAGAATTTGTTGTATTTTATACTTAGCATTGAAGGTTTCTTAGACATCCTCCTATAATGCAAAGCAATATTCCATGCCATTTGTCTTTGCACCGATACGTTTTCAATATTTAAAATATTGGAAATACATTGAAAGCCTATGCTAACTTTATCGGAGCACCAGAGAAGGCTACTGGGACTGGAGGCTTTGTGTTTTTTCATACATGTATTATACAGCAATGGTGCAGGGAGGACATAATTTCTTATACAGTATAAACTAAAGGAGTTGAAAGGAACACTACTTTATGGTAGGACTTTAAGTAGTATAAGTGTAACTAAGATTTCTGTTTCATCCTATTTGCCCAGTTTGATCAACTGGTGAAATTTACTAGCTGATCGGAGCGCTAAGGAAGAGTAATTATTATTATTCACAGCAAGAAGAGAGTTTCAGAGAAACTAAACAAAATGAAACACACTTTAAATTAATTTGATGTTGCTCTACAGTCTGGAAAAGTAACGGGTGTATATTTTTGCTGGCTAAAAAATGAGACAAAACACAACCTTCCTCAGTCAATTGCATTATAAAACAGAATATATATAGTAACATTAAGAGGCTAATACATGCTACTTAAATTAGAATCACGTTGTTACATGGTACCACAATCCAAAGCCTTACAGCAAAACTAAAGGTAAATGACTGAAATCTACAAGAGTCGAGGTGAAGGATTACATGGTGAGATTCTTAGCAGGTACTTTTGTTTCCTCAGAATTTGTGATTCCATTCCTACCACTAGGACCAGAACAAAGTAGGTGTGTAGTAAATATGCAGTGTGTGAATGATGACGGTCAGCTGCTGCAGTCATATGTCTCATCTCATAAGCACAGTTTCAGTGTGCCCTGAAAAATCAGACTGCCTGGGTTCGACTCCCGAACTCAGGATTTACTATCATAAACTGTGTTACTCGGTTTATTCGTATGCAAAAAAGAGACTATAATAGCTCTTACTACCTAGGGTGCTGGGAGAATTACATTAAAAAAAAACAAAAAAAAACTCCAAGCAATGTTCTGAATCCACACCAGGCACATAGTAAGGTTAAATGTCAAAGAATGTGAAACGCTATTTTTACTCCTACCCAATGCCAAATATTCTGAGCCCATTATGATTATATTGTGTACTCCATCTTTTGGGGTTTTTTTTTTTTTTTTTTTTTTTTGAGTGATAGTAGTTAATGAATTTGCTTTAGTACTGACATCTTTATCTTATTATATAGAAACATGCTTGGAAATTCCAAAAGCATGCCTCACATAGAGTTTTGTTTACATATTTGTCTGCATGGGCATTCTCTTTCACTAATCTCTTTTAGAACTGGTGCTTTATCTATTTTTATTGCCACTTGACTCCCTGATGACCCAGTCTCAAATATGTAGTTACAAAATTCTGGAGCAATGGCAAATTTCAATTTTATCTACTTTGTTGGTAAATGTCCATCTGTGACTCTAGTTAAGTAGGATGTAACTAATCCTTACAGATGTGGTTTTTTTGTTTGTTTGTTTTTTGCTAAACTTTACTCATCTACTTTCAATTTCCATTGCTATTCTCATGTTTCTATCTCTTTTTTCTTTTTTTTTTCAAGATTTTATTTATTTATTTGAGAGAAAGAGTACGTGCAGAGCAAGAGAGAGAGCATGAGCAGGGGCAGGGACAGGGGGAGAAGCAGACTACCATTGAGCAGGGAGTCCAATGTGGGGCTTGTGGGGCTCAATCCCAGCTGGGATCATGACCTGAGCCAAAGGCAGACTAAGCCACCCATCGCCCCCTTCATCTCTTTTTTCTTCATTCATTCCATTAATTTCTCCACACACATTGGCTGAACACAAATATTATCGTATGAAGCCATAAATCAAGACACTTCAGGAATTTTCATTTCTCTAAAGAAAAACACCAAAGTACTTAATTTACCCTACCAGACCCTTCAGGGTCTACACCTTTCCCGTTTCTCTGGATTCTTCTAAAACAGAGTCCCCAGTGCTTTCTGCTTTCGGCCTCAATGACCCCTCCCCCCCCCCTTCAACTTCTCTAGTATGTTGCCTTCCTTTAAGCCACAAGAAGGGCTCTTCCTTCTTTCCGATCCTCTCATAGCCCCTTTCTTCCTCTTACTACAAGGTTGTATCCTATAAAATAAGGAGTGGGAACACTCTGCACTTCTCTTTTAAATATGCTACGTTTATTTTATATTTAGTGTATTACATTTTATTAGAAAGATACCATCAACGTAAAGCACACTGTTATTGCAAGCACTCACCAAGAAAGAGAAAACACCATCAGTTATAACTTTAAGACTCTGTGAATTATAAGATACATCCCAATTTCAGAGATGTCAAAATGGGGAAAAAAATGCATGTTAGAAATAATCAAACGTAGTGTTTTTGTAATCAAGTGATTGCTATTGGTCTGTTCTGTAGGACTGGAATGTCCATGAGGGCAGCAACTGTTTCTATTTTTGTAATGACATTTTATATTCATTGCCTGACATGATACCTGCCATGTACTAGTACTTAAAAAAAATTATACTGAGTATCTGACTATATATGTCAGATAGCATGTTAATTGCTTTTTTCCTTTTACCTGAAATATAAATACTTCCAAATGCTATCTAAATATCTTCATTTTATTTATAAATTCCTTGAGAATGTATATGCCATTTACTTGTGTTTACTTATACCATACCAGCTAAATGATATATTTCATATGCCAGATTTTATTAGCTGCTTTAAATTATTTCTGAAATAATGCGAGGTAAATAAATAAGCACTTCAATAGTCAGTGCATAGTAAATTTTAATAAATGTATTGCAAATTTGAAGTGTATTTTTTACCACAACAAACCACTTGCCAAACTAAACATATTCCAGATTTTTTTTTTTTTTTTTTTACCAATTTCCATATACCTGTCAAATTCTATCACCAAATTCCTGGTCAATTAGAATTCTAAACATTAAGTACTTTTCACTTTTTTCTTTTACCTAAGCTCCTATTCAGTCAATAATTATGTTCAAACATGCTGTTTCTTGAAAATATTTTCTCTTATCTGTCTCTTTCTCTTCATCACTTCTCCCCTTTACAGATGGTCAAATTCTCACACTCACATTCTGAAGTTTTTGATTTCTGAGCCACAGATTGTATCAATTCATAACCGTTCTTTTAACCACTTCAGGCGGAACTTTCTTAGCAGTCAATTTCAATGTGCTATTCTGCTAGGGAAAAAGTCATGAAGACTTATATCTAATATCATGAAATCTAAACACTTCTTGCTGATTTTCAATGTCCTCCAAGAGGTCTTTTCTCTAGTAGACACCTTCCACTAATCAACAGAGTGTTTTTACCAACATCTAACTCTTTTTCCTATATCTATGCCTTCACTCCTACTTAAAACACATCTTCTTTTCTTCCTTTTGAAATCCTTAAAGGCACATATTTATGTCTTTCTCCTGCAAGAGATCTTCTCTGCCCCCTACCACACTCACTTCTATCTTCTTGGAATGTCCAGAGTGCAAAACTTACTCCATTATAAACCATTTTCTTAAAAAAAAAAAAAAAAGTCTGTCTTTTATAGCCAATCACATCCATGATCATAATAGAGATTGCCATCATTCCCATGAGAACCCATTTGCAATCTCAGTCCAAGCACCCATCCCTGAAAGCATCGCATCCCAGATTTCAGCTGTCTCCCACTCATATTCTTCTCCATCCATTGTTCAACTCCATTGGAATAGAAAATCCATTAGTCCCACCAATTTTTCATAGGCCAACACTTTTTTTCTGTGTTAATTCCCTGCCTTACTCTATCAAATTCCATAATTTGTCTTTATAATCTACCCTGAGAATATACTTTTAATTTTCCTCATCATACTCTTATGGAAAAAAACCCAAACCTGACTAAATTGAAATCCCTGCCAAGTTCTTGTGTAGTAGAATAAAGAGGTCCATATATTCCTCCCAGTAAAGGTGGAGTCTAATTTTCCTTCCCTTGAGAGAATCTTGGATGATGATCTCTCTGGTTTACTTGACCATAGAAATGTCATTCTTAGTTTTCTAAGGCTAGGTCACAGGAAACTTTGCAGGTTTTACCTAGGTGTCTTGGAACACTTGCTCTTAGAAGCCAGCTGCCAAATCTGACTCTTGATTTTGGCTCAGGTTGTGATCTCAGGGTAGTGAGATCAAACCCCATGTTAGATACCACATTCAACACAGAGCCTGTTTGGACTTTCTCTCCCTCTCCCCCTCTGCCCTGTGCTCATTCTCTCTCTTTCTCTCTTTCAAGTAAATTAAATCTAAAAGAAGAAGAAGGAGGAGGAGGAGGACGAAGATGGAGGAGGAGGAGGGAGAAGAAGAGGAAGCAGAAGCAGCAGTAGCAGCAGCATTCAGCTGCCATGCTGTGGGAAAGCCCAAGTGATTCTGTGGAGAAACCCACATGGAGAGGAACTAGGACTCTGCCATCAGCCCACTGAGTTCCTGGCGGGCTGGTAGCATCAACTTGCCAGTCTTGAGCAAACCCCTTGGAAATGGATCCTTTAGTTCCAGTCAAACCAACACAGCTCAATACTTCTGAACAGTATGAACAGAAATGAGCAATATTTTCTGAGGTCTGCTCAAAATAAATTTCCTGAGGTCTATGAACAAAATAAATGTTGTGGTTTTACATTGTTGTGGTTTTAAGCCATTAAGTATTGAAGTGGTTTATTAGGTACCAATTGTTAATCAAAACACAATGCCTACATGCATGCAGATTAACATCACTAGGAAAAAAACACACAATCACACAGACTGGCTTTGATTTAAATTCTTCTCACAAAACTCAAGCAGCTCTTAAGGTTTTCTAGCAGTCATATGATATGGTCCTATCTGCTTACTTTCTCAAGCTCTTAGTAAATTATAGATCTTTCTCTTCCCAAATTTAAAATATCTGTCTCTATCATTTTCCTTAGCTGATTAACTTTGTTTGCTAGTTTCTGATAAAGGAAAAGCAATCAGGATATAATTTCCACAAGCTCCTACCTTCACTTCCACCTCCTACCTGCTTCCAGAACAAAATTATTTTCTCCCTATTCCTCTCCCTACTCCTCCTCAGTCTGCTTTCTTGTTCTACCCCATCTCCCCAAACTTGTATCTTCCGAGTACCTCAAGGATAAATCTATGCAACCTTTCCTCACTCTTCACTACACTCACTCCTTTGGTGTTCTCATTCAATCTTATGGTTTCAAACACCAATTGACACACCTTAATTTATATCTGCATCCTTGACCTATCTCCTAAATTGCAACCTATAGGAATATATGCACTGTCTACTTGACATCTTCATTTTGATACCAAATCTGCTGCTAGGACATAACATACTTTACTTCAAACTCTTCATAATATTCTTCCCCAAACCTGCTGTACTAGCTTGTCCCACCTCAACTGATTAAAAATTCTGTTCCCAGTACCTCAGGCCTAACAACCTTGCCATTATCTTTGACTCCACATTCTTTCCTGCCCAGTAAGGAATCCAACACCAAATCTTGTTGGCTTGATCATAAAAATATATCCAGAATTTCACCGTGTCTGTCTATGTCTACAGCCACCACTCTGTCTTAAGATATCATCTTTATCTCCTCATTGGTCTCTGTGTTTCCTATAATAGGGCTGAGGAGTTAGGGGGGAAGGCAAGGTTATACTCAATACAGCAGGCCATGTAATTCTTGTAAAACTGTTAAGTCAGATCAGATTCCCAGATCAATCTTCTTTCCAACACCCTCCAATGACTCTAATTCAGTAAGACCAAGTCCTAAAATGCCCACATAGACCATATGATTGTTCCCTTCTGACTCATATCCCACTTAAACTTACCTTTACTCACTCACTTCTAGTTATATTGGCCTCTTTGCTTTCCCCAGAATTTTCCAGCCAAGTTCTCCCTCATGGGCTTTTGTTTTTGCTAGTTTCTATTCAACCTGGAATCCTTTACTTGCTGTTGGCTTCCTCAGCTTCTTCAGGTCTTTGTTCAAATGTAAATTACTGATCACCTTATTTAAAATTGGAACATCCTCAGCTCTGCTCTCTCTAGCACCCTTCAGAGATTAGTTTTCTCTATAACCTTCATCCCCGACTGGTATTAAATATTCTATTTTATTGTTTGTCTCCCAACTCTGTAGAAACCAAGCACCATTGCTCCTTTAGTCTGTTTTATTTACTGACAGATACCCATCGTGCAGAGCAGTGAAGATGCACAAAGGTATCTATCTGCCTGATAATGAATGGACGTGTATCAGTCTTGCTTTCTTCCTAATTAGAAATCAAGCTCCAGAAGGACTTGTCCTATGCCACTCACTTCACCAGTATCCTCACAATACCTAGCACACATTTAAGGATAAAGTAGCTTTATAAAACACTTGATGACTGATTACAATTAAGCAAAAGGTTTCTCAGCAAATTAGTAGGGCCCACAGGACACCATAAATAGGCTTGAAACTATTTAGTACTGCATCAGTGCTCATTTCCAAGCAAAATTATTGTCCAGAACACAAAGGATGCTGCCTGATGATAACATTTCTCAAATTAATCCCCAGACTATGTGAGTATACAAAGTAATAAAGGTGAATTTCATTTCAAAAATAAAAAAATTCATACTTTTTATGAAAACAATGTGAGATTATGCCCATTTATTTGAATTACTGTGACTTAAATCTTTGACAAGCTAAAAATACTAATTTTTTAAAACATATGAAGATAGGGCTCCTACTTGTTTCTAAAACTTTCCATCACTTGGATTTTAGGTCATAAATACTATAGGAAATTATAATCCCCAAAAGTATTTATCACTATGTGTCTATCAAAAAATAGATAGGTTTGAAATTAGAATTGAGGATTCATGGATACTTTAATTTTTTTAAGGAATTCAAAAGTTTCCTGTGTTCTACTTCTGAGTACTCTTGGGCAAATATAATTTATTTCTTCAGGTCCACACTTTTATAGAAACAGGAAATGAACATGATGGAAGGAATAGAGTTTGTTAGAGTGCAGAAGGGTTGGTCTAAGATCACAGAAAAATAGTAATTAATAATAACCACTAACATGTAAGCCATAAATACAAATGTTTCTCATGTAACGCTCACAACAACGTAGAAGAAAGTACTATTACTATCCCAGAAGCACTGAGAGTGTATGTACCTTATTCAAAAAATAGCAAAGGGCCAGGTTGGAATATAAATCTAGATGGTAGGCTCCAGGGAGATTGATCTTAAACACTGATTTTAAATGTTGTTTCTCTAATGTTAAACACACATGCAACACAACACACTCCACACAGATGTAAAGACACAAACATATCATTTCTAGGAGTAAATAAAAGATATTCATGTACTTTTTTTTATTTTTCTAACTGCAGAGTTCATTTTAGGAAGAGCAGAAATGGGTCAGAAATTGCCCCTGACCTGCAGGATACTTTCTATCCATCATCACCACACACTGCATGACAATGACCCCTTCAGTCTCATCAGAGCTGAAAGCCCCCTCACAGTTACAAATGCTGCTGGGATGGGAATACGGTGAAGCCCCAAGGGTGAGAATTAGGCTATTTCTCCATTTCTTATCCCCAAATTACCCAAACAAAATTTATAACTCAACGTCTGTCTTCATTTTTAAAAACCATGGAAAACAAGGATTTCCCAACTTCCAGCATAACTACTACTCATTGTTAAATAATCCTCACAGCTAGGAATCTCCTATTTGTCTCTATCGAGTTCATCCTACTACAGCTCATCATATTTCCTTCTCTATTTTTATTGAGATGTAAAAAATAAGATGAATATTGTCCTTTCCTGAGTTTCATACTCATACCACACTATCTAATCTGTGCATCTACTGTAAATACATATTTCATATGAAAACTTTCTATAACCCATCATCCCTCTCTCAAAAAATAAACAGTTGATGAGAATACAGAATAGAATTATATTTGCAATTAAGCATCAATTCAATTAGGTGAGTGGGGTCTGGAAAGAGATATAGGTTCTTTAACAAACCACCTCAAACAGTGCTTAAAACAGATTGGGCTGACAGCTCTCACAACCTTAGTGTCTCCTCCAAGATTTACAATGGCATAGCTCCCCTTTTTAGCAAATTAAACCTTATGTCAAGGCTTCAAATTAAATCCAAACCCCTTCTTTCTCTGCAGAAGGAACAAATTGGCCCCACATGGCGGTAGTAAGGAGAGCTGATAAGAAACAGTGAAGCGAGAGCTCCCCAACCTGGAAGGCGTCACATGGCCAAATCAACCGGGATCAACAGTCAACTCCACTTAAGGTTTTACATAAAAAGCCTTGTAAAATACAGAGAATTTAAATATAAGAAATTTTTTTATACCACACAAAACTGACTGGGTGCCAAAATTTTACATTTCTGTGCTGTGCAAGCACTTTATGGGGAATGTGCTTTTTATTCTATTTTTACGTGTTTGTTATGGGTCTGTTTTGCAAAGATCGCTCCAAGCCTAGGTAATAAAAATAAAAAATGCACACAAATGGCCATGATTAACGCATAGAGCAATCTATGCTTCTATATGTATGAAATGCATAATATCCCTCTCTGGATATTTCATATTTCAATATAGCAAAATGTTTGTAGGTTGCTCTAGGATTCACATACTCATTGTAACAGCAGATCTCACTGTGGAATTATCCTGAGAGTCCTAGAACACAAAGTTCTTAGTTTTACAGTTATTTTGCCAGGAAAATATTGTGAGTCTGTTTCTTATATGTTACTTGGCATTAATGTCTATATTAAGAATTGACAGGAATTGCTTCTCCATAGGAATCCGAGGATGTGGCACATGTACGAAAAGTTTCTGAAATATATTATTAGATTGTTATCTTAAAACGAGTTGCAGTATATTGGTCACTACCCAAATAGCACTGTCTGATTTTAGAGGACACGTTGATTACCAAATTAGTGTGATGCTTTCCAATGAAAGTGGAACAAAATCTGGTTCAAAACACTCTGTAACCAGTCGGTAATGTGGTGAATTTTTTGATGAGCCATTGCTTTTTAGAGAGTTTTATTTTCAGGATACATTTCTAATGAGTGTGTTTCTTCACTCATGGCAGGGATAAGAGGGAGAGATAGGCAAGCTCTTCACAGAAAACCTAGGTTAGGAAAAATTAAACAACTTAAACCAGCTTCGTATGTTTATGGTTTGTCCGGGTTGGGTGTCACAATTCTAGGGGACTGTCATTCAGATGTGCTGTCACTGTGGATTTAAATGTTTATCAAGTGTCTCCTGAAAAAATGGCTTTTGGGGGGTGCATGTTGGTACCGTCTGGGCTAGAGAAAGCAGGCATTTCAGAAGTAAGAGAGACAACTATCCTTACAATGACTGAATGAAAGGTGAGTAGATGAAATCAGAGCATGAAAATTATGTCTTTCATTTGTTTGTTTTTCTATATTTTAAATGATCTGAGCAGATACCCTCAGTGGTACTTTTGGATTTTGATTTAAATTGTAAGAACCTAGTATGGAAAGATGGGTGTTTAGGAAATAAGATATAGAAAAAGAAAGAGACTTTCAGCATACTATCAAAATGAATTCTTACCCGGTTTCTTACTTCTTTCTGATTCTTTTGGTTTTCATTTATAATTAAATTCCAGGTTTAGCTTATCCCAGCTCCATAACTGGCAGCATATTATTAGAATATACCAGTTGCCAATTTATTTTGCAGCTATTTGGTTTGGAATTACACATGGATTTGTATAAAAGGACTGCTCTCGTTGTGTTCTAGCATGGTCTAAATTCAACTTCAGTTTCACAAATTCTTGGATGGAAAGCAACATCAGGTTTATTTTACTCGGGACATTTTTTGATTCTTAATAAATAACTAGTAAGATGTTTGGGGAAAATGAAAAGAAACCACCAGATTCATCTCAAAACATGCAATTTCATGTTTACGTACAAACACACACACACACACACACACACAAGCACACACAGGAATATATGCCCTGTTAGGAAAAATAATTCAGTGATGATAGATTTGTTTTGGTCCACATCTTAAATCAGAAACAAAGAAGTCGACCTTTGGGTTTGTATCGATTTCTGAATCGTCCCTGAACAAGTTACCCTGCAATTTCTTCCAGTCATTGCAGGGAATCCTGTGATTGAAACTGTCAGGAGTTCTGTGAACAATTATTTTCCATGGCTCCACAGGCCTGCATTCACCAAGCCAATTTTTTTTTCCCTCTAATACTGGATCAGTTCTTTTACATATGAACCACAACTGCCTTACAGGATCCATTTCAGTATTGACCAGAAGTTGGAATGAGAGTAAAATACACTTTTTGCCCCAGTTTCTTCTTTGTATATAAGCTGGATAAATTCTTCTAAGAACTTCCTCTCTTAGGAAAAAGGTAAACAATCACACACCTAGAGAATGAACTCTTTACATTCCAATTAATTGGGTAGGAAAATGTAAGAGGATGTATCCTAACAGTATGAAGAATAGGACATCAAGGGAAAAGTGTGAAGTTATGAATGAGGTACACCGTCTGCTGTTTCAGCTGGTTTTCCTCTGGCTGTTCCTCTGAAACATAAAATTTCTATGTCTGACCAATACAGTGCACTGGCAGAGAAACTGTTGGTTCAGTAAATCTCAGATTTGGAACAGACTCTCATTTGACAACTGCATCATTTCAGTTCATTTTAATTCTGTCACTTTTTGCTTCCTTCAAACCAGACGCAGGCCCTTAGATTTCTTACTATTGCCAAAGTCTGTTACTTCTAACCAGACATCATCTGCTGGTTTTCAAAGTGCAGTGAGTGACTGCTTACTTGGCCTTTATGGATCTGAGAAGAAGTCCTCTGAGAATAGAAAACTTCTTCAGGTTTGCATCCATTGTTTGGAGTACATAAAACAAATATTATTTCAGAATAACCAAAAAGAACGTATTCCTCTATAAGATTTCAGGAATTGAAATATACGTTGGAGTGGAAAGACTCCTACTTTCAGAAGGGAGGCATATCTGTGAAGGAAAATCTGCATATAAGTTTTCCTAAAACTAATTGTTTTGGAAAAAAACTTCAAACTTTATTGTTATCCATTAATTTTGGAGCTGGGTTTTATATTTCACAGGATTTTTAAAAATTACTTGTTTGTTTTTTGCCTGAAGCTGCAAAATAAGCTAATGCTGTCAACAAAAGGCTGAAAAGAAATATAATGTATGAATTCCTAGAGTTACCTACAGAGTATATGTGGGTAAGAGTCTCTATGAGTTTAACTTTCTAATAAAACTGTAATTCATCAAAATATATTTTTAAATTGATATATCTATCATTATAACTGCAAGTATAATTTTCCACATATAAAATATCTTGATAAAATGTATAATTCAGTAATACTACTTTTTATTACAATAAAATATTTTCAAATGTTCTAGTAAATGCTCTACTTTTAAATAAATGCACTGTATTCCCCATTTTAAAGATGGAAAAATACCAATTATTTCAATGCATTTACCAGAACAACAGAGTTTTAAGTACAATCAGAGCAACAAAATTTTCCATGAGTCCAAAAAACTCAGAAGTCAAATTTATTACTTTCTGATTCTCGAATCTCTATCTCTCCCTTTTTTTCTCTCTCTCTCTGATAAATATGTATTTGAACATCACTGCCATGGGCAAAACACCTTGGGGAAATGCAAAGAAGAAAAATCCTATTCCTTCTGCTTTTACTGTTACTTTTATCCACGCTCTCTCTACCTTGCCCAATAGCTTTTTTTTTTTTTTTCTTCAGCATTGAATTAAAATAGTTGCTGCTTGGAAAGATAAGTTTATTGTTTTCAGTTGTCAAAATAAGTAAATACATTTCTGTAAATAGAATAGATTATATTTTAAATAGGTTCTGCCAGGATCCAAGTGACTGTTATAGCAGCTAAGTTTCCAGGCAAGACAATACATTACTATTTAGTTAATCTCCGTATCATGACCTTAATATCTGCAGAAGGCTGCTTTGGTTTCAAAGTTGTCCAGAAACAACTGCTTTTCTCAATTTGTCAATTAAAAAAAAAAATCAACTGCCATAGAGCAAAAGCCATATTTTGATGAAATACAATTCACATATCCAGTTGTAACAACTGTGATAAAGATAATAACTATTTTGGCATTAGGGGGTGTTTGTCTTTGACAATAAGCAAATATATTCAACAAGCAATATTAGTTACAAGATTCGAAATCAAATTACTTCTTTTTAGTATTGCTTTGGTCAAGTTCCTTGCAGGAAATAAATGGGAACATTTCAGAAGAGTTGACTAAGTAAACTCTTTCCAAAGATGTAGGTAAAGTGTAGTGTAATGGTCAAGAAGAGTAGGAGCCCAGGGCTGGTAAGAGCGAGATGGCAAAAAGCCCAGGCCTGGGGGGCAACGGGGGTGCAGTGGCTACTAGATCCTAGAGGCAGGGGGTGCCATATGGAGTGGTCCCTGCCCAGGCCGGCTGGCCTCAGGTCCTGGAACCCAGTCAGCCACTAGTGCCGTTGTAATATATTCCCTCACCACCCTCTTCTCTTCCTTCTCCTGCCTGTTCTCCCCATCAGTGACCCCACCTTAAGCGAGAGGTCACTGGGCATACTGGTGTTGTCTTTATGGACCATTGTCCTGGGCCTTCGAGCAGAGGGGAGAAGAGAAAAGGCTGGATCAGGAGGAGGCAAGGAAGACACAAAGAACTGTTTACTTTAGACTCACAGACATGTATATTCCTTGATATTTTGAGATCACTGATATAATGGTTTCTTTTGGTGTACAGAGACATCTGAGATTGATATAAAGGCTCATTTTTATGTAAAATTTGCTACATACTGTCCTGAGAAATTTACACCTATTAACCGTTAACTCTTCCCTAGAAATCATGCTTTATTATCCCCATTTGGCAGCTGAAGAAACTGAGGCACTGGACAGTTACGTCAGATTTCACAGCTGACTGTCTAGCCAGAACTCTGAACTATTACCTAATAAATCCAGGTCATGCTGTAGAGTAGTCGCCAAGTTCCTGTGATTATTCCGTTTATCTAAGTGGAATAATTCACAAGATTATCTGAGTAGTTCAAAATATTATCTGCATTTTTACTCACTGTTAGAAATACCTATGCACACTAACACAATATAAATAATACCTAAAATGCAATATATTTTTATTCAACAAAGGTTGCTAATTATCTTTTATGTACCAGAGTTTCCACTAGCTCACATGATTAAAAAAGCAGTTTAGTTCTGTGAGGTTTCATGATGTCCACAAGACAGCAGATCAGAAAATCTGACTGAAAATATAGGTTGAGGTCAGATAATTAAAGAATTATACCCTGTCAAAAAGAATCGATATGAATCATGGAGAGATTTTAACTAGGATAGATGGAGATCAAATTTGCATTTTAGAACCATAATTTTGATGGCAGTGTGAAGGATTAACCAAAGTAGAAAGAGGAAGATATTTTAGAAAGCTCTTAGAATCATCCAGAAAAGAGGTGTAAAAAGCCTACAGTAGAATGAAACGAAATTAATTTAGTACTGATATCAAATATGACAAAATACGCCTTTCTCCTTTCCCTTTTTATATTCCCTCTCCCCGACAAACATGCAATTTTAGACCACATATTGCCTTACAAGTTTGTGTGTGTGTATGTATGTGTGTGTGTTTTGTTTTTGTTTTTAATTTTTAACTCCCCAAGCTTTACAAGGTTTGGAAATTGGCCTCTGGTGACTATAGTAACCCTAGACCTTTCTTGGATCCATAAAGGGAAAGACAAATCATCCCTTGATAAATACACTCGGCCATGGCACCTGGGGAGTGCCATCTATTTGTAAGTCTCTCCAGGGGCTACCCCAGCAAAGTGGGAATCCAGAACAAATGATCAAACCTGTTGGCATAGTTTGATCTTTGCAATCTTTTATGTTAAATTTTTAAGATGACTTATAAATCCATTGTATAAAGACAGCTTTGCTCTAGTCAAGTATACCCAAACTCAATTGCCATTATTTCCACCATATGCCTTCTTGAATAGTCACAAAATAAGAGGTTATACTCAAATATAAAATTGATCATAAGAAAAATATTTTATATAAACTGGATGCTATTTTCTATATTTTCATTTTCAATAAAATAATCTTTCATGCAAAACACATGTTCCTTTTGTATTACCTACCGAATTCCTGAAAAGTCATAATTTGAAGCAAAACACAGAAGTTGTTGCAAAAACTTGATGTACTTATTTTCATATAATATTAATTTCCACTATTGCTCTGTTTTAAAAGGCACTTTAAAAAAAAGAACGGGGCAGGGGGCACCTGGGTGGCTCTGTTGGTTAAGCATTTGCCTTAGGCTCAGGTCATGATCCCAGGATCCTGGGATCAAGCCCCACGTTGAGCCCCTACATCAGGCTCCTGGTTTAGTGGGGAGTCTGCTTCTCTCTCTGTTCCTCCCCTGCTTGTGCTCACTCGCTCTCTCTCAAATAAATAAATAAATAAAATCTTAAAGAATCAGAAACCATTTAAGGTATTATTTTTCTTTCACACCACAACAGAATATGCTTGAATAAGAAGCAATATGAAAACAAATAGATCAAAGCGCCAAGTAACAGTATTAACATCCACTGCATTCAATCTATTATGTGACTAAGGAAGTTCTCTGTAATGAGAGTGTTTAGAAAGAATGAAGGTATATGTCCTCTTACTATAAAAGAACAGCTGAGCTTTATGCCATACAGTCAAAATCAGTTCATATTGATTGAAAATGAGCTTTACCTTGTTGAAGACATTAATGTTTTGCTGTAGCCCACCTATAGAACGATTTTCAGTAGCCCACCTATAGAAAGATTTTCCCGCTCACTGAAAGAAACAAACAAAATAGGAACATACTTTGATATGATTCCATAAAGAATGAGCCCTGGCTCTAGCTTGTCATGTATCCATTTCTGTACGAAATGCATAAAAACAGTAAGGATGGATTCTATGCAAACTACGGGGTGCTTACTTTCCTTCAACGATAATTGTCTTAATGCCTGTTTTAATCAGTATTAACTGCTAGCAATAACATGCTTTTAATTATGTTTTAAACGAGTCCTTTATTGGGCTGTTTGGGGAAGCAAATTAGTCAAAGGAGCTGTTAATCAAAAACGTGTTACTGGCACAAAATAAATGTTCATTTAAGGAGCCATTTGAAATAAACCTGGCTCATTGCCTCTGACAACCTGCAAGGACACCAGGGCCTCCTGAGGATAACTCCTTCAGTACTTGCCTGGATACGCCTTGCTGCTCAGAAGTTATAAGGAGAAACATTAAGCAGTTTAGGTCATTCATCAGCTAACTTTTACTACTGTTCTCAAGAAAATGAGCCTCCTAGGAACTTCACAGCAGATCTATTCGTTCATTAGCTAAGTAATATTGAGAGAGATGTTCCTGTCACTGTGAATAGAGAAATCTATTGCACTGAATTTTAGTGGTATCGCTTTTGTCTATGAGCTGTCTTTGCAAATTCCAAGGTATTTAGGCTGAAAAACTAGCATAATTATCTCTGAACATTTTTCGTATATATTCATTTCCTTTTATTGAACGATCTCTGGCCGGGATGTACCACTAGGCAAGATTATATATTTTATGTTATCTACGGCCTCAGGACTGGGCTTTCTCACTATTATCCTCTATTAGCAACATGCAAATTGAAATAAAACTTTGGAAACGATCTCAGAGCAATTGTTTTGATGGTTTAATTTCTCAATTTTAAAAAAACTTAAAACTATGTGATGTTAACTAGACTTACTATCACATCCTTATGTCATACACCTGAAACTAATAGAATGTGATATGACAATTACACCTCAATAAGAAAATTGTGTGAAAAATATGCCACCTTAAAGTGTATGTAATATTCATATTTTGGCTAGTCTACTCACTATTAGGTTTTTTTTTAATTCAAGTATAAGTGAGTTTCAGATGTACATCATAATGATATATATCATAGTGATAATATTTATATATATCGTAATCAATAATCAATAATGCTGTGTACCATAATGATGACATCATAATGGTTCAGTATTTTTACAAACCATGAAGTGATTCCCATGATAAGTCTAGTTAGCATCTGTCACCATACAAAGTTATTACAATATTATTGATTGTATTCCCTGTGCTGAACATTATATCCCCATGCTTTACTTATTTTATAATTGGAAGTTTATACCTCTTAACCCCACCCCTCTGGTAACCGACAGTCTGTTCCTATGAGTCTGTTTCTGTTTTGTTTGTTTTTTAGATTCCACATATAAATAAAATCATACGGTATTTGTCTTTCTCTGTTTGACTTATTTTACTTCACATAGGCCCATCCATGTTGTTGCAAATGGCAAGATTTTATTCTTTTTTATGGATGAGTAATATCCCATTGTGTATGTGTGGGTGTGTGTGTGGGTGTGTATCTCACATCTTCTTTATCTATTCATCTATGGATGGACACACGTAAGGTTGCTTCCATATGTTGGCTCTTATAAATAATGCTGCAGTGAACTTGGGGGTGCGTATATCTTTTCAAGTTGGTGTTTTTATTTTCTTTGTATAAATACACAGAAGTGGAATTGCTGGATCATACGTAAGTTCTACTTTTAATTTTTGGAGGGATCTCCATATTGTTTTCCATAGTGAATGGACAATTTACATTCCCAACACAGTACAAGGGATCTCTTTTCTCCATATTCTCACCAGCATTTGTCCTATTTTTGTCTTTGATAATAGCCAATCTGACAGGTATGAGGTGATATCTCTTGTGGTTTTAATTTGCCTTACCCTGATGGTTAGTGATGTTGAGCATTTTTTTTGTGTGTGCCTGTTGGCCACCCGGATGCCTTCTTTGTTTGTTAGTTTTCTGATATTAAATCCAGTAAGTTCTTTATATATTTTGGATGTTAATCCCTTATCAGATGTATGATTTGTAAACATCTTTTCCCATTCAATATATTGCCTTTTTGTTTCATTGATGGTTTCCTTCACTATGCAAAAGCTATTTAGTTTGATGTAATCCCATTTGTTTATTTTAGCTTTTGTTTCCTTGCCTGAGAAAACTGATCCAAAAAATGTTGTTAAGACTAATGTCCACGTGCTTACTGCCTATGCTTTCTTACAGGAGTTCTATGGTTTCAGGTCTTATATTCAAGTCTTTAATTGATTTTGAGTTTATTTTTATATGTGGTATAACATATTTTGTATATGGTCCAGTTTCATTCTTTTGCATACAGCTGTCTAGTTTTCCCAACACCTTTTACTGCAGAGACTGTCTTTTCCCCATTGGATATTCTTGCCTCCTCTGTTATGGATTAATTGACCATATATGTGTGGGTTTATTTCCAGGCTCTCTATTCAATTCCATTGGTCTACATATCTGTTTCCATATCAGCACCATACTGTTTTAATTACTATAGCTTTGTAATACATTTTGAAATCAGGGAGCATGATACCTCCAGCTTTGCTCTTCTTTCTCAAGATTGCTTTGGCTATTTGGGGTCTTTTGTTCTTCCATACAAATTTTAGGATTCTTTGTTTCAGTTATATGAAAAATGCCATTGGTATTTTGATAAGGATTGCACTGAATCTACAGATTGCTTTGGGTAGTATGAATATTTTAATAATGTTAATATTATAAACATAAATATATACAAATATATAAATATAAATATAAAATAATATTTTAATAATGTTAAGTCTTCTAATCCATGAGCATGGAATATCTTTCCATTTATTTGTGTCATCTTCAATTTCTTTCATCATTGTCTTCCAGTTTTCTGAGTATAGGTCTCTTACCTCCTTGGTTAAATTTATTTCTAGGTATTTTATTCTTTTGATGTAATTTAAATTGATTACTTTCTTAATTTTTTTCTGTTACTTCATCATTAGTGTAGAGAAACACAACTGATTTCTGTACGTTAACTTTGCATCCTGCAACTCTACTGAATTCATTTTTTAGTTCAAATGGTTATTTTTTTGGTGGAGTTTTTAGGGCTTTCTATATATAGTATCATGCCATCTGCAAATAGTGAGTGTTTTACCTCTTCCTTTCTGTGCCCTTAGGATTTCGTTTATAAGTTACCATTCTTTTCCATCCTCCATGTTTGAAGGTTAAGACTGCTAAAAATTAGATGTTCCTCAATAAATTTTTTTCTGCCATATCTTAAGATATTTTTGGAAATCCCACTTTCTACTTTTTAAAAAGCCTACTAAGTATGTGGCTACTAAGTTGATCTTTGTATGGCCAATCACTTCGCCACAAGGCCTGGCATGCAACAAACAAGGATCAGTGTTTGCTGAATGTTTATTCAACACATACACATATCAAGCACCTTCTATGTGTCAAAGATTGAGTTAAGCATGAAGAATACACAGGAAAGAACACATGACAGTTCTCCTCATTGAGCTGTATAGTCTGATGTAGAGTTTAAACAGTTTCTTACTTTCTCAACATAAAACACTAATCCAACACAGCATTAAGAAAGCTGAATAAGGGACTCCTGGGTGGCTCAGTTGGTTAAGCGTCTGTCTTCAGCTCTGGTTATGATCCCAGGATCCTGGGATCGAGTCCCACATTGGGCTCCTTGCTCAGTGGGGAACCTGTTTTTCCTTCTACCTGCAGCTCTCCCTGCTTGTTGTCTCTCTCTCTTTCTTTCTTCAAAAGAAAGTTACTCTGAAGGAATTAATAAAGGCAGTTAGGCCAAGACATCTTAGGGTCTTATTGGCCTGTTCCAACAATAACAGGCATGACAGGAAGAGAGAATCACTAACGCTATGTTCAGAGTACAACATAGGTGTAAAGGGTTTCATATTGACAATCACATAGCAGAGGCTGCAATCTTGGTGAATGTGAACTGGCCTGTGTGGTGGGGGGTAGAGGTTGGTGGTGGGGAACACTACAAACCTGGATAGGGTTTTGCTCCATAAAGGTTAGAAGAGAAAGCCTTGAGATCTCCTGAATGGGTTTATTATCACCTTATACCCTGACTTTTCCCAGAAAAATAATGACTCACATTAATTGAGCTTGTGCTGTGTGCCATTTTGGTGCAAATTGTTTTATACACATTATCTCATTTAATTTTCTTTCTAGGTAGCTCCTATTTTTGTCCTCAAATTACAAATCATGGAACTGGTAATTTAAAAGATTAACTTTTCAGCCATACCTCAGGGATAAGACTTGAACCTGAGTCTCAAACTAAAAGTCATAGCTTGAGAACAGTCAAGGAAAGCTGCCAGACTGATTTTAGACTGTGATATGAATTAGCAATAGGATTTAGTGGTGTTATTCAGTGGGATATTGTGGTTGTTCTCATTGGAACCCAGTCTATCTTATCCTGAATAATACAGAAACTTCCACTGTATCACTTACACAATACCCTCAAAGTATTTGTGAGTTAGATGGACAGATACATAAATAAGTAATACAGGCACCTACTAGGAGTTAAAATCTTTATTATGTAACATACTGACTGTGATTAGTTATCATAACAACCCCGAGGTACCAGACTTTTACTGTTCTTTGTTTTATTATTGGTATTATTGCTAAGGTGATTTATAAAAGATCACATAATTATTAAATATCAAAGCCTTATTTTTATTTTATTATTTTATTTTTAAGGTCAACTCTTTCTTTTTAGATTTTATTTATTTATTTGACACAGAGAGAGAGAGCACAAGCAGGGGGAGTGGCAGGCAGAGGGAGAGGGAGAAACATGCTCCCTACAGAGCAGAGAGCCCAGTGTGGGGCTGAATCCCAGGACCCTGGGAACAAGACCTGAGCCAAAGGCAAATGCTTAACTGACTGAGCCACCCAGGCGCCCCCAAAGCCTAATTTTAAATGTAGATTTTCTTACCCAATTTTTTTTTTTGTACTAGTAGAGCCCTCTTCAATTGTAGCTCTCAAATAATCTGAAAATCCTAGAAAATAAATGAAGCAAAGGTTCTTTTTTCAATCTGGACTCCATTTATTAACTTGCTAATGTTGCAATGTGATTTAAAAATCATTTCTGTATATAATGACCAATTAATATATAAAATAATTATATACTTAATCTGTATCATAACAGTTATTTTAATAAAAAAATCTTTCAATTTAAGTTAAGTCAATTTAAATCTTGCTCTCTATTGACTAATTACTATCATAAGGAGGTACTCCTATCGTTAAGATTTTCCTAATAGTGTAACTCATTTGGGATTCTTCTCGCAGAAGGTTATATTCAGACATGAAAGGAGGGCAGAAACTCTAGACAGACAGGTGAGAAATACGAGGACGTAATCATAAAAACCCTATTTAATTTTTCTTCTTGTTTTCATTGGTTCCAATTTTGACTCATCTATGCACATTCCTGCCATTGTCCCTCTCTCACAGCTGTCAAAAACAGTGGAGGGGTCTTCTCATTCCTTTTGCAGCAAACCATTTATGAGGAAAGGTAGAATGGGAGGTTGAGTTATGTTGCTGCTACCATGCAGCTGCAATTAATACTTGGTAATTGACTCAGTGGAAAAAGAGTTAAGAATGGAAGGTCCGGTGTATTATGGGTGAATTGGGCAATACTTATTTTATTGATTCCCACTAAATTCTATTAATATGGATCCAGCTGGAAAAAAATGTGTTTAATTATTAAACACTAGAAGTTTAATTTGGCATTAAGAATGACTCAATTTTACCATGTATATAAATTCTTTAATAAAAACATCTTCTCTCAGGTAAACATTTTACTAAAATTGAGAAGTACTGGTAGCTTCTTATTATGAATTATTTAATTTTTATGAAAGACTCACAAACACATAAACTGAAATGTCATTTTTAATATTATCTTTTCTTTGATATTTAAAAGCTGATTACTTTTTGGAGGAATACTTATGTATATCAACAATAATGTTAGGGTTATATTAGAAGTGGATCTCAGCATTATGATGGAGACTGGCCACTTTACTTTTCAAAAGATCATTTTCCTCATTAAGTGTTATGTTAGTGCCTCTCCAATGTTTGTCGTGTTGCATAAGCCACAGTAAGAGATTACTTTTGACCCCACTCCACAGCTAAAGGAGTTTCCAGTTAATGATACAATTACAGTTTGCCAGTCTTAGGCTTCTAGAACTGCAAAAATGAGATCTTTGCAATATAATTACCAACCTCTCTGTCTATATCATCTGGTACATTTATTTCAATCAACACTTATGGTATCTTTCTTTTTGTTTTAAACTTCAAACTCTCCTTCCATTATTTGAGAGTATAAACAGTTTTCACTGGAGGAAGAAGATGGGAAGGCCAGTGACTACCCCCATCCTAAGGATGTCTTAAATTAGAACCACCCAGCATCCATTTTTGCAGCCAAGTTGGAACAAAGCCTTATTTGGGAGTTTTTAATATCAAAATAACTTTAGTTGTTGTTGTTTTAACTTTTTAGTTTTCTAGTCAGCTTTAGTTTTCAAAGATGTTTTGGCCCTTCCTCATGTTACTCAGAATGGAACCTGATGTTATAGACATTCCTTTGTGAAAATCCTATACAGGAAGAACTTTTAGGCTCAGTATTTAATTTTTAATCTTAATGGTATTATTTGAATCATAGTTTTGAATTAACATATACGGTTTTGATGCTGTAAAAAAAGAAATTTAACTCTCAGGTTTAGAGTTATTTCAGGAATTCTTACAAGGGGGTGATATTGCCTGGAAGGGGTGATAGATATTTGGGGATTGAAAAAAAAATCACTTTTTTAAATGTATAAAGCACAGATATACATACAGTGTGTAATATATAGTATATACATGGAAATGTCATATGAGGACATAAGGGTTGCAATAATTAACACAAAGTGAGAACTACTGTGCTATTCTAATGCATTTGAAGATCAGAGAAAAGTCAACATAAGACAAATTTTGTAGCAATGTATAGAACTTTTCAATTTCCAGTTGCTGTATTTTATAAATGAAGATAGAACTTCCTTTATTTTAAACTTAAACTTCCTTTATTTTAAACTATTCCTTGATGTTATGTTCCAAGAAGAGAAAGGAATCTGCCAGCTCTAAGTTATCCATGAATATCTTCTCTCTTCCAATGGAACGTGGAAGTATAAGTGAGATATTTAGCCACTGTTAAGTGTTTTGCTCATATCCTAGATACCTTTTTTATTGAGATATAATTGACATATAACATTGTGTAAGTTCAAGGTGTAAAATGTGTTAATTTGATAGTATTTACATACTGCAGTATGATTACCACTTTGGTGTTACCTAACAGCTCTGTCAAGATCACTCAAGTGATCTTGAGAACACTTAAGATCTAGTCTCTTATCAACTGTGAAGCTTAAGATCAGTATTGTTGATTATAATCACTATGCTGTGCATTAGATCTCCGTGATTTATTTATCTACTAGTTGCATGTTTTGGACCCTTAAACATCTCCCCAATTCTCCCACCCTCTAGCCTCTGGTACTACCACTCTGTTTTTATAAGTGTAGCTTTTTTAGATTTGACATATTTAGTAATATCATACACTAATTGTATTTCTCTGTCTCACTTATCTGACTTATCTCTCACAGTCGACCCATGTTTTTACAAATGGCAGGATTTCCTTCTTTTTCATGAATAGTATACCATCCCATTGTGCGTGCGTGTGTGCGTGCGTGCGTGCGTGTATCTCCCATATTCTTTATGTATTCATCCACTGACAGATCCTTGGGTTGTTTACATATCTTGGCTGTTGTGAATAATGCTGCAGTAAATACGGGAGTGCAGATATCTCTGTGATACCCTATTTTCATTTCCCTTGGATATACCTGGAATTGGAACTGATGGATCATATAGTAGTTCTATTTTCATTTTAATTTTTTAATTTTTAAAAATTTGAGTATAGCTGATATACAATGCTACATTAGTTTCAGGTGTACAACATAGTAATTCAACTTCTCTACACCTTATGCTTTGCTCACCACAAGCGTAGCTACCATCTGTCACCATACAACACTATTACAATACCATTGACTATATTCCCTGTGCTGTGTCTTTTATTCCCATGACTTATTCATTCCATAATTAGAAGTCTGTATCTCCTGTTCCCCTTCACCAATTTTGCCATCCCTCCACCCCGTCCCCTCTGGAAATCATCAGTGTGTTCTCTGTATTTCCAGGTCTGATTTTGATTTTAATTTGTTTACTCATTTGTTTTGATTTTTAAATTCCACTTATGAGTGAAATGTTAACATCCAAAATATATAAAGAACTTACACAACTCAATGCCAAAAAAACCCCAAACAAGTCAGTAAAAAATGGGCACAGGACTTGAATAGACATTTTTCCAAAGAGGACATACGGATGGCCAACAGAAACAAAAAAAAGATGCTCAGCTTCACAAATCATCAGGGAAATGCAAATCCAAACCATAATGACTTATTACTTCACACCTGTCAGAATGGCTAGAATCAAAAAGACAAGAAACAATAAGTTCTGGTGAGAATGTGGAGGAAAAGGAACCCTTGTGCACTTTTGGTTTACATAAACTGGTATAGCCACTGTGGAAAACAGTATAAAGACTCCTTAAAAAATTAAAAATAAAAATACCATATGATCAAATAATTCTCCTACTGAGTATTTACCCAGAGAAGACAAAAAACACTAATTTGAAAAGATATATGCATACATATTGCAGCATTATTTATAATAGCCAAGATACGGAAGTAACCTAAGTGTCCATCAATGGATAAGGAAGATGTGGCGTGTGTGTGTGTGTGTGTGTGTGTGTGTGTGTGTGATATGAAATATTATGCAGCCATAAAAAAGGATGAGATCTTGCCCTTTGTGGCAACACAGGTGGGCCTAGAGGGTATTATGCTAAGTGAAATAAATCAGCCTACAGTAGTTGTATTTTTAAACAATGAGGAATGGCCATACTATTTGCCATAGTGGCTGAACCAAATCATAGTCCCATGAATAGAATATGAGGGTTCACTTTTCTCTCCCTTCTCACCAACAGAGAATTGTATCTCTTGTCTACTTGATAATAGCTATTCTAACAGGTGTGAAGTGATATTTCATTGTCGTTTTGATTTGCAGTTTCTTGGTAATTAGAGGCGTTAAACATCTTTTCCTATACCCATTGTCCCTTTGGATGTCTTCTTTAGAAAAGTATGTATTTAGTTCCTCCGCTTTTTAATGATAACTTTGAGTTTACAGGCATTTTTCCATCGCCACTTTTCTTCCTAGGTGGGTCACATACTGACCTTGAATAAACACCACACAAGTGCACATTTGGGTACTACTGTTCCCTAATTAGATGAGATCACTGATTAAATATTGTTTCAAGTGATGTGCTTACATCAGTGTAAATGACACCTTCCAATTTGTTGAAGGAATTCAGCAAGACAATGTGATTGCTAGCTCACCTGTGAACTGGACTAGGACAATCAGAGGCTCCTCACTCCCTCCTGTCCTTGAAATGCATGTTCAAACCCTCTTTCCACACTAGGAGCCATTTCAAAGATGGAGCCTTGAGAGAGTAATGTGCTGCTGAGACCATTTGGATTACATACATTATTGAACCCTGTTAAGGCCTTTATATAAACTTTTAGGATTCTGGTTATCAAGTGCAAAGATGCACTCATCTTGCAGCCACCAACACAAGTCTTGTATGCAAGTTCCCTTGCTTATTAAACCTACCATCTACCAATCTGTAGAGGCTGCCTCTTCTTTGAATCTCTCCTCATACTCTATGTACCTGAGCTGGTTTCAGATTTCACCTTGGGAACTCCTCAGCTTGCAAACCAACATAGTTTTTACTTAGACAACAGATCTATACTTACTTACAGAGAAAAGTCAAATATCAAAATACAAACATGGAGGTTAATCAGCAGTGACATGTAGACCTGTTACTACTACCAATTCTATTTCTTTATCTCACAATATTTAAGCTTCTATCACCTTTGAGAATAACCAAATCTCTAAGAGTAAAAAAATAATTAAGGGTAAAAAAATCCACATATCACTTTGAAAAGATTATCAACACTTATCCTAAGTCTAGATATGAAATAGTTTTGAATTCTAATCTAAAATAGTAAAAAGCAAAATCAAGAATGTATTAACTTATATGTAAGAGAAACAATACAAATAGTAACACAAAATATAATATAAAATGCTGTAATTTCTCACAATTTTTATTGAAGTTAAGGAACGAGTTATAGGAAAACACTTCAAACTTATCACATTGAAAACATTTACAATGTTTTCATAATAAAACTGTTTTGAGGAAATACCACTTTGGGTGGGGAATGATTCAGAATAAAAACAACATAATGTTTCTATTCTCTGTCCATGCTTAAAATATCCAAGAGTAGCATTGGTTGTGGATAGACTGTTTTAACTCACAAAAATTTGAAAAGGACAGGTTAAAATCGCCAGTAATTCTATATATGTAATGTATAATAACAATGTTAATAGAATAATATTAAATACAGTAATCAAGACCAAAAATAATCAGAAGCTTTCAATTAATTTGTTTCTACTTAATCTTAAAAAAAGGCAAAGAATAAAAATGAGAATTATTTTAGATTTAGTAACATAGAAACTCAGGCTAGGATATGCCATAAAGGCCTCAGGGTGCGTGGGTTGCTCAGTCAGTTAAGCATCTGCCTTTGGCTCAGGTCATGATGCCGGGGTCCTGGGATAGAGCCCCATGTCTGGCTTCCTGCTCTTCCTGCGGGGAGTCTGCTTCTCCTTCCACCCCTACCCCGTTCATGCTCTCTCTCTGTCTCTCTTTCTCAAATAAATAAATACAACCTTAAAAAAAAAAGAAAGGTCTCTCATCTTTTCTTTATCTTTTCTATATATAAGACAACACACACACACACACACATACACACATATATATGCTGATTATATTCTATATATGCTAATTCTCTCTCTCACTCTCTCTCTCATAGATGAGTTTGGTTCCAGACCACTACAATAAAGCAAACATTGCAATAAAATAAGCTGAATGAATTTTTTGGTTCCCCAGTGCACATAAAATTTGTATACATTATACTGTCTCTATTAAGTATGAAATAGCATTGTGTCTAAAAAACAATGAATATAGTTTATTAAAAAATACTTTATTGCTAAAAAATGCTAACCATCATCTCAGCTTTCAACAAGACATAATTTGTGCTGGTGGAGGGTCTTTGCCTTGATGTTGATGGCAGCTGACTGATTGGGGTGGCTGTGGCAATTTCTTAAAATAAGAAAATGAAGTCATCTACATCAATTAACACTTCCTTTTATGAATGATATCTCTCTGTAGCATGTGTTCTGTTTGAGAGCACTTTACCCACAGTAGAACTTCTCTCAAAATTGGAGTCCCTGCTCTTAAATCCTGCTACTGCTTTATCAACTGAGTTTATATAATATTCTAAAATTTTGTGTCACTTCAACAGTCTTAACAACATCTTCACTAGAAGTAGTTTCCATCTCAAGAAACTACTTTCTTTGCTCATCCATAAGAAGAAACTTATTCATTCGTTCAGGTTTTATCATGAGGTTGCAGCCATGCAAATATAATAATGATGAAAAAGTATGAAGTATTACAAGAATTACCAAAATATAACAGAGTTATGAAGTGAGCATATACTATTGGAAAAGTGTGCCTACATTTGCTCGACATGGGGTTGCCACAAACCTTCAATTTGTAAAAAAAAAAAGTGCAGTATCTGTGGAGTGCAATAAAAGGAAGTGCAATAAAGTGAGCTATGCCTATATATACTGTATATACTGCATATATATGTATATAGAATATAGAATATGGATTATGTATGCAATTATATAATATATATACTATATATTACACACACACACACAGATATATATATATATAGAGAGAGAGAGTTAACATTCCTATCATCACCAAAGTTACCCATTAATACTTCCTTACATTCGTATTATTCTGGTGTCATACCAAAGCAGTATTGTAATTAACATACTATTAAAAATTAGGAACAGTAAGTATTATATCTATACAATAAAAGAAAATTAAGAAGAGATGATTATTTGGGAGGAAGCAAACATTCAATTTCTTAAAGACTGAAATGATCAAAGCTCAATGTATCTTTTAAAATATCAAATCTTATGTATGAAACTCTGTTTAAAATCTAAAAATTAAAGAAAATGTATAGTTCTCTCCTGAATTTTCTTTAAAAAATTCTAAAAAGTTGCAAGTAAGATATTTTGCACCATCTCGTGTAACAAAACAAAGTACTTAAAATTGGGAGAAGGAAAGCCACTTATAAGAGCAAGAAATTATAAGATTAAGAATGTGGGGCTTGATCTCACAACCTTGAAATCATGACCTGAGCTGAAATCAAGACTTGGACACCTAACCAACTGAGCCACACAGGTGCACCTATGTTATTATTTTTATAATTTTATAATTTTATTCCTATGGGGATACATAATGAGCTGATTAATAGTCCCTGATTATGGTCAATGATTTCCAGATAATTCAACTTTTAAAATGAAATCACGAGTAGGGTGAGTAGGAAACTGACCCACCATACTACAGACCATAGCCATGCCATGTGAGAAGCGATGGCAAGTTTACTCCAACTGATGTGGTATCATATTGAATTATGTATTATTTAGTAAATTTTCTGCCTACAGTACTGTTTTGTGTTTAAATCACATTTTCAGTCTTGTTATCATTTTATTGTCTTATGTAAATACCAGGATACTCAGTGACACTTAACGAATTATATAATTTTTTGATAAAATTTTATCATATTTCCAAACTTAAATACTTTTTAGAGCTTGTTCTGAGGAAAAACATACAAGAAATTAATGGAAAACTGATTACTGGGAAAATGGTACTTGTTTAATTTACCTTAGTTTGAACTGGAACTTTCTGTGTGACTGCTTTAACGTTAAAAGAAAAACAAGGGTATTAGGGAGGGATAACAGGGTAGAAATTGGTTTCTGCAATATATTAAAATGAAAACCAAAGTTATTATTTTCATACCTTTTTAAATTTTTTTCAAAAATAAAAAAATAATTGTATTTTCATTATGGTAATCTCCATTTTCATTCCTCTTTAGTTGTATTTAGCTGCAGTTGAAAGCAACCCTAATATAAATATTTTGATCACATCATGCTTTCACATGATTATTTTGACACCAGTTTCCTCATTTAAAGAATGAATGCCTGGCCTAAATTATCTCCTTAACTCCCTTAAGTCCATATTTTTGCAAGCTCTATGTCATCTTTAAATACAAGATAGTCACCTGAAAACAGGCATTACTTTTCATCCCCACGTATACACTGTTCAGAAGAATGTAAAACGTATTAAGTCGATTACATCAAGAATGGAACTGAAGAGCCTAAACAGATCAAACATTCGATGAATTTTTGAAAGACCTAAAGCAGATAAGCATATTACTGTAGAATAAGCCAGAGTTGAAAAAGCTGAGATCCACACAAGAGATGGCTGCAGCAAAGATGAGAATCTCACAACTGGCAAGAAAGAAATGCATGCTCAAGAGAGTTAGTGACTTTATCTTTTAAGATGGGAGACACTTGAATTTATTTAATTATTGATGGGGAGGATCCAGCTGCAAGACTACGCTTGAATAAACAGCATACAAATTGAAAAAAAAAACATTTAAGTTCAATGTTAAGAAGTTTATGGTGCCACTGATACATTCTGTTACACAAATTTCTCCACTTATAGTTAGACACTCAGAAATTGGTGGAGAAAACAGAAATAGCAGGGATCATCCAGGTTTGAGTTTTTGCTGAGTAAGTGTGATGAAAAGACAGAAGATGGAAGTTGGTTATTGGCAATGATGTTCTTGAAATGCTGGATCACGAGACTAAAGTGACATAAAGATATGAAGACAGAAAGATACGAAAAAGGGGATAAAAGGAGGGGGTGATGGATTTGGAAAAAGCAAAAGAGTTAATGAACTGCAGGTTCTGAGTGTGTCATTGAAGAATATACTTGTAGAGTAACTGAAAATGCAACTGAGAAGCATCCATGACATAGTCAATCAAGTATGAAGGCACACTGGTGAGTTTCAAATATGCAACAAGTTGGAAATTGTACTCTAGCACATCTTTGCTAAAAAACTTATTCGGTGTCCTCCAATAAATTAACAAGGAATCTATGGAACTCAGTATCATAAGGATGTAGGAAAAAACAGAATTCACCCAGAAACATAAAAGAATTCCCAGCTTGACAATTTGGCCACAGGTCTGAAACATAATCAATATAAAAGAAAACTGGAAGCCAAGGCATTCTTTGTTGAATGTTTTCATAAAGAAAGAGAAAACTTTTTTTTTAAAAAGTATGATCAAGAATCTGGACATTCTTGGTTATATAACGAGGAAGGCAACTTTCTTGGCTAAAAAAATTACAAAGAAGTTGATTAAAATTGCAGACAAAATGGAGTTTCCCAAGATGAATCAAATATGAATATGATGGAAATACAGCATATTTTAAATATTTAATATATACTACTTGATTCTTCACTGAATAATACGTAAAATGATAATATAAATAATGTACGCATTTTTTGAAGCCTATGAAGTTAAAGAATAACAAAACAATATATATGGTGTAAGATTTGACAGTGTTAAAGTAGGAGAATATGGTGGATAGATGAGACCGTAGTAAAAAATTTTAAAAAACAGGTTTGATTTATGACTTAAAATATATAGTTATTAGAAGAATTAAAAATAGTACCATAAGTAACCAAACTTGAAATAAGGAAGTAATGAAAGTAGGAAGTAATATATTTCATCTCCCTTCCTTATCTTCTATGTAAAAATGTATTAACATGATCACACAGGTTTCAGAACTCAAAAAGTAATATGTAGAATTATTTTTTGTAACTGACAGAATAAGAACTAAAAACATGACACAGGAAAGGAGACAAAGTGTGACACTGAATCTTACTTTCAATTACTATTTTTTTTGGTTTTGGGCATGTGTTTATAATCTATTTATTTATACTCAAAAAAGATAGCATGCTCTTTTTTCTTTTTCTGGTTCCTTGAAACATTTTCACTCTATTTTAGTTTATTCCAACCCATTTTTTCTGCTAGCCTCCCACAAATACCACTCAAAACTTAGAAATGGAAAATGGAATGACTGTGTACTTGTTCGATGGTTTAAGTTGTGCTGAAACTCCACATTAAGAAATAATTGCTCATTTTGCTTTAGATACAATGCACAGGGTAAAACTGTGTTTCATAAATCCCTAAATAACTGGGTCCTAACTGCTTTTGAGACTGGGTTCCACACAAGGCTCACCTGAAATATTATAATTAGCTACGCTACTGGCAGTTCCCCAATTCCATCTTTAGGGAGTTGAAGACAGGATGCCTCCCATGAAGGACCGTCTCTCATGACTGCATCAATCAGTATTCTCCAAAGAAACAGAACATACATATGATGTATGTATATACATGCATGTGTGTGTATGTGTGTGAAAAATGAGAGTGAGAGAGACAGAGAAAGAGAAATTGATTTACACTAAGCAATTGGCTCATACAATTGTGGTGGATGGCAGTTCAAAATCCACTGAGCAGATGGTCAGGCTGAAGACCTCTGCAACAAGCTGATGTTGCTGCTTGAGTGGAAGGCAGCCTGGAAGCAGAATTCTTTCTTCCCTGGGGAACCTGTCTTTTTTTCTTAAGGACTTCAATTGATTGGATAAGGCCCACTCACATTATGGGAGGTGATCTGCTTTCCTCGATGTCTATTGATTTAAATGTTAATGTCATCTAAAATATATTTTCACAGTGACATCTAGACTGATGTTTGACCAGATATCTGGGTATCATGGCTTAGCCAAATTGACACAAAGTTTAACCATCACAATGACAATTATTATATATGACTACTTTAACTTTCAAATTATCATTTAAGATATCTACCATAAAAGGCACAAACTAAGACACAAATTAATTATTGCAAATAGGGCACTGTACTTCAGCAATTATCACAGACAGCACTAAAATACCACAAACATGCAAATGGCATAAGTTTTGTTCCTGGATCTCAAAAGAATATATATATATATATTTTTTTTTCTTTATCTACAAAGATTATATTAGCCCCACTTCTCAAGATTTCTGAATAACTTTGTAAAGGTTCTTTGAAAATGAGCAAAATGAACAAATGGAAATGTGTCCCACTCTTTATTTCCTGCTGTAACTTTTATAAGGTTCCCATGTTTGGTTTCTCCATCTCTGTTTCTTCTATCCTGTATAAAAAATTAGCTAGTAAAAATTTGTGCTTAGATCAATTCTATCTTTTGACTTTATCTGTTCCTATATAATGCCATTTTAAAGTGTATATACTGAAAACAATTGTAGTATAATTTAACTAACACACTTTCCTAACTTCCGTTGTACAAATAAATTTTCACTGTAAAAATTTTACTTCTTAATGTGAAATGAGCAAAACTATTCCAGCAATAAGTGGCTATTACTTTTTATCCATTCGGTAGTAAATCTGACCAAAGTTCCCACTGACCCGCCTGCTTTGTTCCATGTGCTAACACGGAAGTAGAGTTTGCTTACAGACTCTTATTTCCTTACCCTCATTGCTGACTTCTGTGTACAGTTAAATGGATGTCATGTTCTGATTCTGGCTCAAGGGACTATAAGTTTAAGGGGAGTCAATGAGGGGACGAAGTCTGTGCATACTATGTATGCACATTCTGTGTGTGCATGTGTGTGTATAAAACACGTGTGTAACTATACTTCAAACTCCTTATGTAGTCTCTCCAGTCTCTGTAAGATGCATATATTCCATTTTTGTGCACACAGTTGTGGAAAAAATCCACTGTTCCAAATGATTCAAGAAAATACAATATTAGTATATAAATCTCTGTATAGAGAGAGAAAAACTAGAACAGGCACCCCAGCAGGTTTCTAATTTCTGTATGATTTATAATTTAGGACATAAAATTATTCATTGAAACATTTATAAAAGGTGGAAGTTTGTAGAAAATACACAAACTGTCTTGCTGAAACCATTCGTCTTTAAGCCAAGGACTCTAAAGCTTATAAAAGTTGCATGATTTGTCCATGACCACACATGGAGTCAGCGGCAGGATTGAAAGTAGTGGCCCACTTTCTTGAAGATTAGTTCAGATCCGTATCCCTATTCTGGGGAAACTCAATTTTCATATTATACTTCACACTTGGGAGATTTCTTGTGCAAAGAGATTAAGAATAATTCTAAAAGAACTTGGGGGAAAAATAAATGTCTCCATAAGAACAAATGCGATTTTTGTTTGATTCTTTAAGAATAAAGAAAAGATTGGTCAGATACATAAGATATAATTAACAAAAACTAGTGAAACCACATGAGATGTATCAAATAAGAAATATCCAAGGGAAAGATTAAAGCAAATCTTTTGCTTGTGTTGCCTGTTCGATTGTGTTACAGAAACAGTAATGCCTGTTCTGACTCACAGAATGACGACATCACCCACTGTCCTGAGTAATAGGCGGCTCTTCCACAGAGGCATGAAATTTAAGGTTCTACAGCCAGAAAGTTAGTTTAAAGCAAATATTCATCAGAAAGCTAAAAATGTTATCATCAGTCAAGAAATATACCTTATTTTGATTTAAGTTCTGAAAAAACATTCAGGAGTGAATTAATAATTATAGTGTCAAGTGGACCAAGGGTCCTCATGAAGAAAAAGGGTGACCAGCTATTTTCGAATACTGTATACAGGACATATAGTTTTACAAAAATATAGCACAACAAAACATGTCTAAGCAATACCATGAGGGCTTTGTCAGTTTCATGAAAGGCATCGGTAACAGTAGTGTTTATTAGATCTTATATCCAGAGAAGAAAAAAAAAGACTCTTCCAAGCTCTTCAAAATTGGAAGAGAATTGAAAAAAATGGAAGAGAATCTTGGTATGAGGAGGGTTAAACATGGTCTGCTTAATGGTATGACAGATGCCTCATGATCCTTTTGACCGTAGGAGTGTGCCATACTCGAATGGCATTATGTCTCAAGAAATGCTTTTCCAAGGTTTCAAATGGAAATTGAACTTTGTATGAACTGAGACAAGTTATTAAACTTCCTGGGTCTCCAATTTTTCACCTGTGAAGGAAGTCAAGCTAGACTGGGATTTTCAAAATTTCAAAATTTTCAAACCAACTGAGTGAGGTTCACAGACTCTCTTTTATCTCTAGTGCCTGATCCTAGATGCTGGAAACACTAATGTCTGAATTTCATTAGAATAACGATCTTCAAATTCCCTTGCAGGGGCAGTAAAGTACAGCAAAAGGAGTTCTGACTCCAGTTACAGACATGGATGCAGATGCACTTTCCAACAGTCTGAAATGGGACATAAGCCTTAAGCTCTCAGTCTTGGCATCCTTGTCTATAGGCCACATAATAGCATCTCCTGATGGCAAAATGCCATAGCAAACCGAGACTCTCTTAGTTTCTAGCTTTACAATCTATCATGCATCACTTCTGCTTTTCTCTTTGACAGAATCACTCACATTTCTCTCAAATGTGTGAGGAAGAAGGGTTTTTTAATCCAACTGAGTAAAGGAGGAAAAAAAAAAGAACATAACACCTTCTATGATTACAAGACCTGGACAAACACTGTTCGTCGGTGAAGAATATATATCCAACCATGTTAGAACAGCTTTAAAATACAGTCTTTGAGGCACTATGGGACCATCTTAAATACAGTGAAAAATAAATCTTTGAATTAAGTACTGTAAACATTTATTCAAATATAATGAAGCTATGGAATGGATTTTATTATATTACTATATTTTGTCTGTATATAAATATAATATGTATGTATACATGTATGTATACCTCCTTATTGTCTCTCACTTTATTTTCCTACTTACTTCTAATTTGCGTGAAAAGCTAGACCTCAATTTTCAAGTACTTGAAGCAAAAGGGAAAGTAGACAGGGAAAAATGTATATTATTGGTAACAGTGGAAACCCCAGAAGTACCTCACTCACCCATCCTTTGTTATGTTTCTTGCTACCTCAAATCAGCTCTTAATGACTACTTATGTTTAACTACACGTCTTCTACAGCCTGCTGAAACTTTAGTGAGTCATGAGTAATTAGTGCATGTATTATCAAGCATGGATTGAACAGATACTAAAAGTTCTGAGCCACTTGTTAAGTTTTAGGGGAAAAATATTACTCAAGCATTTTATAGAGGTATAACCATTCTGAATACCTCTAAAATCATCATAAAAAACAAACAACCCAATACATTTTTCCCCCAAACTATGAAGGAAGATATTTAATAGAAAATAATAAGAGATAACACGTCTTGAGGGCCTGGAATAAACAGCATTAGTCTAGAACTCCTAAATTTTCAGGAAGTGTAAGAGAACATGGGGTCCTTGGGACAACCAACAATGGGATTTCCATGGACTTGGAACTGAACTATGATTGTATCACCCCCAAAGGTGGCTTTAGTACTAGAATTGTAATAATTAGACTAGAATTTTTATGTGACTATTTTGATAAATATTTTATTTCTGGTTTTGTGTGTGTGTGGACTGAGTTTAGATGAATTTCACTAATAATATCTGGCATTGATAATCTTCATGGGATAGTCTCATTTCCATGAGTTTGCTACCTGGATTCTGAGGAGGATAAATGGATACAAAAGCATTTACAAATTTTGGCTGACAGTTCAGCTAAAAGGTCACTTCCACAACCACTTCAAATTCAGTAAAACATGTATCCCTTCTTTCAGCACTGGAAAATTCAGAGCCTGGCATATGGTAAGTGTTTAAAAACATAACTGTTTCAGAACATAAATAACTATTATTTTACTAATGTTTTAGATTATCTTTCCTCTAAAATAATCCAAAACTAATTTCATTATATAAAAACTATGTAACAACATCACACAAAATTTTGGACAATAGAAAATGAGAAATCCTTCATAATTTTATTTAGAAAACAAAAGTAGTGCACTTTTATTATTTGAATGTCAGTATTTTTTCATATGACTCTTTCCAGAGTTGGAGAGATAACAGTAATACTTTTTATTTTCAGTTTCTCATTTTGTGACATCATTTATAATATTATCATTTAAGTTTTCTATTATGCTCAAGGTGAATATTAACGTTGTTTATCTTACCATCATCAAGAATTTTGCCATGGATAGATACGTCCTTAGCTTTTCATACCTGTACTGGTTTTTCCATTGGATATATTTACAGAAGTGGGATTATTAGATTACAATGTGTAAAAATTTACATGATTAATGACAAATAACAAAATCATATTTAAAATGTTATGTATTATTCATCAGCAAAGCAAATGAAACTGAAATCTCAATTTCATAGCAAATTCCTAAAATTACTTAAACGTTCTTTACTAATGTAACTGGAAAAAAATGCACTCTGTTATTGTAACTCTACTTCTTCTGTTACTGTAGTATTAAATATTTGTTATTATACGTTATATTTTGTCTATGCTGATTTATATGGGTGGGTGATGTGTGTGTTTACCAGAAAATAATGGTTAATATTCATAGTTAAGAGGTTTACATGTATCACCTCACTTAATCTTTACAAAACCCTATGAAGATAACACTTTTTAAACTCATTTTATAGATAGAGACACTTAGACGGAGGGATGTAAAGTCACATAGTTCATACATGTTGCAGCTCAGGTAATTCAAAATTATCCAAGTACAGAGGATGGGATGAGATGAGTGAGGACGCCTAAACTGAGTGAGACTAGTTGATTCTTGTGGAGTCCTAGATGTCCTAGGCTTTTATTGTTTTGTTGCGTTTGGTGTGTGTGTTAGTTTCACTGTTTTAAAATTCCTGTATACTCTACAATCATTTCTTGATTGCATTTGCTTGGTTTTGTGTGAGTCATCCTGTCATGCCTATTCTCATGAATGGCGGTTTCTTCTCACTCATAAACACTTTTATAAGCCTCCTTCCACCTCTGGCATGTCATTTGACATTCTAAAGAAACCAACAAATTCTCTTTACCCTCAGAACCAATACTGTAATAATCTATAGTACCTTCTAGGTGGCAGAAAGCTTAGGGATGGTTAAAGGTCAATGTAGTTACAAATTTTCAGTTGAGTAACTTCAAACAGGTCAAATGACTGGCCCAAATCTCAGTAAGAGGCAGAGCTGTGACATTTTGTTACCCCGCATTTCCTTTGTTAGCTTTCTATTGATTCTTCTTTGTATGGAAACATTTGCTTTGATGATGGCAAACATAATGTCAGAATCCCTTCTCTAGTATATGAATTAAATTTTATACACTTTTCTAAGTAAGCTGCTAACTTCCCATTATTCTAAGGCCTCACCTGCGCATTAAATCCTCATACAGAGGCAGAATGTGGGAGTGTAACACATGCTTCCAAGGATACAATTAACCCCATTCCTATTTGTACTGCATGTCACATGGTCACATTAAAAGATTTTATTGTTTCACAGATAAAGATTGTTTGAGGCATCCAACGTTCATCTTGAATTATTCATGAAATATCATTATTTATTCATTAGTTCCTGAGCAATCTTGCTTAGCCCAAGTATCTATACTCTTTTGTTTCTTATATGATGTGTTAGAATATTAGCCTTATAGGAGATGTACTATATTATCGGGCAGCATCTAAACATTTAACGTGACATGGACACTTAGAGACAGGACTCACTGGTAAGGAATATATAAAGGATGTAAGATATGGGATGCTAATCAGAAACAAAGTCAAATCTTTTTACACTAATGGGCAATTGTTCAAATGCTAGTGTTTCACAATTAACAGTACTTATTTAAAATCTAATATCGGATTCTATGAAAGGGCTGAGAAATCCAAAATATTAATTTTGGATAATGAGAGTATTCAAAAGCCTTAGCTTGGAACATATTAAAATGCTCTCAAACAATGTATTATCAACCTGTTGACTTAAGAGTGACATAGGAACTTTTGGGGGAGAATATAAAATAGAGTTTTATGAAGGATGATATACCAAAAAATGGTCTATGTGAATGAGAAATTAAGTAGTGAGAAGGAAAAGGACACAAACAGAAACATAGGAAAAATGAGGTGGAAGGAGGCTTATAAAAGTGTTTATGAGTGAGAAGAAACCGCCATTCATGAGAATAGGCATGACAGGATGACTCACACAAAACCAAGCAAATGCAAAGACAGATGGAATAACCATATAGTATATTTTCCAAACCAGTCTCTTTTAAGAGTGCAAGGGAGGTGTTCTATTACCCTGGGACGTTAGGCACAAACTAAGATGATATTTAGTAAATCAAGGCATGTCATTATACTAAATATAGAGGACTTAAATGAATCCTTTCAATAAATAGTATTTTGTATTTATCATGCCACACTGGAAACTACTGAGTATTTTCAGGGTATCATACTTTAGCAGAAATTAATCCTCAGTAGACTGCATTTAAAGTGAAAAGTCTAGAAAAAAATATATGTGAAATGCCTGAAGAACACAAACCATCTAGCCTGGGTAAATAAAGATGTGAAATAAATAATCTGGATAGTCATTTTTTAATAGTTGAAGGCACATCATATTATCTGTGGATGAGATTTACTTGGCCTACCTACACAGAATATGTCTGGAACCAATGTCTGGGTGATGAAAGAAATATTTCAGTAAACATAAGAAGAGCTTATGATGTGGTGTCATGTTTTAGGGAGTTTGAACTGACTCAGGTTGGAATCACAGCTTGGCTGTTAATTATCTGGATGATCTTAGGCTGGACATCTATACAAAACTTGAGTGAGGGGTAGATGTTAAAATAAGTAAGAGGGAATAACATAAAACAAGGTAATCTAGTTTTTAGGAAATAGGATATAGGTTCAACTTGGGAGTCCTACAGTAAAAAATTCTGTCTGCCTTCATTGGACAAATGCCATCTTCAACAAGACTAGGTCTACCTCTGGCAGTGTGTCTTTACCTCTAAGGTCAAAGAAAGGGTAATTTCAATATATTATAAGGCAGAGTTTTACAAACTTTTTCAACTAAGTATCCCTGATAGTGCAGAAGACTCATGGGGCCATGTGTAAGCATGTGTGTGTGCATGCAAACTTTAGGGAAGGATTATATGTAATAGTATGTGTGCTTGTGTGAGTTTATGTTTTATCAGGCTGAACTGGTGTATCAAAAGCATAATATTTCTTTGGATACTGAAAGTTTTCTTTGAAATACTTAAAAATACTGTATGTACTCTATCTTGTTTTCAAATAGATATAATGATATAAAATAATTAGTATACAAAAAGTTGATGATGCAGGAAGATGTGCAGTTGTTTTTGTTTTGGTTTGGTTTTTGTTGTTTTTTTTTTGGGGGGGGGGAATCTCATATAAGTTACAGTCCTTACCACTTGCATAGTATCTGCCTAGTCCGTTAGGGCTGCTGTAACAGAACGCCACAGACAGAGTGGTGTATGAGCGACAGTTCTCACAGTTTGGAAGGCTGGAAAGTCCAAGATCAAGGCACCAGCTGATGTGGTGTCTAGTGAGAGGTCATACCCTGGTTCATAAACAACTGACTTCTTACTGTGTTCCTCACATGGCAAAAGTAGTGAGGAAGCTCTCTAAGCTCTCTTTTAAGGCACTGAGCCCATTCATGAGGGCTCTACCCTCAGGACATAATCACTTCCTAAACGCCCATCTACAAAAAATCTTATATTCTGATCCTCCTGGTCAAGTGGTCTCAAAAAAATCCAGTCTTAGAACTATATCCTTCATTCCTGCCAATACACTCCAGCTAAATCTTTCAATTCTTTAAAGAATAGTCTTTGTCCCCCCTTATCAGACACAGCACATCCTCAACCAAATTATGTTGGGATTTAATCCTACTCTTTGCCTGGCCACCATGACAGCAGGCAAGAACAACTTCTGAGGGGACTATCTTTCACCTGTGGAAGAGACTACTGCAGCATCTTCTAGTACAGCCAAGTGCTAAGTCATACTAAGGGAGGGTGGACTATTTCTGGAAGACTTCAGGGTCCAGGAAATTGCAAAGTCAACATCCTTAGGGACATACAGACTCGTATCTCCACATATTTCAAGATACCAGATTTTCCTCACTCTTTTCCAAATAGATCTGTTTTGCTGAGCAGTCAAATGCCTCTAGAGCTCTGTAGCCGGTCTTCAGTCTGCTGCTCATAAGTGTCAGCCTATCCACTGCAGGAGATAATGCCCTTTGTGACTCTTACATTAACTGCTAGTTAAAAGCTCTCAATCTGTCATTATTCTCTGCAGGGCTTTCAATACAATGTAGCAGTAACTAGCCAACTTCACTATCTTTGTAGGCATTGTTACTTTGATACTTTTCAACTTTCCACTTTACATCTCCCACTTCATTCCCTTTATGGGGCAAGTTCCCCAAATTACTGTTAGTAAAAATTTCAACAATTGAGCCACCACATTTTACTAGGTAATATACATGCCTTACTTATCAACCAAGATGTCACCTTGCCTGTTGAGCAGTGAATGAGTCATTCCCAAATCCCAACCTTGTAGCTCGTTTCCTCAGACTATCCCAGTAGCTGTACCAGTTGTTTGTCTAGGTCTTTTAAGAAGCAGACATCAAGATGAGATTAAACATATAAGAATTTCATTAGAGGAAATATCTGTGACAAAAAACAAAGATGAAGTTTAAAAAGGCTAGGACATCCAGCATACCACAGTGTAATTCTTGTCCTAAGTGAAGGAGAAAGGAAAGGAAGGTTAAATGGAAGCATCAAATATGCCAGGAAGTTTAAGAATGATTTAACAAGACTTTCAGGAAGATTTTGAGCCAAAGCCCACCACCAGAAAAAGTCCCCTGTTTTCAAGATTGGTCCAGTGTTATCACTGATCCTCAATGTGCTTAATTACTGGCCAGTAAGAACAGTGGCTGGTGCGAAGCTGGCCTTGTTGGAAATGAGCCAGTGGATTTAAAGTGCAGCAACTGAAGCTTTAGACAATAATTCTCACTGGTAGTTGGTGGTCTGTAGGCAGTCTCACTGCTGCCACACTATACAGGGTATCATCAATTCAAGTTTAGCAATTTATTTTTTAAATTGCTCAGGTTAGGTTTATTATAGAGGTATGAGAGTATTTCAACTCCAGATAATCTATTAACATATCTAATTAAATTAATAAATGAAAGAAGAAAGCATTCATGCCAACATTTCTTAGTGTAATACACACTATAAGAACAGAAAAAAATGAATATACATGGAAAGTAATAATCTCATACGTCATTTTCACAGGCAATTAAGTTTGTCTATATAGATTATACAGATTACTAGACTAGTAGTTCAACTAGATTACTAATAAGAAAACTTTACTCCAATAACATTTTCACAAAAATAGATCAAATAATCCTAAATTTTGTATGGAACTTCAAAAACTTTGAATAGTCAAAGCAATCTTGGGAAAGGAGAAGAAAGCTGGGGGCATCACACTCTGATTTTTTTTTTTACACTTCCTCGGTGGGACCAGCATGAAATACGACTCTAGCAGCAGTTAAAAATGATTTGTCAATCTATATTGTCCGAATAATACTGTATTTTAATAAAGAGTCTTAAATGACTTTAGTTAAAGGACTGGGTAATAAGGGGATTTCATGATCTGTGGCAAAGCAGGTGGGGCAATTACTATTGTAAGTGAGCAGTCTCTCTCACTCTCACTCTCTTGGTGGCATCTCTCCAGTAACATCTCTAAGTTGGCTTTCTCTTCTACTTATTTCAGCACAAACTCCCTGATTTTAAGCTATATTATGTAGTTATGGTAATCCAAAGAGTATGGTATTATGTTAAGAAAAAAGACGTAGATCGATGGAACAGAACAGAGAGTCCAGAAATAAACCCACGCATACATGGTTAATTAATTTATGACAATGGGTCCAAGAATATTCAATGGGGAAAAGAAAGTCTCTTCAATAAATAGTGTTGGGTAAACTGGACAGCCACATGCAAAAAGAATGAAACTAGACTACTGTCTTATCCCATACACAAAAATTAACCCAAAATGAATTAAAGACTTGAATGTAAGACCTAAAACCACAAAACTCCTAGAAGAAATCATAGGTGGTAAGCTCCTTGACATCAGTCTTGGGGATGATTTTTTGGATTTGACTCTAAAAGCAAAGGCAACAAAAGCAAAAATAAACAAGTGTGACTACATCAAACTAAAAAGCTTCTGCACAGCAAAGGAAATCACTAACAAAATGAAAAGGCAAACTTCACAATGAGTATAAATATTTGTAAATCATATATGTGATAATGAGTTAATATACCAAATATATAAAGAACTCATGCAACTCAATAGCAAAATAAAAACAAAAACAAACAAAAAATCTGTTTAAAAAATAGGCAGAGGGTCTGAATAGACATTTTCCCAAAGAAGACATACACAAGGCCAAAAGACACATGAAAAGATGCTCAATATCACTAATCATCAGGAAGATACAAATTAAAACCACAATGAGATATCACCTCATACCTGTTAGAAATGGTTTTTCAAAAAGGCAAGAAACAAGTGTTGGTGAGGATGTGGAGAAAAGGGAAAACTTTAGCTCTGTTGGTGGGAATGTAAATTGGTGAAGCTACTATGGAAAACAGTATGTAAGTTCCTCAAAAAATTAAAAATAGAATTTCCATAAGATCCAGCAATTCCATTTCTAGATATTTACCCAAAGAAAATGAAAACACTAAGTTGAAACAATACATGCACTGATATATCTTTGTTCACTGCAGCATTGGTTATTTATGATAATCAGGATATGAAAAGAAACTAAGTGTTCATCAGTGGATGAATGGATAAAGAAGATGTGAGATATATATCTCTATCTCTTTCTTTCCTATCTCTCTACTATCCATCCATCCAATGTAATACAATTCAGCCATAAAAAAAGAGTGAAATCTTGTACCTGTGACAACATAGATGGAACTTGAGAGCATTATGTTAAGTGAATAAGTCAGACAGAGAAAGATAAATGCCATATGACCGTACTTATATGTATAATTAAAAAATAACAACAACAACAACAACAAAAGCCAAGCTTGTAGACACAAAGAACGGATTGGTGACTGCCAAAGGTGGTGGAGCGGGCAATAGGTAAAATGTGTGAAGGGGTAAAAAGGTACAAACTTCCAGTTATAAAATAAACAAGTTAAAAAGATACAGTGTACAGCATGGTGAGGATAGTTAATAATACTCTATTGCATATTTAAAAGTTGTAAAGATAGTACATCTTAAAACATCTTTTCATAAGAAAAAAATTGTTTTTTAACTTTAAATGGTGACAGATGTTAACTAGACTTACTGTGGTTATCATTTTGTGATATATACAAATATCAAAGCATTATGTTGTACACCTGAAACTAATATAATGTTATATGCCAGCTAAAGCTCAATAAAAAAAGAGAAGAAAATGTAGCAATTTTCTATTAGGTCTATAATAAAAAATTCAACTTGTTCCTTTAGACACTAAACAATTAGAAATTATAATTTAAATGCATGTAAAATTTCAAAAGTAATTAAAACTACAAATAGGAAATAAATATGTTTTTTTCTTTTATAAAGAAAAATTTACTTTTATTGAAAGATAAGAAAACCTAAATAAGTAGGAAAGGGAAACCATGTTCACAAATAGGACTACTTTATATTAATTTATTTCTCAAATTAATCTCAGAATTAACTGTACACCCAAGCAAAATTATAGCAGATTTTTTATGAACATAGGATAGCTAATTTTACATTTTATATAAAAAAAGAATAGGGTTATGAATTAATGAAACTAATTTTAAGGAAAAATAAAAGTGAAGAGAACTGTTTTATTAAGTTATCAAATATATTTATAAATCTATAATGGGAAGAGAGTACGGAATTATGTAGTGAAACATAAATGGATCAATGAATCAGAACCAAAACCACACAAATGTAAAAACTTTGAAAATTAGAGATCTTCCACTTCTGGCTAAGAAAAAGTAACAGGGACTGGATTTATCCTCTGTTCCTAGCAAAACTGTAACACTGAAAAATACATAAGAAAACCATTTCAGACATTAGGTAATGCAGGACAGTGATACCAAAGCAAGAGAAAACAAAAAAGGTGAGCCCTTTGACTGCTTAAACTTAATGCCTTTAAAAAATATCACACAGGCAGCAGGAAAAAGAAGACCCTGGCGAGACTAGTACTCTCCTTAACTTGAAAAAAAAAATTAAATTTGTGAGTCCTAAGGGCCTGAAGCAGCCTGAATTGGTAAGTTGGAAGACCAGAAAGAAGAGAGCTACACAAAGACATCTGTAGGACTACAGAAGATCACTCTTAAATTTTCATCTGAGTACTAATAAGAATTTCTGATCAGAAATTTCCTGACACCCCAGAAATATCCATTGAAAAACAACGGAGGAAACAGTCCTTGGAGCTAACCATCAACCAACATGAGTTTGTTTTCCATCAGCCAGAATGGAAAAACCTTGGAATTAATGAATAACCAGGTAGTATATATAAGTATATGCCTTACTAGTGAGTTAAATTTAGCTCTAAACTAAATGCTGTCCTGATCGTGATCCTAACAACAAACTTAAATACAAACCTTGAAAGGAGCAACCAGTTTCATGTAACGTGAGTACACACCAAAAAAAAGTTAAAGAATACTTATAGGAATTAAAAAATACCCAGACCCAACAAGGTAAAATCTATAGTGTCTGGCATCAAATAAAAATTATCCAGGTATGGAAAGAAACAGAACAATATGACCCATAATAAAGAGAAGAGCTATTCAATAGAAATTATTAATTAGTAGGCAAGGGCATTAAAACAAATTATTTGACTTATGGATTCCAAATGCTCAGAAAGGTAAAGACTGATTATATTAAATACAGACATGAAATATATGGAAAATCAAATGTCTGCAGATGAAAGGTAAACTGAGATGAAAAACACATAGAATAAGATAACAACAGATTGAATTTGAAAAAATAGTAAACTGGAAGACACTCCGATGGAAAGTGTTCAAAATGAAACACAGATAAAAGGGACTGAAAATAAATGCATAGATCATTAGTGACCTGTGGAACAACCTCAAACAGCCTAATATACATGTAATTGGCTTCCCTGAGAATAAGAAAAAAAAATTGGGGAACAGAAAAAAAATGTGAAGCAATTGCCTTGGGACACAGTGGGCAAGGAAGGTTTAGAAGAAGAAATTACAGAGGGTCATGAAAAATTCGGGAGTCCAGTTTTATCTTTGATTGTAGTGATGATTTTATGAGTGCATATATATGTGAAAACTTAATTTATACCATTTAAACTAAATGCATTTTGTTACATTTAATTGATACCTGAATACAACTGAAAACTTAGTGGGTAATAATGGTCTAATATTTTAGAACACCTTGTCATAAGAAAAATAAAGATTTACTCACTACCTTAGTTAGCATTAAAAATAATTACTAGACATATTTAATATCTAAGATTGAAAAGTAAAGTTTGAAATATTAAGAAGAAAATATCTTTAGGATGACACAGTAGAGATTAATAATTTTAATAAAGCTTTGACAGTGAAAACCATAAGAGTGAAAGATTTTTACACTGATTTAAATGAAACTGAAATATTCCATGCATCAAAAAACTTCATAAAAGGCAGAAAAATAGATTGCAAAAAAACTATTTACAATGCAGAGGATTAATGTACAGAATATAGAGACTTCTTTCCCAGTCATAAGACAAAGAGAAAGTGTACTTATTATTGTTTATAATAGAGAAAAAACAAAAAACTCAATGCCTATCAGCAATAATGGATTTTAAAATTAAATTTATACAATTAAATATCCTACAATGGATAAAAAAGATGAACTAGTAATGTATAGCAACACAGAAGTCTTAAAGACATAACAAGTTCTCATAAATCAAGTAACACAGAATACATAACCACAATAATAAATAAATAATACTTTATACTTTCCCTTTATTTTCTGAAAAATATTTTTCTGAGGTATAGGATTTTATTTTGTTTTATTTTGTAAAGATTTATTTATTTGAGAGAAAGAGAGAGAGAGTCAAGAGCCAGACACTTAACCGACTGAGCCACCCAGGTGTCCCTGAGGTACAGGATTTTAAATTGACCCTTTGTTTGTTTTTTCATTTTGGTACTTTAAATGTCAATTCATTGCCTTTGGGTTTGCATTGTTTCTGAGGACATGTTATCTGTATTTCTTATGTTCATTTTCTCTCTGGCCACTTGCAAGATGTTCATTTTATCTTTTTTTAAATCGATTTGAAAATTTGAATATTATGTGTATATGATGGTGTATGTGTGCCTTCCTATTTATCCTGCTTGGGTTTCCCTGAGATTCTTGGTTTTGTGGTTTAATATCTTTCATTATTGTTAGAAATTTCTTAGCTATTATCCCTCAAACCTTTCTTCTTCCATATGCTTTCTCTCCTTTTCTTGGGAGACAGTTTGATATTTTATTTCAAATTGTGTGCTCTTTTGTTTGTTTGTTTTTTTCCATCTCATCATAGCTTTTGGGTACTGTTTTTCTCTTTTCTTTGTGATTAAGTTTTGATAATTTTATTGGTTGATTTTCAATTTTAATTACTTTCCTCAGCTGTTTTGAGGGTAAGTTCTTTGAAGGTATTTGTTTATTTGTTTATTTAAAGATTTTATTTATTTGACAGAGATAGAGACAGCCAGCGAGAGAGGGAACACAAGCAGGGGGAGTGGGAGAGGAAGAAGCAGGCTCCCAGCAGAGGAGCCTGATGCGGGGCTCAATCCCAGGACCCTGGGATCACGCCCTGAGCCGAAGGCAGATGCTTAATGACTGAGCCACCCAGGCGCCCCTTTTGAAGCTATTTTTTTCACTGCTGTTACCTGTTCCTTTCATTTCTCTCATTTTCATTTAACTTTTCTAGTTCTCTTCTCTCTGTTGAAATTACCCATTTGTTCCTGCCTGATATCCATCTTTTCAACTGGACTCTTTAACATATTAATCATGATTATTTTAAAGTTGATTCTGATAATTGAGACAACTGGATCATATCTTTGTCTGACTCTGTTAATAACTTTCTTTAGAATGGGTGAATTTTTCCAATTTTTCTTTCTTTTTTGTCTTGTAATTTTTCATCTAGTGTGGATCATAATGTACAAAATAGTAGAGACTGAAAAAAATAGTATTTATGCCTGCAAATGAACATGGATCTTTTTTCGGGCTCATTTTAGCTGTTTTGCTTATCCCTCGACCTATCTGCCTATATGCCTATCTATCATCTATCTATCTATCTATCTGACCATCGATCTATCTACTCTGCCATTACTACCTCCAGGACACAAAAGGCTTCAAATTTCTTTAGTGGTGAGGTTCTGTTGGCTGAACTTAAGAGTCCGAAGGATTTTTTCATGGATCTTGCTCAATCCTGAGCTTTCATTCTTACTTACATGCTTGTGACACAGATGCGTTCTCTCCACTCTCTTGCTTTTCCTGTGTGACTCTCCGCTGTTGTTTGTTACTAGATGTTGGCTCAGCTGACGGTGAGGAACAGGGACTTTTATCTTTTGCCCTGGTTTGACCTCAGTTCAGGCAAGCCTGTGTTCTTATGCCTCAAAAGGGTGGCTTTATATTTTAAAATCTATGACATAACACTACATGATGTATATTGACACATACATATACCTTAAAGTGTATAGCCATATGTGAGATGGATTAATACTAAATACTTGATTGTGGTATACTCTAGCAGTAAGAGGATGAAGAATAAATTTGAACAAGGGACACAGAAATATCAATAGTATGTATAATATATTATTTCCTAAGGTGGTTAGTTATTACAAGAACATTATTATATTATTATATTTTTATGTTTATTTTATGGGAACATTATGCAAACATGATTTATATTTAATAAGATAAAAGTCCCTTGCTTAGATTGAAATTTTATTCTGGTTAGTTTTATTTTTCCTTTCTGCAATGACAACCATCCATTATGCACAGACACAATATTTCTTTGATGCAATACTTCTTTAAAAGACCACTCAGATTTTTGTAAGGTGACAATTAATAACATATAAATAAAACAACACATCTTAACCATCTGCAAATGAAGCATACAACTGCTATGTCTCTATAAATACTTATGACTGTATTAAATTGAGATCCATTAATTGAGAGTCAGAATCTCCACCAAAAAAAGAAGAATAAAATTATGACTAGTTGAAAAGACTATTTGGAATACAAAAAAAAAAAAAATAGACCAAATCTAAAGACCATATATATTTGAAGAAGAATGACTTTTAAAGTCAGCCTTAGCCAGGTTAGCATCTCACATTACCACTTGCTGGTTGCATAAACTTGGGCGAGTTAATTAACTCTTAACATTTTCTTTCCTCAAATGTAAAATGAAGATAATATACCTACCTTAAAATTAAATAAGCATGACACTGTGCTTAATTTTTTACTTTGTACAGAATAAAAATAAGTCATCAACTAGCTCTGTGATTTTAGAAAGATCACTTCCCTTTTATGTGTCTAAATTTCCTTCTTTAAAACTAACCATAATAACGTTTTCCACCTACCTACACTATAAAAAGAGGATAAAACAAGATAACATATACAATCTGCTCAATAATATATGTTACTATGTGAAGTTAAGTCATTACAGTGAATGGGTATTTGTTTTCTTTCAGACAAATGAGTACTAGAATGGAAAAGCACTATATTGAGAGAGATTAGAAACTTACCATTCTTTGGTAGTGAGGTAAGCACATAGTTATATGTTTATCAGCCCAAAGGGAACAGAACTGTGGACAAAATAAATAAATAAATAAATGAATAAATAAATAAACAAAAACAAAACAAAGCAAAATAACAGAAATATTATGTTTTGTTAATTTTCTGGCCTTTATTTTTAAAAATATGACTTTGTTTGTTGTGAACAGGATTCACATCTTTTTCAGTTGAGTGACAGTACAATGTTTAAACAGGTCCATAATAACAAATAATCATGTGCATGGACCTGTAACGTACAGGAAGGACTACAAATGCACAGCAACCTTATACATTTTTAGGCATCTAGAAAGTTTTGATTGCATGGACTCAGCCATAGATATAATTTAGAAGCAATATAAATGCATATTTCCTAAACTTTAATCAAGGAACAAATTAATATTTAATAATAATGTATGATAATTCTCCCACCTTGCATTTACGTTATATTTAAACCCAACAGTATTTAAAGTTTATCTCACAAGAATTTTTTTTCTTTTTCCCACTTAAAAAACTAAACTTATTCTTACAAATTCAAATTAGTGTATTTACAGAGTTTACATATTCTGTTTGCCTTGCTTTGATGTTTGGCAGTTGTCCAGTAGTAGCTATTTTGACTAATCTCAATTCCATTCCACCCAAGATCATTAATGGTGGTGCCAAAAGAGTTTCATGAGGCACACAGAGAGAACTGTTTCCATTTTCTTAAAAAAAAAAAAAAATCAAGACATTTGCGATTTCACAAGATGATAGTATTGGCCATAACATGAGCTCATAGTTTCTCCTAAATGCAAATAATACATGTAATGACTGACTTGGATACCATTTTTTAAAGAAGAGATAACATTTGATTGAACGTTAGATCACATTTCAAACCACTCTGACTTATCCCACTGCAGAAATAACCTGACTCTTGAGGGGAAGAATTTAGTTTAATTATCTACCACTTATGTCAGGGGAAAATTATTATGAAAAACTCGAACCTGTTTCTAAAGTTCACCATGAGGCTACAGTTGTAACAGGAAGAAAGCATTAGTGACTTGAAGCTCAACTTACTTAGTTTTCACTTTTGTGGGAATATGTGCTGAAAGTTGAGACATTTGTTAACCTTTCAACGAAATAACTGAGGTGCTGGCTTTTTGACCCTATTTGGGTACCCAGAGATGGAAAGAAGAAAAATGATTTCAAATCAGAGCCCCAACATGTGCGTGTGTTTTTCTCTTTTCCCTTTTTGGTTAGTGACCCTCAGGCATCAAAAGCATAAGGTATCTTGGCCTCTTCTCTTCACAGCATGAAAGTCAGTAAAGCTTTCAACAATCTCCTGTCCTTAATAGCTTTCTTTTCTATACACACATATATATATATATTTTTCCCAAGCCCCAAAGCAGCCATTAAAAGTCACCATCATCTATCCAGTTATAGCAGCAGCCCAGAAAAAGAGCTAAAGAGAACTGTTAGTCATTGGCATGGAGCCAGGAATTCAAGCCTAATTTTTTGCATCTATTTCTTGAATTAAAGAGAATATGTCCCCAGATAATTGCAGCTTAAGAGGACATCCCACGCCATCACATAAAGATATAAGGAGACAAAGAAATACACGTGAAATGAACTAAGAACTAACTTGATTTTCAGAATTTAAAGACCCATCAACAAAGAAGATGAAATCTCCAAAGCTCTTTTGTCCGAGATGAGTCAATCTTTCAAATTAAAATTTCATAGCATTGCAGAATATATCTATACCTGCTAGAGATACACCAGCTGCTGGTTAAGCATGATGCCTTGAACTCTTTTAACTTCCAGTTGGCTAAATAGCAGCTCTTCTGAATCAGATGAATACCTAGTAATCTGAACTACCATCCCTCAGGCATAAAATGAAATTTGAGGGCTAAGGTTGACAAAAGGGGCCCTTAAATATGCTTCAGATTCCCTGAAGATCTGTGCTTCTGAAGTAAACCTGGCTGTATTTCCTGTCAAATTTTTGCTTGTTTTTTTAGGTGCTGAAATTTACACTTCCTCAAAATATGCTTCATTTGGACTCCCCATCTCTGACGTCTATTTGTTCTACAGCATCATATGCCAGGCATGATCTTACCGTATTTTGTTTTATTTGTGTATGTATGTACATATGTGTATGTGTTAGTTTGAAATCTCCTCGGGAGCTTCTTAGTCTAATCTAAAACCAACTTTCATTCGAGGAGGGCAAGGCAACCAAAGGAAAGAAGCAGACCACTCCAGATTGGTAGGTGGCAGACTTAGTAAGCAAGAGAACTTACTGGTCCTGAGGCTTGCTCTGGATGGCCACACGACAAGTAGACTTCTACACCTCCCACTAGAATCTAAGTTCACATAGAGGCCTTAACTGGGTTTAGTCATGTAGGCAATCCAGATAGCCTCAATACCAAGGCTGTGCTCTTAAAGCAGCTTCTGAGAAGAGGGAAGGCAAGGGGAACACATATTTCAAGGACAGGGGAAGGGGAGAGGAGCCTCTAATTGCCAGGATCCAGCTTGTGAGTCAACTGGTGATCACGATGACCTCTTCCAATGGTATCTCTGTTTTATTGGCCTTTCCACTACCGAAGCAAATATGACACTGGAGCATAAGATAGGGGAAATATGGTACTTCAAAACTTTGCATTTATAGTTATTTTTCATGTTTTAAAAAACAGTGTGATCACACTACTTGTTATAAGAAAAATAAATTAATTCTAAACTAGGTATTTTTATAGTGTGGACCAGTTCCTTGCCAAGTGATCAGTACTAGTCTATAAGGGAAGATCTCAAATTGCCCAATCCTCTGAGAAATACCACTACTCATATTAGCCGGTATATACCAGTATCTAGTCCAATTGTCAGTGCCTTTTTCATACTGATTATTTAATATTGTGATTAATCTTTTAGAAATACTCATACCTCTCTACTATTCCCAATTTCTGGGCAAATACTACTTTGTTGTTCCAAAATCCTCAGCCCATTTGACTCTAGATTGACCTGGCATCAAATATATATGTTGAGTGGGTACAAAATGAGAGTTTTACTTAGTGTTTCTTCTATATGGTGAGATTCAGGAACAATTAGTAAATATCACAAAAGAGAAAATCAAGAAAAAAGATAAAAAATTATCAAGTAGACCAATTTTAAATTTATCCCCCAAATAGGTCCAAAATTCTACACTCCAGGGAATATAACTTCATTACTTCAAATTATTCAGGCACAGCTACTCATCTCACCCAACATGAGATTTGGATCATATGAAAGAATGCTGATTTAATGGGGATCTGGCCTCTTGTTTCTGAGCTATAACCCTAAGAAAAGTCACACTTCAAGATTTTCATACTTTTGGTCATATGCTTTATTTTTGTGTGGTATCAGGGGTTGACTGATATATCCAAGCTGAGAGAAACTACATTTTTAAAAGAAGAACAAAACGTTACATGCAGTGGAGCAATTTTTTTCTCAATTACTTAATCATCATTAAATGTATACTTTCACCCACTATGAAATTTAATATTCAAATATTCAAAATATTTCTTAATTGAAATATTTCTTTAATTGAAAATATTTCAATACACGAAATAACCTTAAATTTACAGAATATTTTCATGTATTGAATGTGTCACAATAATAAAAGAGAAGCAAGAAATGAATTTGATGAACACAAATCCAAGCATACAAATTGGTGTTTATAAAGCTTATTTTTCCTTATAAATTATGGCTAAAAAGTAAACCTCTCTACTATATTTAAAAAGCCATTACAGGAGTCTAAAACCAAAATGAAACAAAACAAAAAACAAACAAAAAGCAGAAACAGACCCATAAATACAGAGAACACACTGATGGTTGCCCGGGGAGGATGGGTGAAATGGGTGAAAGGGAGAGGGGGATACAGGCTTCCAGTTATGGAAAGAATAATTCATGGAATTAAAACATAGAGCACAGGGATTATAGTCAATGGTATTGTAAAAGCATTATATGGTGACAGATGATAGCTACACTTGTGGTGAGCATAGCATAATGCAAAAATTTGTTGCATCACTGTGTTGCACACCTAACAGTAACATAACATTGTATGTCAACTATACTTCAAAAAATTAATTAATTAGGTAATTTAAAAAATTAAAATTAAAAAATTAAAAAACAACTGACATTGGAGTTACCTACATCAAATTATGATTAAAGTCATTAATATTTAGGAGTTCACTGTGCTGCTGCCTAAAAATGTGTTTTCTTATTACCATTAACTTGTTAAACATGTAGAATAAATATCAGAGAATAATTTTTTAAAAAGCCATTACACACACACACACACACACACACACACACACAC
>NW_024423343.1:80771320-80929748 GCF_017311325.1 Ursus maritimus | reverse complement strand
GGCTTTTTTTTTTTTTTTTTTTTTTTTTTTTGGTTTCAAAGAGGACAGGATAAAAACAAAACATTATAATTTCTAAGTATTCTTTGCATTGAAAAATACACAGGAGCTTGGGAATTGTAAACTAATAAGCTACATTTTTAAATTTTAAAATTAAGTATCGGCACAACTTCCTGCTCCTTAACTAAAAATATTTTCATTGGTTGTTCTACTGGGTTGATGATGCTGGCTCCTCCTCTTTGCTATATCTTAATGTTGGATCTTGACTACCTGAAGAGGAACAGAAACAGTGCCATGAGTACTGAAGTAACCCTTGTGTTAAAGTTCATTTGTTCCAACTTGTGTACAAATCGAGTCAAAGGAAATTGATTATATGTGAGGAATGGTTCTAAATCCTTGTGACTGACTTTAAATAATAATTCAGATTTCATATATCTAGATGGGTGTTATCCTCTTAAAAGGTGTGGTTATACATTTTTTCCAGTTATCTTGCTATTGTTCAAATATCTCAATACCTTTTGAAGGAACTGAGATAAAGGTAATGCCAAAAACTACAATCCAAGTGAATTGTGATAATAGCCATTATTTTTATTTCTTTTTTTCAGATAAAGATACTGAAACTCCATGAGGTTAAAATCTGTATTTCTTCGCCCTATAATGATGAATAGAACTGGGGACGAAACTGAGCTCTGTGACAGACACAGAGCAAAAGAAAAAGTGATAAAGGAGATCCGAAGAGATTCACAAATGAAATTATAAACACTTCATGTAACCAATGATCGATAGTACTAAGTATACTTAAAATACCTATATTAATGATTAACTTTGTAAAATCTGTGTATTTTTTTAAAAAATCATCATTGCTGCTTTATAGTCGTACCTAATCAAGAATCAATTTGGCAAAAATCACATATTTTTTTACTGTATCTAAAAATTAAATGTAATTTAAATCTTCATGAAGTAAAATAAAATGACCTGGTTAATGTTTCCCGCCTTACACAGTATATCACTTGTTTAAAATTCAGGTCAATATTTTTTATTCAAGAACATAATTAATCTAATTTTTAAGCAGCATTGTTAGCCTAACTTCAATGGACATTTTTCAGTATTGTTCCTGCCCACTATTAACCAGGGACCATTAAGGAAACAATCCTGAGCATATCCTCTGAATTTCTGATTTAAGCAAAAAATGATAACGCAGTTTCCATATCATCCCTAGCTCTCTTATTCCTCTGTCTTAAAAAAAATAGTAGTTGCTGGAATTATATTCATGTATTTTCAGGAAAGGCTGGTACTAAGAGAGCTGTTTGTTTACTCTTACAGATTGGCTTACTGTCTTCAAATCTTATGAGTGGGCCCTCAATAAATTCTGACCTGAAGTGAATTAAACTTCAACAGATAGAATAATGTGTTCTCAGCAAATGAAATGATACTGTAAATTTGAAGATGTCACTGCATATAATGAAGTACCTTAAGTAGTCCTAGTGCAATCAGTGAGGCCACTGTAGAGATCTTCATCTAGGTATCAGGTCAGACTTCATAAGAACTTTTTAAGTGCGAATCTAGGAAGGTTTCAGCTCCAGACACCAAGTCATGCAGAAACAACCTGGACATCAGCAAGCCCAAAATAACCCACATGACATCCAGAAATCTAAGGGTCACTGATTTCTAACTTTATGACAATAGATGTTATGAGAACGTTTTAATTATGTAGAATTTTCAGAAATTTCATTTCGGATGTTTCACACAATATAATATGCAGACCACAGACAGAAGGATAAAACTTGCATTAAATACTCTTTCCATTGTTAGAGATTTGAAATTTATTATTTATGAATGCAGGGATATTCACCCATGCCCATAAGTTCATTGATTATTACCATGGCTATCTGCAAGCTATTTTCTACTGGAACAGAGATGGCTTCCTTTCCCCAGTTCTTCAAATAAGCAGAAATCTGGTCTTTGTAAGACAGAAAAATTAAACACGTGACAGACATTAAGGAGGTGTCTCCAATTCATTGACCCAATATAAAAAGAGTTATTTACAGACATGGGCAAGTGTGGCTGACTGCCCGTTTCCTTGTGATCTGGAGGGTGGCAAGCTCTTGGATTCATCTAAATTCCAGAGAAGGTTGGCCTCTATTTACCTTAGTCTCTGCTTGAAAGAAGTGTCCACTACTTAGAAGGATCCAAATGTATAGGGCCAATATTTACTTCTGATGTGCTGAGAGGTAGGGAATTACAAAATTTGTCCCAGGTGGAAACAATCTGAATTTTCCAGACATTTAAACTCAGTGTTAAACTCAATACAGGTGGACTATCTTTAGCTACCTGAATGCATTATCCTGTTAATAAGGTTAAGCACTTTGATTTTGTTTTTTGGCTGTTCAAGTTTTAAGCTTATTTGGTCAATCAAATGCGTTCAGATCCATTACAAGGATTATAATAATTATTTAATGTAAATGTAACATCCTTCATAATTAGAAGTTAAATTTTATCTTAAAGTAAACTAAATTAGAAAAAAATACTTATTGGGGCGCCTGGGTGGTGCAGTTGTTAAGCATCTGCTTTCGGCTCAGGGCGTGATCCCAGCATTCTGGGATCGAGCCCCACATCAGGCTCCTCCACTGGGAGCCTGCTTCTTCCTCTCCCACTCCCCCTGCTTGTGTTCCCTCTCTCGCTGGCTCTGTCAAATAAATAAATAAAATCTTTAAAAAAAAAATACTTATTGTCAGAATAAGTCAAGTATACCAATAATTGTCAAATATTTTTCTAAGGATGTATTTTTAAAAAGTTAAAATTTGGCATTCTGCAAATAATAATAAACTGGATAGGAGCCATATGAAAAATATAGTACAAGTTGTTTCAGAGAATTATCTCCCTGTTTACTTATCTAAATATCTACAAATGTTTTTGGAAATGTCAGATTAACTAGATATCTACAGACTAAAATAAATATGTGTGCCACTTAAAGGTAAAGAAAGAGGTAGTTTGACTTGTCTCTTATTCAGTAATATATCTTTTTTTTTTTTTAAGATTTTATTTATTTGACAGAGAGAGAGACAGCCAGAGAGACAGGGAACACAAGCAGGAGGGAGTGGGAGAGGAAGAAGCCAGCTCCCAGCAGAGGAGCCCGATGTGGGGCTTGATGTGGGGCTCGATGTGGGGCTCAATCCCAGAACGCCAGGATCACGCCCTGAGCCGAAGGCAGACGCTTAACAACGGAGCCACCCAGGCGCCCCAGTAATATATCTTGAATACCAACCTATACCTGATGATCATTATCATTCATCAACATCTCAACTTTCTGACTGCTTTCAGATTTGCAATTTGCCAGATAAATTTATAAAATTTAAAAAAGGATATAGGAGGGCATGAATTTGCACTGAATAGGTAAGAATTCTATTTAGCTAGTACATCTATGGAAATTCACATTAATTTGGAAAGAAATCCATTTGTGACATATATTGTCATGGGTTTTAAAACCTAAGCTTGAAGATGGAGTAAAGATTAGAAAAGACCTCATATTTTAAACTAAGTGAATGACATGTTTTCTAGTTCAAGGCTACTATTATTCCTTGCTCCTAATAGATCCGGAAGGAAACTACAATCTAAAGGAATGTATAAAAAACATTCACCTCCAATACAAATGCAGTGAAGTAGCTGAATGATCAGTGTCAGGAGAGCTCATAGTACCTACAAATATCACCGAAACTCCAGTTAATCAAGGCGTCAAAGTAATTAAAGCATTTATACCGGTTTTATTGAAAATAAATCAGTTTATCATATACTCAAATGTATGCATGACTTTCTCATAGAGATTTTTTTCTTGCTCTTCTGTAGTTTTTTTATAGAGTATCTCCTGCCCTCTTTAGTCCGGATTTTATAACTACATTTAGGAAAGAGATCTAAGTCTATGGCATTAATTCTGACTTCAGCTTCTCCTATTGCTTGGTGAAAATAGGTCATTATTAGCCATTTCTGGCAGAAACAGTTGACAGGAAACAGGACAGGAAATGATATAATGATTCCAGAATTGTATATTTCCCCTATGCCCTGCTGTTTGGGGAATGACCTTACAGTTAACCAGGAAATGGGGAGGTGGTACTGAACCTCAAACACTCACACTATTGAACTCCTTTTTTGTCCCTTGTTCCTCTTCACTTAAAGAAATAGATTTAAATTCTAGGACCCACAGAGGTAAAGATAAATTTAACAAAATATCTCTCTGTTAAATCATATATATTTCTAGATTTTTGAGCAGACTATTCAAAGCACACATTAATATCCAGTTAGCTAACACAAGCAGAGCATATAAACCACCTAAATATTAAAACAGCAAACTTCTAAATGCTTCAGTATTTATGGATTTTAACTATTTTCTCATGAAAATGCAACTTTGCTGCTATTTATTATTAAATACATGGTTTTTTATTTACAGTTAAATCACTATGTTTTAAAACTGCTTTTTTATATGTGTGTTTTTACATGCCACATAATGATAAATTACATTAATATGTGGTCCATTCCTCATTTTTTTCGCTAAGATAGACGATATCTCCTGGATGAAATATACCCAATAAAAATGACATGACTTAAGCTCACACAAACACATAGGCACAAAGATACATAGCATAAAATGTAAACTCCTCCATTTAAAATTGTATGCAAATACAGTGTCAATAAATTCCGTTTATACTTTTTGTGTTCTTTGAAGTTACTTTATATCTTTAAAAACAGATATCCAATTTAGGACCTCACCTAACACAATTAATTGCTCCATAAACAAAAAGTGCAGAATCCATTCCACAAGTCTGATGGTCACAATGTGATCTAAACATTTTTTGTTACTCCAGTGCGGTATCAAGCCCGTTAATATTTTAAAACACTTAACTATTTTATTTACATTCCTTTAGTCATTAACTTCAACCTGTTTTAAATTTATGTCACTGGAGGATTGAGAATAACAAAGCTGTACAAATTTAACAATTAGGCTTACTATGTAATTGCTTAGAATAAACACACTGATTAGTCAAATCACTATTAAATTTTAATCAATGTGAGTGGGTGTTTCTATTTTTGATTGGGGATTCCACACGGATTTTCTAAGCAACTCCTTTTTGTACATGAAGTTGATATGTTTTTTCTCTTCATATTATGACTAACGGATTGTATCTCAATCTTACATAATGCACTGTTTGTGAAGGGTCAGACATGTTTCTTTAGTATGAGCTTTCGTTTTATGATTTTAATGACATATTTTTCTTGTCTAAATTTATTTTCTTTTGATGTTTAAACAGAGGTGTGTATAGATATTAAAATGTGACAGTCTGTTACAATGACATTTTCAAAATATAGAATTTCATTTTATGCAAATATTATGTGTTACTTTAGGTAAAAAATGACTTTGTTTTTAAAAGGAGCAATGCTAATTCTTTGGAAAATAAGAATTTTTTTTTGAAAAAGAAAGTATGCTGTGACTTCACCCACAGAAAATATATCAGAAGAGATAATATCTAATAACTCCTAAAATTTAAAAAGCAAGTAATTTTTTTCCAGAAATGTTAATTTCATTAACTAGGCATATGACTGTAGTTTGTTTTTTTTGGGGGGGGGGTGTCGGAGTGTCTTGACAATCTTCGTATCAGAAACAACCAATTAACATAAAATGGTATTTTCTGTGTTTAATATTCTGCAGACATCATTTCCACGAATTTCTTTAACAAATGCTTATGAATTCTTCAGGTGTTTTGAGATGAGTATCTCATTTCCTATATATTCTCTTATGCCATCATTGTGAGAACATTATCCCTGTAGTGAAATGATCAGAACTACTCAATCTCTTTTAGCTTCTCTGCTAATTCAATATAGTCTACCAGGGGACAGGTAGAATGGCTTTTGGAGTAACAGGCTCTATTATAAATACAATCAATTCTGTAAAACAAGATTTTTTTTTTTCAGAAATGTATTTGGTTAAAAACTGAAATAAAAGAATAAATATACAAACATTGCATTTATGAACATGAATAAAATGTTTTCTCCCAATCACAGGAATCATATTTTCTAAATGCAATCTTTGTATTTTCCTTGTCCTTTATAACACAGGCAGTTTTGAATACGGCGTTACTTTGAAACTTACTGGAATAAACTAGTGAAATGACATTCTCCTCCTTCGTTGTTCAATGTACAGTTTATGTTCCACAATTTCCATTTAGTCTGTTTTTCTTAATTAACTAATTGTTCTGCTTTTTGAAAAGTTACAGCTGTAATGTGCAACTGTGTAAATCTTTAGATAACTAAATGTAGCTCTACTATAATTTACCATTTCTAAGAAACATTTGCATGGGAACAACAGAAATCTCTCTCTCTCTTTTTTAATACAATGATGACAAAGTTGTAAAACTGTATTACTTACCAAAGTTAAGGACAAGTTTAAACGTGCTGTTTGCTTTTTGTTTGGATCATTAAATGGTTAATCCTAACAAGCATGGGGGGGAGGAAAAGAAATTAACTAAAGTAAGGCCCTTGTGATACAATGACACTTGCTCTATGCTCTTACAGAGAAAAAACATGATGATAAAACAGCACAAAGTGGAGTGTTATGAATTTTATTAATGACTAGGAGACAGTGTGCAAAACATCAAAGGTCTGTGGAAAAGATTAATGACCCCGTGTGAGACTGTTTAATTACCTCCAGCTAATTAGATTCTTGACCAAATTTTTAATATCTGCATTCCTTCTACAGCTTAATTGAGATTCCACATTATTTATCAATCTTTCAAAAAGCCCTTAGTGGGCTGCTTTTTTAGTTTTTCCCTTTGCACTTTGACTCCATTTATGGTCAATTATTAAATAAATAGCAAAGTAACTATTCCCCACAAATTGTATATGCAGAACACTTTATGCCTGTTTATTTTGACTAGGAGACTATCATTGGCATCTTTTATACATAATGAAGCACTCCAACTAATAAACTGACTAACTCCACTGTAAACAACGTGGATAATATTTTTGTTATCTGTGCTGTCTGTGCTCAGAACTCCTCATGTGGTTTCTGTAAATTAGCCTTTGCGATAGTCAGTTAATCCTTATTTCAGTTTACCTTGGTCGGGGCCCAGAGACTCATGGAATGTCATCATACAAACTAGAAAGAACAAGTCAATCATTCTTTTTTTTTTTTTTTTTTTTTTTTGTAAATTTAGATTGCCTTTCAGTGTTCAGAATGTCCTAATTGCACAACAATTTGCATTAACAAATACCAAGCAGTTCTTTCTGAAATCCTGGAAACTCAAATGCAGTTTGTTAGATATACATACAATATATATTTTGTTTTCTATATATTTATATTATATGCCATGTTTGAAGAAGAAACATTTGATATAGCACCACAATGGAATAACAAGGTACTGTTATGGAAAACCTACAAATCATCTAGAAAATACTAATGACATGGATTGTCCTTGACACACATTGAGCAAAATAGGAAGTCCAAAATCCTCAGGGACCAGCTGAGTTATCTTTGTCCAGACAACTCCTTTTTCTGAATGATGCATAAAATCTTAGCTTTATATCGAAGTATTTTAAATAGGATGCATTCATTAGCATGATAGGTCAAATATTACTCTATCTTGTATGTACTTACAGAACCAATGAAAGGAAAATAAAAATTACTGTAATGCAAACACACTGATAAAGTCAATCCATGTCAAACTGTGAATCTAATAATATGATGCTATTGAGGGATTCCATGTATGTTTCATCTCTGAGTATAAAACCTGGAAAACATATATTGCACTTTACAATATACAGAAATCCTTTACTATTAATAATCATCATCTTCTGTATGTTTCTTAGTATTAGTCTTATGTTCAAGAGAAAATAGAAAAACAATCTTCGATTCATCCCGCATTTATTAAGAGAACAGGGTAACTCACTAGTTTATTCACAGGAGCTGTAACTCCTCAATCAAACACGTAAGGATGACTGAAGAGTCATTCGCCATTTCTTTTCCTCACCTTCTGTACTTGGTACAGTCCATTGTGCTCACTGTTCCACTTATTTATATTGTTGATTATCTTTAAAATAAGAAAAAGGGGGTGCTTGGTTGGCTCACCTCACTGGGCTTGGAGCCTGATTAAGATTCTCTCTCTCCCTCTGCCACTCCCCACCCTGCAAGTGCACCCTCTCTCTCTCTCTCTCAGATAGATAGATAGATAAATAAATAAATAAATAAATAAATAAATAAATAAATAAAACGAAGGAAAAAATGACAAGTTGATTTCTAAGGTCACTCCCAGTTCTGAAGTCCTACGATTCCAAAAGATTCTCACATCTCTACAATTCAGATTCTTCCTTCAAGTGTCCTAGCAGGTTTCATATCAATGGCTAGACTTGGAAACCCCCTAATACTTTCATGTTAGGCCTGCCTTATACTCATGACAAAGATTCACATTTAGGTTAGTTCAAAATAAAAAAATAATGAAAGGAGAACCAGCTCTTATGAAATTTTATGGAGGTGAAAACAAAAATAAGGAGTCTGCTGTGCTCCTCTAGGGAGATAGAGCCCAACAACAGTGATGAGATCTGGGGAACTGCAAAAACGATAGACTACATGACCTAAACAGCATGAGGCAGAGATAATCTCCCTAGAGCTTCTGAAGAGCTGTAAGATCTGAGACGATATAGACCAATGAGTGAGTAGGCAGCAGGCCAAAAATTTACATCAGTCAAGACTCTGAATCCCAATACACTGTCATCCTGAAATCACAAGCAGGGGGATGGGCAGAGAGAGAGGGACAGGTGACTCCCTGCTCAGCTAGGAGCCCACATGGGGCTTGATCCCAGGACCTTGAGATCAAAACCTGAGTTGAAGGCAGACACTCAACCAACTGAGCCACCTGGGCACCCCTAGATAATTATGTTTTTAAAATCAAAGCAAAAGGCATTTGGCCAGCAACAAAATTCAGGTAATTCAGATAATTTTGACATGACAACAAAAATAAAAGCTCCCTTCCTCAATCCTACATCCTTGTGGAAAAAAACCTGTGGAGGACTTCATAACTAAATCAGATCCTCTAAGCCAACTTCCAGATCATTATGGGATTCCCTTCCACAGCATCTTCCTAGGTGTTCCTTTCAGAGCATCACCTTGCAAGAGTTAGGCCACTTCAGGCTACATTTTCACACATCGTTAGTTGTAATTCTGCCATTTGTGCTTATTTATTGTGCAGTAACTATTTAAGCACTCTAAATTTCTCCATATAATTGTTATAATTATAAATTCTTATAATTATGTTCTCAAAACCTGAAGGACTAATCTGGGAATAATTTCTCACCATTAGCTTTTTAGCGGCCATGCTTTTACTCCATACTAAACCACTCAGTAGTTTATTGGGAATATCAATAGATTTTGGTGAGAATTAGATTGTAACTCTTAGAAACATTTATGTTCTACCATCTAGTGCAAATTACAAAAGGTAAACATCAAATAAAATAATCTAAATACGAATTTCAGGGAAACGAGTACTTTAATACACTGTTGCTATAAATATTGTATAATTACTTAATATATTACAAGAACTTGAAAATTTCCATGTCCTTTGGTCCAATACTTCCCATTGATAAAATTCAATGCAAAGAAGAAGAGGGAGGAAAAGAGTAGGAGAAAAAGAAGAAAGAGGAAGAGGAGGAAGGGGAGGACAAGGAGAAGGAGAAAGAGGGAGAGGAGGAAAGAGAGGAGGAAGAGGAAAAGCAGATATTTCAACTGATATCAAAATTATAAAAATGTTCATTGCTATTTTTAAAATTTTTATTTCTAAATACTGCAACGGAGTATTATGAAGTTAAAAGAAAATACCATAAAAATATTACATAATAATAAGAAATTATTCTAGTTATCTTGGTAAGTAAAAAGAAAAGCATGTGATGTTATAAGTAAGCATGAATCTATATGTTAAAAATACAAACAGAATAGGGGATCCTGGCTGACTCAGTCAGTAGAGCATGTGACTCTTGACCTCAGGGTTGTGAGTTCAAACCCCGTGTTGGGTGTAGAGGTTACATAAAAATAAAATCTTAAAAAAATACAAATAGAATATACTTACCTACAAGTCCATATATTTATTTATTTTAAGGGGAAAAAAGATTTCAAATGTGCATGTATAAAATAGATCCACTTCTTTAAAAATACTTAAATACAACTTATTAAATATTTAAAAACAACTTATCTAACAACTTGTTACATACTTTTAATTGATTGGGAAAAACTGGTAAAACTATACAAGCTATTGATTAGTCTGGAAATGAAATGTTTAGAAATATTCTTTTTTTCAGCATAAGTTTTTATAGTATTTGAACTGTTTATAATAAATATCTAAAGGACTCAAAAGGAAGATAAGATGTGTGCAGGGGAGTGTGTAATATGCCAGGTTTTCGCTGGTTGTTACATTACATGGAACAAATCTACAATTCATAACTGTAAACATACATATTTATGGGTAGAAAAATTAAGCTGGGAACGATAGAACACTAAATGTTACGGAGGATTTTTTGTGTGTCTAACATAACCATACATTATTTTGTAATTATAAAAACATAAAATAAAGTTTAATTAGGATAAAACTAACCAAATAAACATGGCAAATGGATTTATGGATTAGAATCTAACTTCAGATAAAAATGCAAAAAAACCTTTAAGTAATAAATTACATATTCATTAATACCTAAAATATAACACTAAAATAAAATAAAGATTTTTTTCTGAGACTGTTACATATAACTTTTAAAGATTTCATACCAATAAGTTTTGCACTACTAAAACACTAGTCAATCAAATGTGGAAAGATGTGCTTATGGATATACAGAGCAGTCAGACAAGTTCAGATCTTTTTTAAGACTCCCTGGAAGTGACAGAACACTGAATGTAAATTACTCCTAAAATATGAAGTGTTCTATTAATTTTAAATTGCTCTAGATCATGCCTGTTCAAGTTATCGATTTTTTCCTCTCTTTCCCTTAAAAATATATAAAATACTAAAATGCACCTTTGCAACAAAGCAGAGACTGAGTTTAGGTCCCTAATGTTGTTGACATTACTATTTAAAGGACTCAAAAGGAAGATAACACGTATGTATGGGAGTGTGTAATATGCCAGGTTTTCACTGGTTGTTACATTACATGGAACAAATCTTCAATTCTATAAATAGAAAAAACACAAAACCTTAATCAATAAACTTGATAAAATGCATGTCAGTTATTTTATACTATTTGCACTCCAGTTTGGATAATTGCTGATACCTGTAGCCTAAACCATTAACCTCTCAACCTTAGTAAACTGAGATTTCCTAGCAAAAAACCACACTACTAAAAGGAAGCCACAATTCCAACAGGAGAGAGAGAGCAGTTTGTTAATCAAGAGTCTGCACCACACTGCATTTGAGAGTTCATGAAAAATTGTGTTGGCGTTTTGTATTTTCTTTCAAAAAGAGCTTCTTATAAGCTCCTAAATGGGCTCTCCTTATCCCCAGCCATGAAAAACAGCAGCATTTCCAACTTTTCACCTTTCAACCAATGTGTCCCTGAAGTATTCACAGTACTAATGAAAGAGATTCTTGACAATGTCACTATGGACCACCCCAGAAGTGGAGTCCTGCCAATGTAAACCATTATTACAGTACTGACCGCTCATCTCTTGCTGTGAGGTCATTCAGAAACTTCCCCTGCTTCCCTATTGCTCACACTGTCTCTGAAGAGTGACATCCTCCCTTGAACCACAGACATTGAGGCGAAGCCCCCTGCTACTGATTCCCATCCAGATCACTATGGAAAACATCCACACTTTGATGCTACTGAATGGACTTTCTTTCTTTCGGGGGAGAATCAAAGAACATTCAAAGAAAAACAACTTGGTAATGACAAAGAAATGCCCACAAACTGATGCAGTCTTTGCTTTGGAATTTTCCTCACATCCAGAGCTTGTAACAAGCAATGAAGCTTCTTGAGCATAATTATTTAATAATAAAAGCGCCAAATAATATAAGAGCTCTGTTTTTGCCAGAACCACATTTAACTTCTGGGAATGAAAATGATTTGGATACAAATTTAGTCTACAGTGACTGACATGGGAGGATTTAAATAATATGGATTATGGGAATGAGGACTGTTAGTCTCTATTAAATAACTGTGACCTGTCACATACAATTTGTGTGAGGCACACAGAAAGTTTAGGTTGCTATATTTTGAGAACTTGCAATGCAAAGATAGGGAACACAGATAAGTGTTCGATATTGCTAAGAAACAATTCACCTAATCATTTTTCACTAAAACAACTATCAAATATCATTCATGTTCATATAAATGTCCAGACCATGCTAGGTTGCCCTTATGAAGTCAGAGAACAATATACTCTCAGTCTTTAATCAAAGAGCCTCCCCTCTCTGCCAGACTGGAGAACTTATCCTTCATACTCCTATGTTACACCTTTGCCTTTTAGTTTCCTGTCCTTATTAATTGATAGTACCATGCCATGGATGAAGGGCTGTCCATGTCACTCATCTGCTAAGAGATCAATTCAATTTAGGTTCAGCAGTTCTTTATATTCCATCTAAAGAGGATAACCATTAAGGCCTTGAATGGAATGATTCACTAAAGGGTATATCATCAGGAGAATAAAAATATTTTGTCCTTGATCTCATGGCAATAATCACTACATCAAAAAAATGCAAGTATAAAGAGATAAATAAAATGCAATGGGAGGAGTACTGATACAAATTATGAATAATTATTTCTGTCTATAATTGGAGAAGAATTCAACAAGGGAGGTGATGCATAAATTGAGTTTTAATAGATAAGTAGAAGGTTTTTTTTTTTTTCTTTTTTTTTTAAGTAGGAGTTTTCCAGTGGAGGAAGTGGAAGGATGGACAGCAGCGCATGCTGATGCACAAAAATCATGGAGGGAAAAATGCCTAGTAGGCTTTGGATGCAGTGATGTACAGGTCAATGTTTAACAATCAGCTCTTTGGAAACAAAGAAAATCATGATATCAGTGAGTACAGAGTTGGGAAAAGACACCGTTTGCTGTTATGAGCCAGTAAGGGTCAGCTTCAGTGCGGCAGAGGAGCTGGGCAATAGGGTAGGTGCCCAATCTCCTTTATACAAGATATAAACATAACTGAACATTTATGAAAATACTTAATTTCACCAAGTAGTAATTCTAAATTAATTTTTTTGGGGGGGCGGGGGGTAGTTTCCCTTAAGCATCAAAGTATGTTTTGTCACTTTTCTTTTTACAATTGTCCTAGTGTTTAAAAAAAAAAAAATTCTACTTGCTCTGGACTGAAGAAAAGAAAATCAAGCTTGTTAAAAGTATTATGTTAAGTAAGACTTACTAGGACCCTCACTTGAGGTCAAAAACATTATAATCCATGACTATAAAGCATGAGTTTCTGACAACTGTCACAAGGCCAAGGCCTTATTTCCAGATTCAGGACTACGAATTGAATAGTAAAGGTGTCCTAAATATTAAATCCCTGATAAGAACACTTCCAGTGTCTGGGTAGAAATATCATAAATAAATAGATTATTTTTCTGATGTAAGCTCCAAAATATTGGTTAGCTTTTTCATGTTCGTACGAAGCAAAAGCAACAACAAAAAGTCTGCCATTATTTTATTAATAGAAATAAAAAGCTACTGAAAAATGATGACTTATTTAAGTAAATTGCTAATCTCATTAATGCAGGAGCCCCAAGCAAAATCTTTATAGTGTCTAGCAGGTCATATAAACGAATACAATAGTGCCAACTGAAATATAGCAGAAATAAAATAGTGTACTGGGGCTCTGATGAACTAGAGAAAGAGGGCTACCACTCACACATTGTTGCCATGGAATATAGGCCTCCTTAAGAAAAACTGGGATTTCATTTAAAATTTTCTGATTTCTAAAGGTTGGCAAGTATTTCATATTTTAAACACACTGTGTGGGCCAAACAAAACATGTCAGTGGGCAGGATTTTGCCTGTTAGCCACCAGCTCAAGACCTTTGCTTTCATTCATTCTAAACAGTGCAATGTGGTTTGTATTATGTGGTATTGGCAGGCAGGTAGTATGGGGGCTAACGTGCCTGGATTTATTTTACTTATTAATTACTTTATATCCTGTCTTGTTCCCAGATGTATTCAAGATAGCTATTAAAAAATCATACAATAATATGATAGAGTAATTGAAGTGAAGGGAGAAAAGACTAAAACATTAGAAGAGTCCTAGGGAGAGGTAATATAAAGAAACAAAGGACATAAAGCACAAAATTATTTAAGATGAGATAACAGTGCTTCATTGAGCTTCATAGCAGCCAAAGCAAAGAGTAGGGAAAAAAAAAAAAAAAAACCTAAGAAAAAAAAATAAACCAAATTTATTTACAGCATGTGTGAAGTAAAAAATGCTAGACAATCAAGAGAAATGTAGCTTTACAAAAGACTGAAGTCAGAGAAAAATTTCTGCCAGGAGTCTTTATATTTTCTAGCAATGGAAGAACTTTTCTCCTCACACAAATCATAGGTCACCTCATCGCCAGTAATTGATGGCAGTGAAATCACAGTCGTTATGTAAAGTGCAGCACTAACACACTATTTTTAGGGGTCTTTGTCAAAGAATACTACCCCTTCCTGCCTGCCCATATAGATATACAAACAGAGGAAACTATCCCTTCCCCCACCAAAGGATTCAGTCATCCTTAGTATCAGTAAACACTGTGGCCAACTTTAGTTAAAGCCAGGACGGTTCTCAAAATTAAATTTCATTTAACATTTATTGAACACCCACAATATGTCAAATACAGTGCTAAGTACTTAGTAATTTACAGAGATAAGTAGAAAAGAAAAAAAATGTTACATACTCTTGATAAACTTCCCTGTTTTGAAACAATTATAAAATGATGTGCTAATTCACATTAAAAGAATATATACAAAGCCCAGATGCAATATAAAGGAGCATGATTATTTCATGGTACAAGAAAAGGCTCCCAAGATTATTTTAAATGATGATTAGAGGTTTGCAGGTGTCTTTGGGAAGGGTAAGGGGCCTTCTTTAGAAATGCAAAAATAGTTTATCTCTAACACAGAAAGACCTTTCCACCAGTCTCTCTCAGAGATGTTTATACCATTGATAGCATCTCATTCTCAATTATATTCACATCACTGCATTTAACAATACATTCTGGTCCCTCCTCTGCATTATGTTAATTATCTCCTTGTGACTCATCCCTACCACCCCACATTTAAGAATTCTATGCATTCCTACAAAAACACTAATTCAAAAAGATATATGCACCCCTATGTTTCTTGCAGCATTATTTATAACTGCCAAATTATGAAAACAGCCCAAGTGTCCATCCATAGATGAATGGATAAAGCAGATGTATGTGATGGAATATTATTCAGCCATAAAAAAGAATGAAATCTTGCTGTTTGCAACGACATGGATAGATCTAGAGAGTGTAAGGCTTAAAAGCAAAATAAGTGAGTCAGAGAAAGACAAATACCATATGATTTCACTCACGTGAAATTTAATTTAACAAATGAATGAACAACAAGAAAAAAGAGACAAATCAAAACACCGACTCTTATGTATGAAGGAAAAACAGATGGTTACCAGAGGGGAGGTGGGTGGGGATGGGTGAAATAGGTAAAGAGGATTAAGAGTACACTTATCATGATGAGCACTCAGTAATGTATAGAACATAGAGAATCACTATATTGTACACCTGAAACTAATATAACACTGTACATTAACTATACTGTAATTAAAATTTAAAAAAAAATTCTATTCATTTTGACTAATTATCATCCCTCTGGCATACATATTGTTCCAAGAAAATTAGTATTTTCTATGCTGGCTTCCATATCCTATCCCTTGTGGCTTCAAATTACATAGTGTATGTAGCAGCAATACTCTAATACCTTGGAAACTCAGACCAGTTATGCTATAAATTCACTAGTGGTCAGATTTTTGGGTCAGATTTCCTGGTTATTTTGGTCAGATTCACTGGCTTTCTTTTGTTCTCTTCTTATATCTTTAGTTTCGGGCATTTTTCCCCCTTACTGATTATACCATTCCTTCTTTATGGCTAAACAAACTCTCATACTCCCTTTAAAAGGCCGTAACATCAGGGCGCCTTGGTGGCTCAGTTGATTGAGGGGTGAATGCTTGATTTTGACTGAGGTCATGATCTCATGGGGCTCCCTGCTTAAGATTCTTTCTCTCCTGCCCTCTCCCTCTATTCCTCCCCACCCATCCCCGCTCATGCACACATGCTCTCTCTCTCTCTCAAAAAAAAAAAAAAAAGCCCATACATCATGAAAATCCAATTACTTCTTTGCAAATCCTTTCACTTGCCCAGTGTGATGGATCTTACTTGTCTTTGGGAACCATTATAATCAGATTCTCATGAGACTTATAGTTTAACCAAACAATTATAATTTTCCAAAATAGGATTCTATTATCACTTTAATACACCTGGTCTTGCCATACTTACCTGTGTAGTATAAACTCTGCTTATGAAGAAAATGCTCTTAGACAAGAAGAAGAAGATATTTTAAGTATAGAACTCAATTGCATTTTAACTCCACATCCTAAGAGAAGAAAAACAGATGCAGAAGAAGAGTATTAGAGATACTTCTGTGATTATTTACATATGTAAGATTCTCTGTAGGTACATACTGAAATCCATAGGGACAAAGAATCAGAAGAGCAAACAAATAATTGTAGACTAGACAGACAAACTCAAAGTCTCAGGAAAATAACATAAAAGTTGAAAAGAAAATAAAAAAACATGATCCTGAAGGTGCAAGTTCAGTTCTATAACCTCCAGTTTGAGGAATCAAGGAGGGTTGCACTCTTCAGTTTTGAGCTCTGCTCTCAATTAGAGGTGGGAGATCTCACAGATCTTTTTAGAGGCAGAACCTCTGAGGAGCTGGTATATTTCCATTTTTGTCAGGGTCAAGGATCTAAACCTCACAGCAGTATCTTCCCACAAACCCAAAACTTACAGAGAAGCATCACTCTCTAGTGAATAATACAAATTTAAGTTACCAATTTTTTATCTCTTGATTTGGATTTGTGTTTCTTATATATTCTCTCTAGCTATCCATCAGAGCAGTATATACCTTTTCTCTTAAAAAAGTTTCTGAAGAGGAGGAAGGTTGTAAGAAACATCAGGGAAAGTAATAGGTAATTTCTTCTTCCTCAGAGGAAGGATTTTTGTTCCCTTAGTGCCCAGGGTTCTTAGTCATGCCGCTTCAAAGAATGAAGAGGTAAACCAGACGATGAGTGGTGGGAAGCAAAGCAAAGTTGATTGAGCAATAGTACAAAGCTCCCAGAGAGGAAGGGGACCCAAGAGGCTTGCTGTTTTGGGTTGTTGCAAGCTCTTTCAAGGAACCATCTTGAGCACACTGAGACTGGGCCCCTGTGGGTTGGCTGCTAAGGTGTGTCAATCATGGCTTTGATCATGCACCTGGCTAGGGTGATTGTTCACGTGTTGATGGTGTTTTGGGCTGTCATCTAAAGACTAACTGCCTCAACTTGTGATAGTGACAAATGTTTTATGGTTAACTGTTTTGTTTCAGGATGTTTTGCAAAGTCACTTCTGCAGAGGCTGCTAGACAGGATACTACTGTGGTCTTGTCTAAGCTGTAAACAGGATGCTAGTGCGGTTTTGTTTTAGCTGACCCCGCTCCCTTGTTTTCTTGTTGGGGGACCCTGGCCCCCAATTAACCTCTAACAGAAAGGAACAGGAGAGGGAGATTCAAGGAGTTAGGAACTGCAGGAGAATATAAGACCCTTAAAGTATAGAGGAAGAAGATTCCTCATCAAATGTTAGATAATAAAACAGCACAGAATGATAAGGAATTCAAGCAACAATAAAAGAGTCCAGTACCCTTCCAGAGTTACTTTATTTTCATGAAGAATTCATTCGCACTCCCATTACAAAATCATGTATTTCTGTCAAGGTCAGTGTCAGCAATTTCATATAAAGCAAGAACCCAAGGAAGAGCTACAGTCTTTGAGATAATAAACTCTTACTCCCCAAGGTTATTAATAGATCAGCCTCACATCCTAGATTTGCACCCTCTTGGTGTGAAAGTAGATAGCCCAGTACTGTGTTTCAACAACTTCAAAAAGGGGTTGAGGCATAGAAAAATTTGCTGAGTCAGAGTTAGGAGAGACATGAAGGAGGGTTTTATTGATCTGGGACTTTGCATTTATTTTTTTTAAATTGGTTAAAAATAAACCCCTTAATTTAGGTCTCTAAGAACATCTTGGGTCTTAATAACAGAGTTGGCAAAGCTGCAGTGAGAGAAACAAAAAGAAATAAACTTAGTTTTCCTTTTAACATACAATTATTGTCCTATTAAATGTAAATTTAATCCCTATTTGAGACATGTAATTTAAATTGTGACCAAAAATATTATAGGCATGCTACTTCTAATTACATCAGGTGGCCTTATTTTAACGAAGGGAGAATTTGGAGGCGGTACCAATTGCAGTAACAAGCTGATGACTTGTTTTTCACAGTCAACATATCATTAGCATTTGGACCCCAGAAAGAGAGTAATTATTTTTTTAAATAAACTTTTAAAATTAAAGACTAGGTATACATATAACATAGTCCACCCCTGAATTTCTTTTTTTTTCTTTCCTTTTTAAGTGCTATTTAAAATAGACATAGACTAAACAAATTAAAACGTGCAAAAACACACCTGGTCCTTATCTGACCAACAGTGAAACCTTAGTAGGAGAACTACATAAACTTATCAGCTGCTTCCTTTGCTGAGTTGGCATTGTCCTCTGCGTTTATTTGGTAACAGTTGGGATATGCATGGTAACCACTCAAGCATTTAAGGCTTTGTTCGGCTTTATGGAATAAAATATAAATTGTTTACTGAATCAGGGAATGGAAAGGAGAGCTAAATTCTCTTACTTTTAATATTTCTCTTTGATATCTGCCCTCCTGGACAGAAATTTCAAGCAACAGTTCCCAGCAAACACATGGGGAAGCCCACTGGAAACATGGTAAGGTAAATTAATAATGGCAGATGCCAGCACGTCTGGCTGTTGTTTATGCTGAAGAGTTCTGCATTCTTTATGTTTTGAAATTATTCTGTTGTAACAATTTTCAGATTCGTTTAGTTTGGCAATGTATTCCCCTCTCCAAAGGTGTCTGCATTTATTTGACTACAGAAAATATTTACTTTAGTAAAGGGCAGCTTAACCTTTGTTTAAATTTGAGGTGAGTTAAAGGTCACTGTAATTATTTGCTGTATTATTTGTGTCAGATTTGAATTACTATGAATACAGCACATGCATTGCCCTTTATTATAAAATAAGCAAAAAGAAACTCAACTTCTGCATACAGCCAGCATATTTTATGGAACCAATCAGTGTTGCAGAACATTTTCAAGGTTCTCTCTTGGACTATGATTGACTGAAAGTGCTTGAGGTTAAGGTCCTTTCCCAGAGGGAGGGAGAGAGGCGATTTAACATGGCAGCTCACTCTCTCCCCGCCAACCCCAGCTATGTTTTTGATGGCTAGCAGCCAGCATATGGACAGAGTGGGGTTCAAGGCTATTAGTGAAACACTACAAGCAGTCACACTGGAAAAAATATATAGACAGGGGACCGGAAGGGTGGAATTGCTGAGCTGAGGAAGATTTCAGAACAGATACACTGGAATCCCTGGGTTTTCAGTGAGGGAAAATTCAAAGTTAAAACATGAATATTGGAATCCAAAAAGTCAGTAGAAAATAAAGAGAACATGATGGAAAAGTTTTGAACTCAAATAGGTTAGGGCATAAAAGTGAGTGAGCCTTCATTATTGGTCTTTACATTTCAATTATGGAGAGAAAATGATGTAATATAACATGTTGACCTCACCTTTAAACACCGCTTCCCCCCTAAACACACACACACACACACACACACACACACACCTAGTCAAAGATATTTATGCATGTTTCCGGTGACAAAGAAATATCACGGTTCAATTAGCAACTGAATTATACTAAAATGTGTGATTTGTTTACCTAAAAGAATGTATGATAGGATAGAAATAGCACACTCAGTACAGTGAAAACAATGCAATTTATACTTACAAAGTAATCAGATGTTGCAAGTGAAGACTATACTTCCTTTCCTCATGTAGAGTTAATATTACTTTTCTTTTGTGTTATGTGTATTAAGAGGACTAATACATTTATAGTACATAGAAATTGGCAGACAGTAAGTATAAAATGAAAATTAACTACTTACTGTCACTACTCAATTATTTAAAACTAAAAAGCATACCTACAGCAAATGCAGACTTTTGGTGCAAGCTAAAGTGAGGGTAAAACTGAAGTCAACTGCAAACCTGTACAGCCAAGGAATTCAGTATGAATAAGAAATGGTGAAAAGTCTTATTCAGAATATGGGCAAAACATACCTACACAATCTACAATATGGTGACAAAAATGGGGATAATATGGTCAGAGCAGGAAGCAAAAGTTTCAAACATCATCAAAAAAGCATCTGTAAATGTTGGTGATACTGATAATGATTATACTCCAACAAATCTTAGCCAGGATTTTATGTCAGTTCCAGGATAGACACTCTGTGTTCAGTTACAGCAAAACTTCCTTCCTTTCAGATTTTTCATTTAGCACTCCCTACCGCAATAAATAAATTTTCTAAAGCTAAATTAACCATCATTGATAGTTCATATGATTTTTAAAGCAACTTTTTTGAGGATTTCTTTTTACATACTATAACATTCCCTGTTCTAAGTGTATATAATTTACAGAGCTATGCAACCATTCCCTCAATCCAAACATTTTATTGGCTTTATGGAGATACAGTCCACCTACTAGATAATTCACCAACTTAAATTTTACAATCCAGTGGTTTTTGGTATATTCACAGAAAGAACCGTGCAACTATCAACACAATCTAATTTTAGAATAATTTTCATCATCTCAAAAAGAAACGCTGAACCCATTAGCAGTTGCTCCACATATCTCCCAAACTCCCCTTCCCCTACTCCTAGGCAACTATTAAAAAACACTGTCACCATATATTTGATAATTATAGACATTTCATATAGAGAGAAGCATAAGATATGTGGTCTTTTATGACTAGCTTCTTTCCTTTAGTATGGTTTCAGGTTTCTTCCATATTGTAGCATTTAATCATTACTCCACTCCTTTTTACTGCCAAGTAGCATTCCATTCCACTGTATTAATACATCTCATGTTTATGCATCCATCAGTTAAGGAACATTTAGACTGTTTCCACTTTGGGCTATTAAGAATACTGCTGCAATGGACATTCAAGTGTCAAATTTTTTTCTTATAAAGATATCTAGGAGTGGAACTGCTGAGTCATAAGGCAAATTTACATTTAATGTTTCAAGAAAGTGCCAAATTGTTGTTGTCTGTAATAGCCATTCTAGTGGGTATGAAGTGTTATTTCCTTGTAATTCCGACTTGCATTTCCTTAAAGACTAATGATGTTGAGCATCTTTTTATATGCTTATTGCCATTCGTATATTTTCTATGGAGAAATATATATTCAAATCCCCTGTCTGTTCTTAACCTGGATTGTCTTTTTACTATGGAGTTTAGATGTATATTTTAAGTTTGTTTGTTTGTTTGTTTGTTTGTTTGAAAGAGCGACAGAGGGAGAAAGCTCACAGAGGGGGAGGGAGAGGGGGAAGCAGACTCCCTGCCTTCCCACTGAGCAGAGAGCCCAACATGGGGCTTGATCCCAGGACCCCAAGATCATGACCTGAGCCGAAGGTAGACACTTAAATGACTGAGCCACCCAGGTGCCCCTGGAATTTATATATTTTGGATACTAGTCACTTATCAGATATATGATTTGAAAATATTTTCCCTCATTCTTGGGTTATCCTTTCACTTTCTGATAGTGTCCATTGATGCACAAAAGTTTTTTAATTTTGAAGAAACCTATGTGATCTATTTTTTCTTATACTGCTTATGCTTTTGGTTATGAAGAAACCATTGCCTAATCCAAGGTCATGAAAACTTTAACCAATGTTTCCTTCTAGGAGTTATATAGTCTTAGATCTCTCTTTTAGGTCTCTGATCCATATTGGGTTAGTTTTTATATGGCATGAACAAGAGTGTCCAACTCATTCTTTTGCACTTTGACAGGCAGCATTATTTGTTGAAAATATTATCACCCCCCCACACACTGAATGTCTTGGCATCTTTGTTAAAAACTAATCAGCTATAAATGTATAAATGTTATTTCTGCACTTTCAGTTCTGTTCCACTGTTCTATTCTATGCCATGACCAAATCTTTTTGATAAATGTACTTTGTCCTAAGTTTCAAAATTAGGAAATACGAATTCTCTATTGTGCCTTTATTTGGAGATTATTTTGACGATGCAGAATACATTGCATTTCCATGTGAATTTTAAAAACAAATGATCAATTTGTGCAAAAAAGAGAGAGAGAACATGCAACCAGGATATTGATAGGGGTTGTACTGAATCTTTAGATCAATTTTGAGTGAACTGCCGTTTTATCAATATTGACTCTTCCAACACATGAACATGGGATATGTTTCAATTTATTAACTTCCTCCTTTCATTGTGGTTTTCAGAGTATAAGTGTTTCATTTCTTTTGTAGAATTTAAGGCTATAACTATTGCTTTTTTTCTTTTTAATGCTATTATAAATAAAATTGTTTCTTTTATTTTTGGATTATACATTGCTAGTATATACAATTGAACATTTTGTATGTTGATTTTATACTCTACCAATTGGTTGAACATGTTTAATTCTAATAGATTTTTAGCAGATTCCTTAGGATTTTCTATCTATAAGATCACATCATATGCAAAAATAATCTTGCATCTTCCTTTCCAATCTAGATACTTTTTATTTCAGTTTATTTCCTAATTAGCTTGACTATAACCACTAGGTCAAGTATTGAATCAAAGGGGTAAGAGGGGACATTTTTATTTGTTCCTTATTTTGGAGGCAAAGAATTCAATCTTTCATTATTAATAATGATATTATCTGTGGGTTTTTTCGAAGATACCCTTTACCAGGTAGAGAAAATTTTCTTCCTTTTCCTAGTTGGTTTGGTGTTTTTATCATCAAATGGTGTTAGGTTTTGTCAAATGCTTTCTCTGGGACTTTTAAAATGATCATGTGCTTTTTGTCCTTCTTCTGTTGAAAAGTTGTATTATAGTTAATGATTTTCATGTTGACCCAATCTTGCATTCCTGGGATAAATCCCATTTGATCATGATGTACAGTCCTTTCTATATGTTCTGTGTGTTGCTAGATTTGATTTGCTAGTGTTTTGTTGAGGAATTTTTGTGTCTAGAATCATAAAAGATACTGTTCTGTAGTTTTCTTGCATGTCTTCAGTTTTGATATCATAGTAATAATAGCCTCAGAGGAGGAGTTGGGACATGTTCCCTCTTCTTTTTGTCAAGGTTAGTCTGCTAGTAATGAAATCTTTCAGTTTTTGTTTATTTGGGATTTTTTTAACCTTTATTTTCACTTTTTGAAAGGTAGCTTTGCTGGATACAAAGTTCTTGATTTACAAGTGTTTTTTTTTTCTTTCAGTACTTTAAATATGTCAATCTTCTGGTTCCACTGTTTCTGATTAGAAGTTAGCTCTCACTCTTGTTGGGTCTCAATTCTACCTGATGAGTTGTTTATCTCTTTTCTGATGTTCTCTTTAACTTTATTTTTCTACATCTTGACGATGATGTTCAGGGTTAAGATCTCTTCATGCTTTTACTACTTGGAGTTGAGATTCTTGGGTGTATATAGATTAATATTTTTCATCAAATATGCAAAGTTATCAGTCATTACTTATTCAAATATTTTTCTGCCTTTTTCCATATTTTCCTCTCCATCTGGTAATTCCATAATGTATATGTTGATGCACTGAATGGTACCCACAATTCTCTGAGACTGTTCACTTTCTTTTTTCTTTTCTTTTTTGTTCATCTCTATGGACATATCTTCAAATTTGCTAATTGTTTCTTACATCAGATAAAATCTATTTAGCCTCTGTGGTAAATTCTTATTTTGTTTGCTGTACTTTTAAACTTTAGAATTTCCATTTCTTTTTTTTTTAAAGAATTTCCGTCTTTTTGAATATTCTCTATTTGATGGGACACTGTAACCATACCTTCCTTTACTTCTTTAAGCACAATTTCCTTTAGTTTTTTTTTTTTCAATATATTTGTAATGGTTGTTTTGAAATCTTTGCTAATCTGACATTTGCATCTTTTCAAAGGTAATTTCTGTTGGCAAATTTTTTCCTCTGTGTAATAATTTCTTTGCATGTTTTGTTGTTTTTTTTAAAATCTGGACAATTCAAATAACATATCATAGGAACTCTAGATACTGATCCTCTATTTCCCACCCCAGTGTGTAATTTTTAATAATTCTCCTCAGAGGGTAAAGCCTTGCACAGTCACCCAAGGATGACAATAACTTTAGTAGAACTCTCTGGACTATTCCTCTGTCTTTCATTTAAGGCTTGCATCTCCATTTGGTATCATACGCAGATATCAGCCTCCACTAATTGCTGGCTAATTGCTCTATTGTTTTTGATAATGCCCTGGGACATTACTGCTTCACACTCTGACCCAATTAAATTTGGGTCCCTTTGCAGAAGTAATATTTCAAGAGGGCTCTTCTTGGCTATTTTATTCCTCTGTCTTCTTGCTGCTTTATGGTTTAGCTTGTTGCTCTATACAAGTTAATAGCCATCTCTTAATTGCTTACCTCCATATTCTCCATTTTGTCCACCCCTACATTTAGGCTTGCACTTACCCCCATTCTGCTCCAAATGAAGTCAACTGTTTTAGGTAGAATGTCAGAGCTCTCCATTTTTACTGTCTACCTCTTCCCTGCATCAAACCTCTGCAACACTGCTCTGGAGCTTGGGGCATGGAAAGTGTCCCACTTCAGTAGGAGTAAGACCACAGATCTACCATTGATCTGACAGGTGGGGAAGCCTCCTGTCTTCTTGACTTGCTTCTCTGTGCACTAAACCTCTGCACTGCAAACAAGCTGGTATAAATAAAATAAGAGTCATGGTATTCTCAGTCTACTGTACCTGGTATAGAGTTTCTGCCCTTCGATTTGGAGCTAAGGGGGGAAAAAAAGCACCAGACCTCTCAGCTGCTTGCCTGGAAAAGAATAACTGCAACCTGGAGCTGGGTGGATGTTCATGTCCTGCCTTTCCCCAGACATACTGTAGCTCTAGACTAGGACCTGAGAGGAGAGAGAGCTTTATGTTCTTGGATGCATCTGTGAAGAATGGAGTTTCTATCATCCTGAGTTGGGAAGAGAGAAGAAGGTTGTTACTTGTGGCTTGAATGCTGAAAACTTTTGCTGTTCTTTCTGAGATTTAGTATATTTTCTTGATCAAGTATTTCTTCATTTTCTTTATGACCTTAGGACAATTTCCAGAGACTTTGGTTATCCTTAAAAATAATTTTCACTAGCTATGACAATTTCCCTAGGGAGAGGATCTGCAGACCTCTTCACATGGCCATTCTGGAAGTCATTCTTCTATCAGTACATATTTATACACATTGCACCTTAAGAGAAATGTTTAGTCTGATGAAATAGAACTTTTTTTTTTTTTAATAAAGCTCACAGAAAGTCAAGCAAGAAATTATCAAAGTCAAGCAGGAAATTACAATTCAGGCAGCCATAGTGACTTAATGTGAATAGGATAAGGCAATGCTCTTTGCCTCAACTATCATCTATTTTTTTGTGTTAAAAGTCCAGATTTTTGAACACCCACCTCCCTTGCCATGGAGTCAGTAGGTTTTAGGAAGAGTCCACCAATTTACATCTTTAAGTCAGTGTGCTAGTCAATATTGAATGACGTGGACAAAGGATTCCACTTTGAGTACTATGAGATTAGGAAAGATGTTGAAGATAAATGAGCTAGATTCAAACATCTAGGAGATTTGTAAAGGAAAATACGAAGAAAATTAAAGATGGATGTATTTCTAAGAAGACAAGAGAATTATAAACTATGGAATTTTACTTCATCAATGATTGACCAGCCCTGGAACTCAAAGAGGGAAAGATCTAAGCTGATTTAGGATATTTTTAATTAAATGATGGACCCTATGCTAAAGTAAACTATAAAATGTCAAGCATATTAAAAAACAAAATCAGGGCACCTGGGTAGTTCAGCCAGTTAAGTATCTGCCTTTGGCTCAGGTCATAATTTCAGGGTCCTGGGAGCGAGCCCCCCAGTTCGACTCCCTGCTCAGTGGGGAGTCTGCTTCTCCCTCTCCCTCTTTGCCTCCCCCCAACCCTGGCCCAGCTTATGTTTTCTCTCTCTCTCTCTCTCTCAGATAAAATCTTAAACAAACAAACAATTCAAAAAAAAAAACAAAAACCAGGAACACCATCACCAACCCAGAAATATATTGTGAGGAAAGGGAGTTTAGGATGTAAATCAATGACCAAAAAATCAGTCTGATAGCTGACAAGAGTAATAGTCTTAATATGATGAATAAGCCAAAAAAGAATTCTACATGTAAGTTATCAATCAAGCTGGAAATCTAGAAATCAGTGGGAGTTCAAATAACACTAAATCTTCACAATTTTAAAATTAGAGGAGCTTTAGATATTGTCTAATTGTCCCTATATTTATATAATTCAATAATGTACTCATTTTACAAATTTTTTTGAGCAGCTACTTTGGCCATGCACTAACCTACAGGCTTTAAGTATGTCATTGAACTAAATGAATGAAGATCCTTCCAACAGTGAAGTTTAACCCTAAGGCCCACAGAAAGAGAATAAATTCTTATGAGTTAATTATTGGCACAAGAAATGGTAGAACACTAAATTATGAATACTAATTTAGTGTTCTAATAACAGTGAGAACAGAAAATGACAGAGACTCAAAAGCATATGGGGTGAAAATGGCGAGTATTAAAACATTCTGAAACTCAGGTATTAAATTCCAAAAAGGACTACCAGAAAGAATAATTCAGAGTTCAACTAAAATTATTTGTTTTTGGTTACTACTGATCTCACAATCATGGGAAGAAGTCACTTCCTCAATTACATAAGAAATAAAGGATTAGTGGGCCAGAGCAGACAATCATAACCTCTTAGAAATAAAAGAAAGTAATATAAATTCTATTTCGGTACTCACTGGCATTTCTATACATGACAATTCAATTTTTTAGAAGAAATGGGTGCTCCAGAAGCCACTGGGCAAACGATGATAATAATCTTAGTTAATATTCATTGAGTACCTACTACATGTCAAGTATAGTGATCCAGACTGTACATATATTACAGTTTAATGCTCATAGCAATCAAATGTGGTGTTGAAGAGTATTTCTCCAACTTTACCAGTGCGGGAACTGAGGTTTAATTTCTCCATAGTCACACATAAACTCAATGGCAGAGTAGGGCTGATTTTAGAATGCTGCTGGCCTCATCACTCCACAATCCTAAGCATCACTCTACCTAAATTCATGCAACAGATAGTTCTGTACTCCATAGTAGAGAGAAATGAGAATATTTGAAGGAAAGCAAACAAACAAAAAAACTAAACCCTTTAGGAAATAATAATTGGGTGTATGCAAAATGCCAAAAAGTCACGAACTCATCCTAGAAACTAACTATATGAGCATACAGACTAAGTGTGGCTTAACAGAAACAGCCCTGTAGTGATGATATGATTATCAGATCCCTCAAGAGTGAATTAATATGAATTCAAATGGTTAACAATTATGTCCTTTAAACTTCCTTAAATGCCTTATTATAGGAAGAAAAAGATACAGATCTATTCTCTTCTCTTACTGGTAAATATTCATAATTGATTAATAATGATTGAGCAGCCACTGGACTAAGCTAAGTAGTAGATTTCAGACCCCCGAAGCTCTGTTCAGTTTATTAAACCATACTTCCTCCTCTGCTTTGTTTTTTCATAAACTGAAAATTTGAGCCCCTAAATAAATATGAGACAATTTCAGATCCCTTAGCACTGAGAAAAATGACATCTATCTTGAGCTAATTGCAGTCTCTTTGGGAAGCTGGGTGAGTGCTATGCCTTATTTAATATTCCTGAGTTTAAACTAAGACTGCATTTTAATAAATGCTCACAGAGCAGATTAGCAAAATTTTTCATATACAGGTGGGAGCATTCCATTCCCATGGCTGGACAAGGATATTCATTCCAGAAAAAGAGATCAGTCAATTTTGTCACAGGCTGCATGGATGGCTCCATTTCATAAGAGTTCTGGCTGGGAATGGGATAGAATACCATTGAGAAAATGACTTCTTCTGGTAAAATTGCTCTTTGTAATTTTATTGTCTATGTATATAGGAATTTGAGACAATGTTCCTGGTTTTATGCTTGTCATTTTTAGAAGGCTATGTTGCACAAAGTTATTGATTCTTCTACCAAAGCACGATGATCATATTTAGAGGATGGAGAGGAAAAGGGTACAGGAGGATGTGTTAGAATGAGACAATGGCATTCGCATGTCAGCATTTCAGAGTCATGTGTTTTCTCTACCTTGTACCCCTCAGTACAAATACAATGTTTAATAGCATATAGTCACCTAATATTTTGCCCTATTAAATTTTAGGACATGAAACCAAAACATAAATTTGCCTCAGTGTACTGCTGTAGATGAAATGGGGACCCAAACAGATGAAGAAGTCTCCTCTTTTTAGGAGAGGTCATGGCACATTTAACAAAAATGCGTATCTTTTGCACTACAGCTGAGCAAATGCTTAACTACAGGGTGGTTTCTCACACTGTATAACAAGGTTTGTTAAAATAACAGTAACAAGAAAACCTTTGCATTATGGATTAGAACTCAAAGAATAAAAAATAAACATGTTAAAAAGCTTTTAGCAGATGGAAGCCTATTTTGAATTTATAAAGGATGCCCAACTGGTGTAAAGGAAGCAAAAATGATAAACTCAAGAGACCCAGATGTTGTTTTATAGCCAATCTAGTGAAGAGAAAATAACCTAACTCACTTTGTAACTTGGAGAGAAAAAGGCTAGTTGTGTGAAGTGCTGATATTATGGAACTCTATCAAATTATTTCTCTAGTGTATAAATAGGTCGTTTAGTGCTAGGAGATATACTGGGAGACACAGGAATTTGTTAGCTAAGCAAATTATTAGCCATTCAAATAAGCTCACTTTAAGAAGTCCTGTGAACTGAAAAAAGGTCAAAGGTTCCACCAAAAACAATTTAGATCTTAAAACCAATATCAGACGTTTATAGTGCTGCTTAACAGAATTTTTTTCTCTTATTAAAATTAAAAAAAAAAAAAGGACACAGGACACAGACTTTAAATCAATTTGTCCAGCCATAAGGAAATGGAGTAAGGTAAAATGAGAAAATAACTCAAAATTCAACTTGAACATTAGCAATAACAGAAAACATTTCTTGCTAGACTATTAGATAGTCATGAGGTTGGCAGCTGCCATATTCATACTTTATGTTAGAGCAGTTATTCCAAGAATTAGATAATAATTATAAAAATGAGATTAGTTGATAGAATGAAGAATCTGGAAATGAATATAGTCTGGAAATTGAGAAGTCATTTCAAGGTTGCCCAGAGTAGTAAATGACAAGGAATCAGATCACGGCATCACTTTCTCAGCCTTCACCTGCTATTCACATTTTTCTTTTCGCAATCTGCAAAGGAAAACAAAAAGCAACAAGAAGATACAACCCTTCCATATCTCTACTCACTTATGAGTGGATAAAGGGTTTTAGCAGGGTTCCTCTGCCTATACCAAGTCTCCGACTTTCTTTAATTTGACAACCCTTCTTCAACTATTAAATATTTAATTCAAACATTATATCTTATAGGAAGTATTTTCTAGACTCCACAGATTGAGTTGCATATCCCCACTCTAGAAACCTTCTTTTTTACAGGGTTATCACATTAAATAAAAATTTAATGTTTATATCAGTCTTTAGAACTAGCCTGGAAACCTCTTGAGGATAAGGGACGATGCTTTATTACCTTGGTACTCCTAGGTACCAGTACGTGGCTTATTATAGGTCTTCAATAAATAATCAGTGGATTGTACGAGTTTAGAACAGTCTTTTGGAAAACAATTAACCCTATATTGAAGTCTTAGAAAAACATTAGGACTGATGTGATTTTTTTAAAAACATTTTGGTTGCTGACAATGGGAAAAATATTCTGGAATTCGTATTCAGCACCAACAATTAAACTATTATGGTAAAGGTATTTAACCTTTCTGAGACCTGGGTTTTTCATCCATATAATAGTGATATTGATAATACTTGTTGTACTGTGTTCCTCATAAAATAATCATTACAATGTCCTTACCCGACTCTTCATAAGCACCTATTAAATAATGGCTGCTATTCTTAATATTTTTATTATTGCTAGAAATGGTAGTCAATGCTCCACAGGTAGTAGTTATTGAGACTTGGAATCTACAAATGCCCTGTGTACATTCAAGATGGCTAAGGGACTCATTTTAATATTGTTAATCAACAAAAATAAAATAGCATGTGCCTTACAACTTTTTTATTGAAAGTTTTACTTTGAGAGGTAGCTTTTCAGTTTTCTTCTTTTAGACTGAGCCATAAACCCCATCCTCCAGCCACCATAAAGTGACCAGAGTATGTTCAACCTCTTTAATGACTTGATTTGTATACTTTAGCAATTTCAAAATTTAAAAAAATCTAGATGTTATCTTTAATATCTAAAACAGACTGTAAATCTATAAACATTGTCCATGCAAAATTTAAAGAAATAAAGTGAAAGATGTGTTGAATTAAATAAGCTCATGTAAGTCAATATTTGTAGGCAAATAGTAAGGATTTCACGAGCTAAGTGATGAATGCTTTGGACTGCCATTTATCTTGATAAAGCAAAACTTTTTCAATTAATAATGCACTTAATTGCACAAAGAATGTAGTCAATCTGTGTGTGAAAATTCTCTAATTTATTACTTATGGAAACATTTCAAGAAATGTTTGTCAAACATTAAGGTATATTTAACTTTAAAAAGTTATTTTTCAGTACTTAGAGGGTTTTTTAAAATTAAAGAACACATTTGTTTTTCCCTTCCTTAATGATAAATCCATAGATAAGATCAATTTTCCTTTATTAAAATATTAAAATACCTACTTGAAGAATTTCAAAATAGCAATTGCCTATTAAAACATCATAGGCAAATTGCTTCCCTCAGTAACACAATCTGTTTGAGTGACGTCGTGTTTATTTTGCTAAGATTGCTATAAATTCAAGTGACTGGATGGCCACTATATACTCACAGTATGAGTATGATATGGGACTATATTATCTATCATTGGTTTCAAACATATTGGAAAATGGCAATTTTGTGCTTAACTGTAAATTTACTTTATTTGTATTAATCACAACTGCGTGTTCCTGTCTATCTAGTCTTGGAAGATATAAACTCAATGAATTTACATCCTGTTTCATTCACAAATGAATTGTGTTCCTGAATTTTAACATGCTATTCCTAAAACTATTAGCTGTGTTTCTGCTTTATGGGATGTTCCTACATAAGCTGGCTGTTCATCAATTTGGTGTCCATGCATTTCTTTGAAAGCTATATTATAATTAGAGTTTAGGTTAATACTATTCAGTAACCATAAAACAGACATAAAATAATTATAACTCATTTAGTGAAATTAGAAAAGGAGCAATTATTAGACTCCCATTGTGAAGCTTTGCTGTGAGGGATAGATAATCTATCTGCAAGATGTACTTTAAGAACACCATTTTCAAAGAAATAAACTAGATAGATTACTGCTTTGTCTTTGTGCACTTGAGGCAGAAGGGGTGGAACTGAAAACTTGCGTCGTATATGTGAGTTTTCTGAACTTTCCTGAATGTTTATAGGCAAATTAAAAAAAAAAAAAGCTAGAGGTAGTAAATGCTTAAGATTTCCATTCATTCTAATATTTGTAAAGCTGAGAAAGTATGTTCCATAAATTAATTTGTATTTGTAAGGAATATTTCCCATAGATTTGCAAAAAAAAAAAAAATCCTTTTTATAGTCTAAGGCACTCAAACCCTGTCTGAAAATTTTAACGATCGGTCTTTTTTTTTTTTTCCCAGTGTGCTCCAGAGTGATTGATTTGCTTGAGTGCCAAGAGAAGTATATTGGGCTTTATAATTTGCCTCATTATTCAATCATCCACCTCCTGGCAAATGTATGTTCATCCATTCACAAATAAATACAAAGAGATATTGTCTATGACTTAGAAGTTCAAGGTAGAAAAAATAACAGAACTTCTCTGCACTCCCTTTCATTAAACTTTGTTTCATCTAAGTAGTTTTACAGTGATATGAGGCCTCCAAAGTCCAAGAAAAACATATCTAGAGATAAAATATAGAAAATAATAAGTTTAGTAGAATATTAATAAGTTTTAAAGAAAATAAATCAGACAGAACTAGTATATCTATACATTTAATTTCTTTCTGTTGTTGCTGAGAAAAATGTCCGGAGGCAGGAATTCATTTTTCTAGGCTGGGTGAAATGGCACATTCTAGAAAATGAAAGGACCTGGTGATATATCCACACTAACCCCATGTGGCACTGAGAGGGAAAATAAAATCTCTTGGCTTTACGAGAGACAAGACGAAGGTCCATTGTTTCTTTCTTGTTTTCCTCAATGATCTGTTAATATTTGCCTTATGTTATAATATTGTCAAACCTAAATAGAATCGTAATAGAACAAAAAGTAAATTTTGCCACATATTGTGATTAGAAAGGCAGTGGGGAAAAAGGCAAAAAATGGGGGGATGATCAACTGTTAAAAAAGAGTTGAAAGTTTATCACTAATTTTATTTGTATAATGACATAAAATTCTGTTTTGATTCCTATTCAGTGAAAGCAAAGATACATCCAGAGGATTTCTCGGACAGCCCTGAACAAAAAGAAACAAAGAAGAGGTTTCCTTCTGAGAGTACTTTTCTGTCATTTAAGACGTTTACATGTTTCTTTATTTTTACCTTGCTTGCTTGCTTTCTGACCACCAGGGATACAAAGTTAGCACAGGGTCACTGGGGCTCTGTCCAGCTCTAGACAGATGTTGCGATAGTCAGAGTTTTATGATGACAGAATGAGATTTCCAGAATGCACTCGTGAATTCTATGACAATTGTTAAGCTTGTCATTTAGAGGAAATGAAAGGAAGTCATTGATTACTTTCAACACTCACTACCTTTGCTCTGAGTGTGTGAAATGCTTTTGTTTTTCCCATCCAAAAATAACAGTTAGACAGCAGCCCCCCAAAATAGGCCACATTATTCATAGTCCAAGACTCTCAGGCATCATAATTTACACTGAGCTGAAAGGAATTACGACTTTAAAAAGGAGTTCAGTCTTGCTAGACAAGTAAGGGGAATTAATTGAATGAAAATGCAAAATTAAACGCAAATGATGAATTTGGCTAATTTCTTCTTCTTCCAATGTTCCAGTACATTCCTCTGACCATTCTCCAGGAACACTGCTTGAAATAACAGCTGTGAATTATAGGTTTCCAGTAAAGTATGGAGTTGTGTTTGTTTTTTTTTTTTCTTCTTCTTCTTCTTAAGGAAAAGCATCCGATGAACAGTTGCCTCAATGATTTAGAGGATTCATTCCAGTTTTTAATAATCCCATGTGGCTTTAAAATATTTTAATACTTTTCCTCAACATGTTTCCCACTATACAGCTGTGAAATTAGTAGGACAATTGAAATAGGGAGAACAACATTCTTATTCTTCCATAGAATACGTATTTTTAGGGATCAGGTAAGAATTTAATAGCAAAAAAAAAATTAACAATGTGTATAATAATTTGGTGATTTAATCAAATGGATCGATTTTATTTATTAAAAATAATCAACTTGTCTGATTTCTTTGACTTTAGAAATTAAACTCACTGTCTGTATTTGAAATATCAAGTCAGTTTACTCAAAATCATCCAAGAGATTATGCATCTAAGATACAGCATAGAGTATCTTAAAATAACTCTCAAAAACTGACTTATGTTTGCCATGGATAGTTTCTCTGTCATATTTCTTTTATATAAATAAGGTTTTAATATTGATACAATTTAATTGTCAGGTGGAGAGGAGTTAAGAAGAAAGGGGAAAGAGGAGATTGATTATATTGATTATCCAAATAGCTTTATTAATAACCCCATATAAATCACTGCTAAAATCCTTTAATAAGATCTAAATTTAAGTATCTATGATAAGTCACATACATATTGCAGTCAAGAAAGAAAGGACAAGAAAGTTCAATATTAGAAAAATCAGATTATAATAAAAAAAGTTCCATGAAATATCTAATATTATAATAAAAAAGTTCCATGAAATATCTAAAAGATAATTCTTACTACAGGTAATGCATTTCTTATGTTATGGACTCTTACTGTTACCCTATGAATCATTTTAATGTCATTAACAATGAGGGAATAGTAAGTAACATTTTTTCTGAAAGTGAAAAAAACAAAGAGTGCTATATTTGGAGGAAGTTATTTTCAAAATTAATATAAGCTGACCTTTTCAAATTTTCAGATAATTTAAACCATGAAACTTTCCAGTTTAAAAATAAGAATAGCAATATTTTATATGAAAAAATAGGTTCCAAAGATTTTAGATATGACTGTAATTTTCTTTTTTATACTACTGTAACTTTTAAATGCAATGCCTTTTCCTCAGTATAACAAATTATAAAAAATATTTTTAAATCTGTGTTACATTTATTTGTATAATTTATAATGTGTATAATTTATTTATAATAAAACTAGCTTTTATGCTGATAGATGTTCAACTATTCATGAAATTTATATAGAAAAAGAATGGTTACATGCCATATATATATATATATATATTTCTAATAAGCATAGAAAAAAAATTGCACCTTAATAAAACGTTGATATTTTGTCTTTAGCAAGATCTGGAAGATTTTAGCATAAGACAATATTAGTTTTCATTGTGAATATGTGAGAACTATGCCTTGTAGATTTTAACTGAAATCCTAACATGATAATATAAGCATGACCTTCTGTCCCTCCCTTCTATTTCCAGACCACTTCAGAGACCTAACAAAGACTTTTATTAATTTTTAAAAATTTTTCATAGTTCTAGTTATTTTTACTCTGTTACACCTCAGTAAAATATTTTGAAATTTTTAAGATAAAAAAAAAACAAAAACAAAACCCATGAGGAAATCTGCAACAGTATGCAGTAAGAGGATAATTTTTAAGTCCCAATACTTGGATGTCCTTTCAGATCACTGGAAATACTATGGAAATAATACCCTAAGTATGCAAATCCAAACCTTTGCCATCTTGAAACCAAACAACATGTTCATCCTTTTTGGTGTCCTTAAGAGATTTCTTTCTGGAAAAACAGTGTTATTTTCTAGGTTACTTAGTCAATGTGAAATATGAGATTGAAGTCAAAACTAACCAAGCTGTAAGTTTAGTCACGAGATACAAATAAATCTCTAACTATATGCCTTTATAATTAATTACCAGTTTAGAAAGCCACATTTTTCTATCGGAATAAACTTCAGCTGCAAGACGGATAACTGACACAGCAATACGAAATTTGCTGAGCTACCTAAATCTAGAACTATAAGTTTAATCTGGTTAAAAGTAAAATAAAGCACAGACAAAAGCTGAAAAAAATTCTCCACCCTAACATACAAACAACGTGAACATGATAAAACGTAGTTAAATTTGCCCATTTGAGGTGATACAGTGACATTTTTTCTCCAGAGTCCATTAAAATATTAATTCCTTGAAATCATGTCAGGTCCACAGAAATTAAGGAAAGAAGAGACTGAAGTGAGGGAGAGATATATAAGAAGGAAGAAACTAAGAAAGACAATCGTAAACATTAGAGAAGGAGCAGAAAGCTAAGCAAAATTGAGTGTTGCTGTAATTTTGTTATATTGGACAGTTGGTCAGGTAGAGACTTCTGTTACATCAAACTCAGAACCTTAACACTTGCTTTGTAGGATGATAATTCTGATGATGTTTGACTAGCATTCTTTCTCCAAACTAAATTTGTTCACTTTGTTTACCTGAGCATATTTTTCCTACAACCTCTCTCAATTTTTATGGCAGTAAATTAGCACAGACGCCTGTAACAGAAGGAGCCTCTCCAAAAAAATGAAGACATCTGTCTTTTTGAAGAGGGACAGAGAGCCTACAACAGGAGTGAAACAAAAAGAAAGATTCCCTAATGCAGGCAGAGCAAAGCAAGAGGTCGAAGTGATTCTGACTTCAATCTATTCAAAGCCAACATGTTTATCGTTGCATCAATACTACTACAGGAAAGAAGGAAAAATTAGGTGGCATGTCACGTGTACAAAAAGCTGTCCAAGACAGGAGAAGAACTGAGGAAAATATTTCAGTACAGATGTAGAAATCACTGTACATCTTAGAATGACTATGAGCTACGTGACTTCTATGCAGATTAAAAATCATACAGAAGCTAGATATTCAGTGTTGATATAATTACAATAATGTGTTAATGCCACACTCAGGTGCGTGAGTTAGCATTGATTGACTATGTCCAAAAACACTCTGCTTAAGCAACAAATTTCTTTTCTATGACCAAAAAAAAAAAAAAAAATTTTTTTTAAGAACTAGATATTCATGAAAAGTTGTGGTAGAAATGATCTTAAAGGGTATCAGAGTTCAAAGACTTTTAAAAGGCAAAAGGACTTTGCAAATCATGTAGTCCATCTTCCATATTTTACATGTGAGAAAACTAAGACCCAGAAGTATTAAACGTTCTTATCTAGAAATCTCAACCACTGATAAAGATTGATAAATGAGATATACCTATGTAAGTTAGAAAAGACATAGATGGCAGATAGATAAGGTACATTTATATATATCTATCTACCTACCAACATATATGGGGTCAATTATAAAGTTTCTTTTTAACATGGTGTTAGCTCTTCTAAAAAGAGTTTACAAATATGTAATAAACTACCTTTCTTTCAAAGAAAATATTTAACCTGATATGTTTCATAAAAAATTTATCTGTGTCATGAATCCTGAAAGTTAAACGGCCCTTCTTTGGAATAACTTAACCTCAATCGCTTAAAAAAAAAAAAACTGTTTTACAAGAGTGAATCAGAAGGAGGATGATTTGGCAGCCATAGATACCACTTATTTTCCTTTTCACAAATAAATCACATATATGTACATATTTATATTATATTTTTCATAGCTCAAACTCTCCAATCCATTCAAAATAAAAGTCATTACTCATGATATTTCATTTAAACTGAGTTAAAAATCTGCAACAGTATAGGCACGTGGATGCTCAGCCTTTGGCTAAGGTCATGAACCCAGGGTCCTGGGATCAAGCCCTGCAACTGGCTCACTGCTCAGCGGGGAGCCTGCTTCTCCCTCTCCCTCTGCTGCTCCTCCTCCCCAAATAAATAAATAAATTCTTTAAAAAAAATCTGAAACAGTAGAGTGCTCTTCTGTGTCAAGAATATATCCATCTGCCTATTAGAATAAGGATTGAGTTCTAGTTTCTAGTATTCTTCACATTTCTCCTGACTCTATCTGCAATGCTTGGTCCAATCTATATGATCTCTTACCTTTTGCCTATTAACATCAATAGCACTTCTTTTTATTAGTCTCTTGGTACTCACTGATGTTTTATGCATAATGATGCTTAAATTTAATTGAGCTGTAAGTTTCTGTTTAATTATGAGGCTCTGTGATACCTTCAGCACTTTTTCCTTCTATGATTACTGTAACAATTTCTCTATAACCCCTTTAAAATCCTTCACCTATTAAACTCCTAGCAGACACGCCATTTTTAAGAGAAAGACTAATTAGAACTCTGTAATTATCTTAATGTATTTTTGTTGTTGTTGTTCTTTAGCAAAAACCTTTCTTTAAATACACATTGTGGAATAATCTAAGACCTGGCCTTTGATGGTCTAGTTCTTATAGAAACATTTTTGGCTTGAAAATCAAATATATATTTAACCACAAAAAAGAGTGTTATGCTTCAATTATGCTTTGTTTTTCACCTAGCCTGTTCAAGCGGTGCTTACTTTTTTTCTACAGTTGGTATCTCAGTGTGAAATCTATTCTGATAAGTTAGAAGCACAGAATTTTCTATTGTGATAGGTATTCAATCAACCACTTCATAGTAAAACCTGTGAAATCTTCATTATGTCTCAGGTCCACAGATAAGATTTCAAAACTATAGGTTAATTATCTGAATAACATATCTTTACATTAAAACATTCCCAACCATTTGAGCATTATGTGAATTTCCTACTTCTGTTGAAGGGTAAATATGCAGATCTCCAACAAGAAGTAGAAAGTGAAATTTTGAGACTTCAGGTCAAAACTTTGAAAATGAGGGGCGCCTGGGTGGCACAGCGGTTAATCGTCTGCCTTCGGCTCAGGGCGTGATCCCGGTGATCTGGGATCAAGCCCCACATCAGGCTCCTCCGCTATGAGCCTGCTTCTTCCTCTCCCACTCCCCCTGCTTGTGTTCCCTCTCTCGCTGGCTGTCTCTCTCTGTCGAATAAATAAATAAAATCTTTAAAAAAAAAAAAAAACTTTGAAAATGATATTGGCTATGAAGGGAATACTGCTTTCTATGTCCTCTCTTGCGAGGCCATATTTCAAAAGCTACAACGTTTCCCTGAATCTGTCCCATTAACTGGATTTTAGGGAATCACTGCGGCAAGAAAGTTCTTCCTTATTTCTTCCATGAGAATCACCAATTACTTAGTATTTCTTAAATTTTACCTGAAGACAGAACTTACAGTGAAATGGACCTTCTGGATAGAATCTGGAGATAGTATTCTATGACTTTTGTGCCACAGAATTTTCATGTATTTATTATTCTTCCACCCACATTTGTGCAAAAGCGTCCTAAGAATGGATATGAATATGCATGAGTGAAATTCTTGGTGTCTTCAGTTGGGTTTCCTAAAAGCAGAGTGTAAGCAGGGATTTAATTGCAGATATGCATTAAGGGAATGTTCATCTGGAAAACCTTGTAAAGAAGAAAGAAACGCATAATAAAGGAGGGAACAGAGAATAGTACAAGCAAGAATGTAGTTTCTGAAAAGTTAAGCCTTCGCCTGCACCATGGTGATGAGGCTCCCCTGATAGCTGTCCCATGCTGAGGCAAGGGCATTTCAGGGATTTGTATCCTATCTAAGTTCCTGATGGGGGAGTTGAGGAGGTCACGTAACCTTCCATATATCCTCTGTGAGGTGGTTCTTATCAAACTAGATCAATTTTCCTGACAAGCTCACAAGTGTAAGTAGTTAGTCACAGAAATTTAAACCTATAGGAGCTAATAAAGTACATCTGGTTTTTAATCTTTTAAAGCAGTGGCTCTTGGCGGCACCTGGGTGGCTCAGTTGGTTAAGCATCCGACTCTTGATTTTGGCTCAGGTCATAATCTCAGAGTCATGAGCTTGAACCCTATGTCAGGCTCCACGCCCCAGTTAAGATTCTCTCTCTCCCTCTGCCCCTGCCTGCTTGTGCGCGCACTCTCTCTCTCTCTCAAAATTCTTATAAAGCAGTGTTTCTCAAAATGTAATCTTTGGAACTGCAATAACAGCAACACATAGGAACTACACACTATGCAGTGACAGTAATCAAAATATGGTACATTAGTAAAAGGAAAGCCATATAGATACATGGGGGGAAAAACATTCAGAAAGAGGTTCACACATTTATGGTTAATTAACTATGGTTAATTCAACGAAGTTACTGAGGTAATGCAATGGTGAAAAAGAATAATCTTTTTTAGCAAAAGGTGATAGCATAATTGGCATATTAAATATCAATTGCTACATAAAAAATTATCCCAAACATAGTGGTTTAAAATAACAATATTATCTCACAGTTTCTGTAGATTAGGAATCTGGGTAAAATTTAGCTGAGTGCGGAATACTGTAAGAAAAGGTAAAGACGAGCTATAGATAAGGAGAAGATCTTTACAAAGTATATATTTGATGAAAGACATATTTCATAAGATACAAAGAATTTTTACAACTCAATAAGAAGTCAAAGAACTCAATAAAATTGGCAAAAAATGAACATTTCACTGAAAAAATATAAATCATAAATAAGCAAATGAAATGATTCAAAATATTGTTAGATATTAGAGAAGTGGAAGTGAAAACCACTACATACCCACTAGAATGGTTAAAATAAATTGAAAATACAGAGTGTTGGTGAAGATAAGGAGCAAGTGGAACTTGTACACACAGTGCTAGTGGGGAATAAAAATACAATACAGCCTTGTTGGAAAATAGTTTGTCAATTTCTTATAAAGTCAAATATCTATTTATTATATAACATAGTAATTCTTCACTTAGGTATTTACTCAAGGGAAATAAAAACATGACTATTCAAATTACCTATATGCAATTACTAGCTGAAAATAACCAAAGCCTCCTCAACCCACTCCAAGAAGTCTGGAAATCTATGTCCCCATATGGGGACCTCATTCATAATCACCAAATCTAACACCACCACAAATGTCTATCAACTCATCCACAGTGAAATAAAATTGGAGTGGTATTAACGAATGAACGTCCTGCTTTATGTAACAATATGACTGAATCTGCAAAGCCGTAACCTAAGTGAAAGAAACTAGGAACAAAAGACTGCATGCTGTATGATCCTTTTTATATTATATTTCCATTCCGAAATAGGTAAAACTCTAAGAAGAGGATTTAATGCCTGCCAGGGGCTAGTCACAGAAGGAAGTCATTGTGAGAAAGGTGCACAGGGAATCGTTTTGACGTGCTGAAATATTCTCTTTTCTCTATTATGGTTGTGATGGTGATTACATGGCTGTATGCATTTGTCTAAGTTCATTAAAGCACATAGTGAGAGTAAATTTCACTGTATTTAAATTGTATTTTCAATAAATCTCACTTTAAGAAGGAAAAGAAGTTACCTTGGGAGCTCCCACTCTGAGAAGAATGTGATAGGCTACAACAGACAATGCTTTCACTGAAGCAATTTTAAAAAGGTGAATATATTTCAAAGGTCATTTTCATAAGCATTATTTTTTAATTTTTTCATAATTGTTTTTATTTTATTAATTCCAGCAAAGAGTTAACATACAGTGTTATATTAGTTTCAGATGTACAATACAGTGACTCAACAGTTCCATACAACACCCAGTGCTCATCAAGATAACTGTACCTTAATCCCCTTGACCTATTTCACCCATGACCCCACCCACCTCCCCTCTGCTAACCATTAGTTTGTTCTCTGTAGTTAAAAGTCTGCTTTTTGGTTTGTCTTTTTTTCCCCTTTGTTTATTTCTTTCTTAAATGTCACATATGAGTGAAATCATATGGTATTTGTCTTTCTGAGTGGCTTATTTCACTTAGCGTTATACTCTCTAGATCCATCCATGCTATTGGAAATGGTAAGATCTCATTCTTTTTTATGGCTGAATAACATTCCAGTGTGTGTGTGTGTGTGTGTGTGTGTGTGTATTTGTATACCACATATTTTTTATCCATTCATCTGTTGACAGACACTTGGGCTGTTTCCTAATTTAGCTATTGTAAATAATGCTGCAATAAACATAGGGGTGCATTATATCCATTCGAATCAATGTTTTCATATTCTTTGGGTTAATACCCAGTAGTGCAATTGCTGAATGGTAGGGTAACTCCATTTTTAATTTTTTGAAGAAACTCCATATTGTCTTCTACAGTGGCTGTACTAGTGTGCATTTCTACCAACAGTGTATAGGGTTCTTTTTTCTCCACATCCTCGGCAACTTGCTGTTTCTTGAGTTTTTTATTTTAGCCATTCTGACAGATGTGAGGTGATATCTCATTGTGGTTTTGATTTGCATTTCCCTAATGATGACTGACGCTGAGCATCTTTTCATGTGTCTGTTGGCCATCTGCATGTCTTCTTTAAAGAAATGTCTTTCATGTTTTCTGCCCATTTTAAATTGGATTATTGTTTTTTGGGTGTTGAATTGGGTAAGTTCTTTATATATTTTGGATATATATATGTACGATATATATCCGAGATATATATATCAGATATGTCATTTCCCCATTCAGTAGGTTGTCTTTTAGTTTTGTTGTTTGTTTCGGCCACTGTCAGAGAGATTACTGCCTTATAGGCATTAAGTTTTAAAAGAACAAGTACTAGATGAACTAAAACTCCAAAAAGTGGAGAACATTCCAAGGAGACTTTATGTCCATCAGATATTTCCCTCTAGGGGAATCTGCCAAATTAAAGGCATTTTAGTCATAGGCTGATGTTCAAGCTTACTCCAAACTTATACTCTGATGGCATAAAGAAACCAACGAAAGTCTCAATGTTCAAATAGTATACAAGAGTAACAGTTTAGATATTTGAGAAGCCTCATAACTAGGCCAGTGTTTCCTCGAAAAAAAATATTGCAGAATTTCAAGAAAGATTGGGAGTTTATTTGGAAGTTCAAAAGGCACCATAAAACATCCAATGTCCCATAGACTCTGAACAAGAAAGACCTGCTAGGAAAGTAGACTATTTCAAACATTTGGCTGGCTTCTCCTTCAAGATATTAGCCAGATTTTAATGCTCCAGGTGTTTAGAAGCATGAGAGCTGGGCTGGGAAACTCTAAAGGGTAAAACTTAGTTTTCTGAAATCTCAAAAAGATAAAGATGGAAAATCCGGGCTTTCAATAAAAATTTGAAGACAGTCATTCCCAAGAAAGAAGACAAATACAAGAAAGAATGAGTCTTAGTAAAACTATAACCAAGTTTCTGTGACAAATTATTCATGATTTAATTGAGATTTCAGCCCCTTATCTAAGCAGAAAGAAGAGGAACATTCTCAGGGAAAGGTAACAATAACTTGAACTTCTGTGTTTCTTTTACACATAATATTTGGCATACAATAAAAACTATACATATTCTAGAGCTGAGAAAAGACAGAGACTTTAGCAAATCAAGAGAAAACAGAAGACATTTACCAATAGATTCAACAGATAGTAGAATTAGCAAAAAAAAACCTCTAAATATACATGATTATAATGTTTAAAAGAAAACAGAATAAATTTGGAAAACACAAATGAAGGCAAGGAAGTTTCAACAGAATATTGGAACATATAAAAACATTCTATAACTGAAAAATAAGATATTTGGAATTTAGAACTCAATGGATGGGTTGGACAGCAGACTGCAAGCAGAGAACCACGGGACTTGTAAACTGAGAGTTTAATATAAAATATACAAACTGAAGCAGAAATAGAAAAAGATAAAAAAGAAAAAAAGAACCGAGCATATGTCACGTAAAATGTTTAAAATTCTAATACACCTTTAATGAGAGTCATAGAGAAAGAAGAGAAAGAGAACATGGCATAATATTTGTAGAGATAATGGTAACAGATTTCCAAATCTATTGAAAGATGTCAACTCAGATTCATGAAGACCAGCAAATCTAAGAAGGATAAATACCAAGGAAACTACAGCAAGAAGACTGCAAAAAAATTTTAAAAAATTAGAAAATCTTAAAAACAGCTAAAGGAAAAGTGGATACATTATGTTTTGTTAAAAGAAGATTGAGAGATGACTAATGAACAGAAATCATGAAAGACAAAACAATGGAATGGCATCTTATTTTATTATTATTATTATTTAAAGATTTATTTACTTATTTTACAGAAAGATAGTGGGAGAGGGGCAGAAAGAGAGGGAGAGGAAGAGAATCCCAAACAGACACCCCACTGAGCATAGAGCCTGACACAGGGCTCGGTCGATCTCATGACCCTGAGATCATGACCTGAGCCAAAACCAAGAATTGGACACAACCAACTGAGCCATCCAGGTCCCCCAGTTTTATATATATATATAAAACTATATATACATACACACATTCATTCCATCCTAAGAGCCCCAAAATTGTTGAGTCATTCCAGCATCAATTCTGAAGTCCACAGTGTCATCTAAGTACCATCTAAATAAGATATGTGTGAGACTTAAAGTCCAATTCATCCAAAGCCAAATTACACTCTAGCTGTGATTTTGTCAAACTAGATAAATTATGTGCTTTGAGATACAATGGTGGAGCAGGCATAGGATAGACATTCTCATTCTTTTTTTTTTTTTTTAAAGATTTTATTTATTTATTTGACAGAGATAGAGACAGCCAGCAAGAGAGGGAACACAAGCAGGGGGAGTGGGAGAGGAAGAAGCAGGCTCCTAGCGGAGGAGCCTGATGTGGGGCTCAATCCCAGAACGCCAGGATCACGCCCTGAGCCGAAGGCAGACACTTAACCGCTGTGCCACCCAGGAGCCCCGACATTCTCATTCTAATAGGGAGAAATTGAAAGGAAAAAGGGTGATTGGCCTTAAGCAAGTCCCAAATCTAGGAAAGCAATTTCCATTAGATCTTAAGGTTCCTGAATAATCCCCTTTGGTTTGATGCCTCCACCCTCCAGACCCACTAGGCGGATGGCCCCACCCGTGTAGCCTTAGATGGAGGTGAAGCCCCTTAGCTCTATGAATATGATGGAATTTCACTCCTGTTTTTTTTTTTTAAGACTTTATTTATTTATTTGACAGAGAGAGAGCCAACGAGAGAGGGGACACAAGCAGGGGGAGTGGGAGAGGAAGAAGCAGGCTCCCAGCGGAGGAGCCTGATGTGGGGCTCGATCCCATAACGCCAGGATCACACCCTGAGCTGAAGGCAGACGCTTAATGACTGAGCCACCCAGGCGCCCCTCACTCCTGTTTTTGGACTATGTTATATGGAAAAGGAGAAGGGATTTTTCAGACATAAGTGAAGCTTCTAATCAGTTTAAGTTAATAAAAAGTGAGAATATTAACTCAGGGCCTGACCTAATCAGATGAGTTCTGTAAAAGAAGAACTGATGTTCAGAATCAGGAAGAAGTCAGAGATATTCCACATGCCAGACATGTTTTCCTGTCAGCCTTAATGAAGCAAACAGCCACATTTGGGAGAGAGTCATATGGCAGAGAACAATAGGCACCTTCTCAGAACTGAGGGCTTCAGTCCTCTAAGTGGGAGCAACTGAATCCTGGCAACAAATGAGGTTTGTTGCCAAGCCTGAAATGAGATCATAGCCCTAAACAACAGCTTAACTTCACCCTAGTAAGAACCTGAGCTGAGGACCCAGTTCACCAATGGAAGGAATCCTGACCTTGTAAACTGTTCAGACCTACCAAACTGTAACTTGTGTTCCCCTTAAGCCCCTAAAGTGATAACTTATTACACAGCAATGGAAAACCATTACAGAAGACTTTCCACATATCTTATTAATAAAGAGATCAAATCTATTCCAAGATGCACACATATTTTCTCAAATCCCAACAGTATATGTGCAAAAAATATTAAAGAAAGTCATGTAAATAGGCCACACAAGAGACTTAATAAATTATTGTTTTGTTCAACTAACCCTAAAGAGCAGGTATGTAGACTAAAAGTGTTGATATGGCTTTCCAATATGCCTAATACAATCTCTTAATTTACATATTACAATGAATGCTCATTCGAACAGGAGAATTTAGAAGGCTCACTCTAGTGTACTGAAAAAGTATCTATGAACACAGTGATGATAGTGCACATTTTATCAGCACATTATGACCCTAGTGGATTCCCTAAAAACACTGCAACAATGCCACAAAAAAGCAAATTTTCTTTTTTTGACAACTTGAATTCTTTAATTTTTGTTATAATGCTTCTCTAGAAATCATTCATTATATTGCATTTTTTGTGGTGATTAAGTTAGTGTGATTTTAAAAAACAAAATAGATGAATGGCAAAATTCTTTTGAAATGGATCTGGTAGCTATTATTACTAAAATGACTTAAAAGTTCACACTTCCAATATGAAGCACAGTAATATCTTGCCATGTAATATTCAAGTATTTTTTTAAATAAATAGGGAAAAAATACGTTCTTGTGGTACAAAATATAAAGCACTGGGCAGCAAGAGGCAATATTTGCATATCCAAGAAAATCTGTATAGTTTGTAAAGAAATTATCAAGTTCTAATACAAACTTCAAAAAAATAAAGCTTGACAAGATACTACAGTTTGTGGAGACCATGAGGTGAGTCAAATGCCATTTAGGGATCAAGATTTTTTTAAAGAATGAGAAACACTACTGTGAAGATTGACTTTAAAATTTTTCTAGGTCAGATCAAATGGTTAAACGAAGGCTAAGCTTTGTCCCATTCCCCATTTACTCTAATTCTGAAATATGAGCTCATCAGAATGGCTTCCCTGGGTTCTAATAAGGGAACTTTCTTCCCTGGTGTCTAAGTGTTAGGTCATAAGGTAGAGCCTTATGACCCAAAGTGGGGTGTGCGAACCAGCAGCACGTGGGAGCTTGGTATAAATATAGACTCTCAGGCCTTGCTTCAAGTTTACTGAATCAAAATATGCATTTCCGCAAAATCCCCCATGTACTCTGTATGCACTGGAAAGCAGAGCTCACATCCTGGTTGTATACTACAATCTCCAGGAACTTAAACAACAAAACCAAACTAAAACCAAAATATAAACAAACAACAACCAACAGCAAAAAAAAAAAAAAAAAAAAAAAAAAAAAAAAAACCAAAAAACAAAAAACAAACAAAAAACAAAAACAAAAACAAAAACAGTGGACAAACTAACTAATGTTCCAAGTCACCCCAGAAAAATTAATTAAACTACAATGTAATTGCTCTGGAGGTGGGTTCAACCATCTAGATATTTTAAAGTTCTGCCAGGTGATTCGGATGGGCCAAAGTATTGTGAGACCCTGCTCATGATCTGCCAGGTACAAAACTTGGCTACATTTCCCTCTTAGAAAACAGATTCCTGCACCTGAACCACAGTCTAAGATTAGAATCCCCTTACTCTACAGAGAGCGCAGACACCAACTGTCTGCCTGAACTTTAAATACCAACTTCCCTAAGGCTTGCCTTTGCCCTACTTTTCTTGTCCATCAGGACCTAAGTTATTTTGTATCCCTGAAATAACTGCTGTCCCGAAATACAATCATAGTATTTCCAGACACTGCCTATACCATACACTTTTTCTCACAATTTGTAAACAATGGGAAGAAGAATTCCAAGCTCTGGCCTTTCCTAGAGCCATCTCATACCCATCTTTCAGTAACTAGCATTTACTCCAGGGGCTGACCAATGATCATTGACTTTGTACTTTTCCTCTTCTGTGTTTTTCTTTTTTATACCGTTATGTTAACTTGCTGTGTATTAGTTATTCATGAATTCCATCGCTGTTAATTGCTTTACATGCCTTAATCGTTTTATTAATCTCTACAACAAAAATCCATTCATTGGTGGTACTGGTTTAGAATTCATGAAAACTGACAATCCTTCCTTGATCATCAATGAACTAACTACTTTTATACTATTTTTAAAATAATTTCCCTGCATGAATCCCATTCCTCTAGTCTTCTCCAAGTGCTCATTCCTCATAGACAAAGAAAAAAACATATACTCCATAAATAAAATGTTTCTAATTCATAACAATCTGGCTAAAAGTGTGATACACATGTTATTTAATAATGGAATACATTTTTAGACCCAGGGATATATAATTCATATCACTAAAATCCATTTAATCATTGAGAGCTAAACATTGTACAGTATCTTCTTGCTAAACTTGCTAGACCGTTTGACTCATATAATTCTACCAATTTATCTAACCCCACCCTTCAAATAAATTTAGATTAAATGCATTTCTTCATAGAATAATCTTGGTTAGACATTTCAACTCAATTCTATAAACGTGTATCGGGTGCCTTTTGTACTTCTGCACTAAATGAATTTCCAGGGGGAAAGAACTCACAGACCTCTGCAACTTCCATTAGTTGGAACAAAAATGAAGAGAATCTGGAACCAAAGGCCTGGGTAGAGAAGAGACTGAGTGAACAATACTGAAAATAGCCATAGGGATGATGCGAGAAACATGTACGAAGTTGAGAAGATGGTTTCTTTTCTGGAATAAAGAAGAGCAACTAGAAAATTCAGACTGGGTCTGGCTAGGTAACAATACCTATTTATGTCTTGCTTTAATAACAGACACTTTGAATGTTTCAGAAGAGGCTTCCCTGAGATACTGGATGATTGCACCATGATTTTGCAGGAATGGCCCATCTACGAGGAATAGTAACAACCACCACCACCAATCAAGTCAGATGTTAGGGCTGACTTAGAAACTAGAAAAAAAAAAAAAAAGAACCTACATTAGTAATGAGGTGGTGTCTTTTACTTACAAGAAGCTGCAAAGACAGGCATTGATGATGTAGAGTCAACAAGATAAACAAATCATCCTTCCTGCCTTTTTAATCTCCTGATTTAGGAAGTAAGACCCATAAACAAAATACCCGGTAACTTCAGATACCATAACAAAACTCTCCTGTATGGAAAGTAAACACAAATGTTGGTGATCATCTCTACCAAAATAATAAGGTTTAGATTAGGGATTAATACCAAATCCAACCACTGATCTTTTCCCTACAAAACTCTAAAGCCTGTGGTTTATGGTGTTATTAGTAGAAGATTGAGAAATCTAAATAGTAATCAAAATTTTAATGTTGGTATTTGTCAATCTATTATATTTTAAAAGAGAGACTCTGGTTTATATTGCCCAATAAATCCACCACTTATTAGCTGTGTGTCCATGAGCCAAGTTGCTTAACTTATCTGTGCCTAAGTTTCCTCATCTTTAAAACAGATATATCTGGGGGCACCTAGGTGGCTCAGTCGGTTAAGCGTTCAACTTTTGATTTAGGCTCAGGTCATGATCTCAGGGTCCTAGGATTGAACTATGTCCACATCAGGCTCCTCACTCATCAGGGAGTATGCTTGTCCCTCTCCCTTGGCTTCCCCCACTGCTCCTGCTTGCGTGTGCTCTCTCTCTCTCTCAAATGAATGAATGAATGAATGAATGAATGAATGAATGAATGAATACATAAATAAAGTCTTTAAAAATAAAATAAAATAGATACATGTGTAAAATAGCTACTTCTTGGGATTTTTTAAGGTTAAATAAATTAACACATGTAAAGAACTTAGAATTAGTCCTGGCATACAGTAGGATTATAAAAATATTTAATATTATCATTGTTACTATCAAGTAGAAATAATAAATTATGTATTAACATTACCATAAGAATTTTTTACTCTTTCCTACAAACACTTCATTATTGTTTTGAAAATTATTTTCCTCTTAACATTAAAAACTACTAATGCTCTTGAATAACATTAAAATAGTGTTTCTCTAAGCAAATCATACTACAATGACATAACATTATTTATACTGAAATTAATTTCAATAAAAGTTTCATAATTTTACATGCCGAACAGTCAAGCACAGGACCAGTATGATAATGTGTGGATACCTGAGATGGAAACTTGACTGAATTCAGACATGCTCAGAAACATAAGCATATAGAAGTAAAACCAACATAAATAGGAAAACGCTTTAGAGAGCTTTAAGGTTTCTTATTTCAGAGGCTTGGGCTCAACAATGCAGAAAGCAGACTGGCTGGTGATATTTTTTGGCATAACAGAAAAAAAAGAGAAAAAATTCTCATAATTTATCAATGCAGATCTTGCCCTTTCTGACACCTTAAAAGCCTCTGACAATTTTTCCTAATGTACATTCTTGAGTAATGTTGCAATAGTACAATTTGAATCTTTAGATTTGAAGACCAGTATTTTATTCTACTTTTCTTTGTGTCAAGCTCAGTATGGTAGATGAGCTAACCTCATTATAAACCACAATATCAAAAGGTGAAAATAGTAAGAAGGCTGCTTTGCAAAACGCATGAGCTTCTAAAATGCCAAAGATGAATCGTATGGACAACTCATAAAGCAAGAAATCTTAACATTAGCTGAGACTGTTTTGAAGAAAACATGAAAAGTGAAGGAACGCATCCCTCGGTCAAGAAAGTGGTTGCATTTCAATATAGTTATAAGTATGTATATCAATGTCGATGAGAGTTGAGTGACACAATGATTATCTAAAAATTAAAAGGATGGAACCTCCTCTTTGGAGCTTCACTTAAACATTCTCTCCTGTGTCTTAAACTGTGGAATTAAGAAACCAAAGGCCATATCTCTCTTTTCCCTGCTACTTGCCCTATTATACTTCCAAATGACACAGGCGATACCTAGCTTTTTTTCCTTAACATCTCACTGGAAAATGCCTTTATTATCCTTTTATACTCTTACCAAGAAAAAGAGGAAATGAAAAAAGAGTTAAAATATGCATGTAACACATAGCCATAGTAGGTGGCCCCTTCAAAGCTCAGTATCTTGTAATAATCAAAGTCTGTTTCTCACTGTTGTTATGTTTGCTGTGTGTGTGTCGGATGTGGCTCTTCTTTGCTTCTCTGCCTTTATTACAGGATCCAGGCTGAAGGAGCAGCTGGATTCTGGGACATACTACACTGATGACGAAGGTAAAAGAGAATGGTTGACCCACTTCATGGCTCATAAATTTCCACTCAGATATGGTGTGGACATTTCAGCCTTTACCACATTGGCAAAATTAAATCACATGGCTATGCCTCACATCAGTGGGTCACAGAAGTAAATGCCTCCCAGAAAGATTCACCTTCATTCACTTGGCAATAGGAGGGTGTGCAGGATCCTCTTACTGAAGGAACATGAATAAATGGTAACAATACATACAGTCTGTTACATCTCATCCTCTTAGTAACATATTCTCTTGCTTTCCATCTGCATACAAAATAAATGCATTCTTTCCCAAAGAAGGCATCTCAAAAAGTCCCAACCAATCATAATATTGGACTCAAGTCTAGGGTCTTATGCTTGTCTGTACATCATGAGTATGGCTACTGGTTTTTGTTGTTGTTGTTTAAGATTTTATTTATTTTTATTGGACAGAGAGAGACACAGGAAAAGAAGGAACACCAGCAGGGGGAGTGGGAGAGAGAAGCAGGCTTCCCGCTGAGCAAGGAGCCCAATGCGAGGCTCGATCCCAGGACCCTGGGATCATGTCCTGAGCCGAAGGCAGATGCTTAACGACTGAGTCACCCAGGCACCCCAAGTATGGCTACTGTTGATCCAAAGATATGTGAACTACAAAAACAAGTTATCTGCACCCTACAACACCAAACATTTAGTAGTGGCACAGGGACGTGTTAATTTCAATAAAGCCTGAATCAGAAAAGAAGAAGAATGGGAGGCATAAAATAATTGGTCCATAGCAAACCTGAAATTATTCCTGGAAGATATTTGGAGTGCCCATCTACTTTAGGGGTAAAGAATCTTCCAGAATTACACTTCATTTCTGCTTTCTGATTATATCACCAGGTTCTCTTGGTTATGGCTCCTTCTCAGATAGATCCTTACATTTCATTTTCCCTGGACACATCTAAAGAAACTATTAAATTTATACCCTCCTTGGGGGCCTTATTAGTGTTAGCAGATGCATCTTGTCCATAGATGGGAGCTCAACGTCATTTTAACTCTCACATTTCACTGTTTTATTTTGTTATATTTGTGGTTTTTGGTCCAGTCTAGGAGTTATTTGGCAGTACAAACCTCTCAAATCTTCATCTGTATGATTTTAATAAGCTCCATGTTCCAGTAAACATGTCTGTAATTCTTTTTGAAATGCACCTTTTTCTCCCTAGATATAATACTTATGATTATCAGGTTTCAGCAGAAAAGACAATACTATTTGCTTTTTTGTTTGTTTCTTTGTTTTTCCTGTAAGCCATTTTGTCCAAATTAAAAAAAAAAAAATCTGAGAGCCAATTTAATCTTGTCATGGAGTTTAGCTAAGGCAAGTCAGTAGCCTCCATGATTCCATTTTTGCCCTAGGCCAAACTTCAGTAAATCTTTGTTATTCAAAGAACTTGTCAATTTTATTTTTAGTGGTTGAAGAAAATAAATAGTTGTATCTTTCAATCGTGCAATTTGAGAAATTTCTAGATCCACGTGTTCCTTCCATTATTTTTTAACTTTTATTTCCTAAGTTCATGTCTTTCTTTTAATCTTCTTTAATGCCATCAAGAGCAACCAAGTCCCATCAGTCACATTTTGTTTCCTAACCTCCTCATCTAAAGCTACGAGTTTGTTAAGTAAGTCTTTCAACTTATCATAAGAGAGATTTACCAAATATACCACCATTCGATTTAAAGTCTGTCCATTTTTTCCTGTCACTCCTGAGGGTTCCCAAACCTCCACTCCACAGCCCTGAAGCAAATGCCATACGTTTTGGGACTTCTGCTATGACTGCATTCTATTTACAGGTACCGATTTCTTATCAGTTAGTTATCTTTTCCTAGGTATGTCGTGGTAACAATTACAACAAACTGTATACGGTTCACAACGTTAAGATTTATTTCTTGCTGGCATTGCATTGAAGGTGGAGATGATCTCTACTTTACTTGTCTTTTTCATCTAGGATGAAAGGAGCAATCTAAAGGCGCAGCCATATCTAGGATATGCCATTCTCATGGGCAGAAAGAAAATGAAACGACCCATCTAATACTTCTTAAACCTTCTTCTCAGACATGATGGCTGTCAATTCTGATCACCTTGATTGGCTAAAGTGTCACACGACCAAACTCCCCAAATGGGCTGAAGTCTATGTGCCTGTTTGTTCAGAGATAAATAAGAAGTTTCAAATAAAAACACAATCTACCATAATGCATGTTTTCAAAATTCATTAGGAAAAGTATTAATACTAAGTTCAAAGTTTCTAGGCAAGATGTGTGTATCTGTGTATGTGTTCACCTATTTATATAAAGAATAGGTATTTGCCCTTTTAAGAATATATCAAGTTGAAATCTTATGTTCTTATGTTTATGAGGAAAGATGAATAAATACCGAGAAATCAAACAAAAACGTAGGTGCTGGGTGATACTCTTGAAAGAAGGTATTTAAACAATGATTATAGTACTTGTAATAGATTAAGTTTTACTGTTACCTCCTGCTACGATAGTGAAATTGCAGACAAACTATGACTCTCAAAACAAATTAAGAAAAAAATAGAAGCATTCAGAATTAATGCAACTCAAAACACCACACTTTTGGTGCCAAAGTATATCTGAATCTTATGTTTATGGGGTTTATTAATTGAATGATTCATAGGAGAAGACCAACAAATGATCAGGCATGTTTTTATAGATAATCTTATAAAACTGAAAATGTTTAAGAAGTAAAAAAAAAAAAATGCATACATTGTGCCACTCAAACAGATGTGCCATAGAAATAGAGCATTCAGATCTGGATTAAATGAATCTTGTCCCAAGTAAAGGAACTACAGATCTCTCTCATTCCCACACCAGCTGCCTCAGACATTAACAATGTTAGCAGCTAATGGAAAAGGTGACTTAGAAGCTTGATTCTGGGGGAACACCTGTGGGGCTTATTGTACCCTTGATAACCACTACTAAATACAGTCTTCCCGTATTAAACATAAACTGAATGTAGAATCAAACAAAAGAGCACACTCAATTATATCAAATTAGCATCTGAGTGTATGTAATCACAGAGTTTAGACCAGAGTTATTAAGCTGTCCTTTGTCGCACAGTGACAACGGTTGAAAATGATCCCATAGTATAATATAAGGGGTTTTGTGAATGCACAGTGGCGTCCTTTATGTTTGGATGCTGACACTGGAGTTTTACAGAATATTTCCACACATGCAGGGCTAAGAAGAAAGAGCAGCCTTCGTCTTTTCCAAAGTACTTTCTAATCATTTTAAGTTTTGCCATCTGACAAGATTTGTATTTTTATGGCAATCCTAGATTTAGAATAGAAGCGTGAGTATGATCAACAGAGATAAAGTTCACACTAGCTGGATCTTCAAAGACAGTAACAATAATAACAACAGCAACACTCTAAAGATCCTGAAATTAAAATGTTCGTAGCCTCCAGGAATTCTCCCAAATGCCAAAACAAAAATACGTTTCTAGACAAAGGTCACAGATAGAGAAGGTATGGAACCCAGAAGCTTGACTTGCTGCAACAACCAATTTAAACGAACCCTGCAACACTTACTCCGTGAGGGGATGCTCCTCTGATGCCCTCTCATAATTGTCATCTGGGCAGGGGCCAATTCTATACCCATCCCTAGATAAAAGTACCGGTGGTTCCTCCTTTTGCACCTTTGAGGGGACAAAGGACAGCCAGGGCCACAGACTGGGAAACCTACCTGACATGGTGATACTGATCGCACTGCATTCCTCTCTTCCGTGTAGGTTAGCCTTTACAATACTGCGAGTCCTTCGACAGCAGATGCCATTCACCAGACATTGCTGCCAAGTCGGCAAGGCTCCGAATCGGGCCAACCTAGCTTTGAATCCTAGCTCTGCCATTTACTAGCCATGACTTTTCTGGTTTCCTCATCCATAAAAAAGTATAATCATTGGGCTAGATGGTTTTTTTTTCTCCCATCCTCCCTCTGCCTAATTCATCCTGTCCTCTGAGGCTGACCTTACAGACAGACTTTCCTGAGCTCATTTCTCCTCAGGCCTCTAGTTGTTTCATCTGTTGGGTTTTGGAGATTGGGTGGCAGAGGGAAGCGCAGTGGGAGTGCTTTGCAGGATCACAAGAGGTGGTGTATTTTAGCCCCTGTGAGGTGTTTACCCCCAGGATAGCCCCTTCTCTGTCTGCAGGTTTGGCGAACCTGGCCTCTTGCTCTTTAAAGCCTCAGTGGTGTAGAGCCACCCATGCCCCTGACTAAATTCACATTACCCACTATCCCATGTGGATTACCTAAATTCTGCTTGATTCTTAGAATTAATCTCTTTGTTAGTTAATAATCTTAATTTGAATGTGCCATTTGTTTCCTATGAAGATGCTGAGGGAGCAGTACATTCCTCCTTAGAATTTTTTTAGATGCTAAGTATTTATGGATATGTTTCTATCCTTAAAGGCTGAGGCAGTTGTTATCAGAAGTAACCCAAAGCTTTTTACTGACCCAGGAGTTGAGACTGTAGCCAATAAATACAAACTCATTGTTCTTCTTTCTGACTAATGATTTGGGATTCGTACCATAAAAAGGTCATGTTATTTATAAAACAAAAACAAAAACAAAACCTGAGATATTATGGATATATATTTTCTATTTAATATATTTTAATGAGTCCATTAATTATTCAATTGAACCAGAGTTGGATAATAAAATTTGTTTTCAGAAATACTAGTATAGGATACATGCCAATGACGTATTCAAAAAGTATAGCTTTCTCCTTAAATAATCATCTGCAGGTAGGCAGTTATGTGCTCCACAGAAACAGAATCAATTATGGATTCTTAGATAGATGATCCATAAAATTCAGGGCCTTCTGCCCATTGTATTTAATAAATTAGTCCAGAATTACTCGTGCAAATTTTATTATAGAGTGTTCTGCCTTTATTCACATATCTTAACAAAATTAACTGAACAGAGCCAACATCAGGATTGACAATTCAAATCCATATTGACAACTTGTGACTGAATCGCATAAACTTTAAGATGTGTGATATTTTAGCTTACTTTTAACTCGAGAGTCAGATAACTCTGTTATTGCCATTTGTAATCTCAGTTTGGAAATCTCAATTTTGAAAAACCCATTACCATTAAGTAATTACAAGTTTGTTCCTACTCTGTTATTTTCCTGAATAATCAGAGTCATTACACGATTTTTTGCTTATCTTAATATTCTGTAAAAGATGCTGATTGGTTAATTTTGAGAAAACTGGGAGTAAACAAACTTCAGTTTTTTGTAATAATTCATGCACAATAAAAAGACTTCTGTTAAAAACAACCCAACTTTTTCACAAGTTATATCTAATTTTTCTTTTGTCATAGCTTTCTGTAACCACAATTATAGAAATAAAAAAGTCAGTGAGGCTCTTCTTTTTTCTACAATATTGCATTATCTACTTTATAAGTCGCTATACAGAAAAAAAATGAACACTCTAAAGAAATCTACAAGTAAAAGTAAGATACTGAAAACCGAAAGGAATTACAGAATAACAGCTTAAGTTATTTGAAAAAGAGAATTAATATCCTTAACAAATCATAACTTAGATCACTTTGACATATATACCAAATAAATTCTGAGGTCCAAATCTTTCAGGACCCACATATGAACTCACAAAATCATTGAGATATTTGACTTGAGTTGAGAAAGTAAAATTTATATGACAATAGAGAGACCAATATTTAATACATAAACTCTCCCTTTCATTGATGGAGTTCCCCACTCCCAGTATTGATATGTTCCCTTTTGCTTCAAAACATAGTATCCATAACTTGAAGACGGGGCCAAATTCTTGACAACAGAAGACATTTAATTGTGCAAAACCCAGTCTTTCAAAATTTAAGATAATATTCTAATTCATACTACATCCTATAGTCATCTTTATCAATCAATGCAATATTGATAGAGGACAGGCCAAGGTCTTTGAGAGGGAGGGCCTCAGGCTCCTTGCCAAGAGGATTCATGGCTTTGCATTACAAAGACTTCAAGAACAAGCCCAGCATACGAGACAAAGATTTATTAAGTATAGAAGTAACAAAGGAGCTATTTCACAGACAGAGTAGCAGTCTCTCCTCCCAGATGGAAAGGGGACTCCTCTTTGCCTCTAACAAAGGGTTCTATACGTTTGTTGTTGTTTTGAATTAGCTAACTATATAGGGAGGAGCTTACTCTTTAACTTTGGATTTATCATTCACATTGGGGACTTAGTTTTGCCATTGTCTTAGGGTTGTGGAATTATTCAGAGGGAGCAATTTTAAGAATGTCCAGCCTTTGTGGCTTTGACTGCCAGAGGGAGTGGGTTCCTGTAGTTTTCTTTAAGTCTGATCTTGTGACACTTTTTATGATCTGCTGACTTACAGGTTAAGGGTCAGCCTAAACCCAAAATGGCTTTACTTTGGTCAACTTGTCTCCTGAGTCTCCCTTCCTTCCTGACTCAATATAAGTCAATTCTGTATAATTATATCTCTTGGGGCTTTAATTGAATCTCTGAGACAAAATATTACCCATGGACAGCATAGGATACACCAATCAATTTTACTCAATTTCCTTTCAATATAGTCTTTACAATTAAAAGACACAAGTACTGGGGCACCTGGGTGGTTCAGTCAATTAGGTGATCAACTCTTGATTTTGGCTCAGGTCATGATCTCAGAGTTGTGAGATGGAGCCCCATTTGGGCTCCACGCTGGGTGTGGAGCCTGACTAAGATTCTCTCTCTCTTGCTCCCTCTGTCCCTCCCCACCACTGCGTGCATACCTGTGCTTGCTCTCTCTTTCAAAAAAAAAAAAAAAAGACATAAGTACTTGTTGAAAGCTGGAAACTGTGATGAGAATACTCAGCTGAAGAGAAAAAAATCCCTCTTTTTTAAAAAGATTTTAAAAATTTATTTTATATAGAAAGAAAGAGAGAGAGATCACAAATAGGGGATGGGGGGCAGAAGGAAAGGGAAAGAAGCAGACGCCCGGCTGAGCCTTCAGCCCCCTGACATGAGACTCAATCTCAGGACCCTCACATCATGACCTGAGCTGAAACCAAGAGTCCGATGCTTACCTGAGTCACCCAGGTGCCCTGACAACCTCTCTTTCATAGGAATAAATGACCTACTACAGAAAAAAATCATACTTAGACTAATTTCTGTGATACATGGTATATGCTAATAAAAAAAATCATTGGCACAGCAAGTAATTCTTAATGTTTGGATTGAGAGAACAGTATGCGCTGGATATGGCAGATTAAAGAATCAATAGTTTTTCAGAAACCATGTGGTGCTTTACTGGAAATAAGAACAGAATAATCAAAGACACAGAAGCTGAAAAATGTGTAGTATTAGAGAAATGAAGCAAGTCTTTGTTATCTGTAGTATATGTACAGTAGGGAAGTGGCAAGAAGGTAGAACATTTGATAAGAGCTGTGAAAAGTGAGCCAAAGAATTCTTAATTTACTCTGTAGGCAACAGGACCTCATTGAAGGTTTTTTTAAGCAGGCAAGAAACAGAGAATGCATATTCTATGGAAAATATCTATAATGACCAAGAAGAAACTTTATTAGAAGAAGGAGAATGTATTAGGAAAAGTAAACTCCTATAATAAATACATAGCACAGTAGCTCAAACATAATAAAATTTTCTTTCTCTTTCACATAACGGTGCAGGGCAGGTATTCCTGGGAGGGCTTAGGAAAGGGTGATGGGACTGGGTCCCATTCACAGACAACAGGCTACAGTAGCTCTTCCAACTTCAACATGTGATTTGCAATGATGGAGTAATCATCACTTCCCATCTTCAGGGAAGGTGGGGGGAGCAAGAAGGAGCACATGCAGAAATTTTTTATGGAAAAAGACATGGAAGTGGCACACATCACACCCACAAATATTCCATTGAAGAGACCTAAGTCAAATGGCCAGATTTAACTGAAGAGAAACTGGAAGTTGAGTTGTCGGACTGGGCAGTTACATCCCAGGTGCAACTCAATTACCATGAAAAAAAAGCATAGCTTATCCTGGACAACCGCACCACATACAAAGAACTCCACTCTTTACATCAAAGATTCCCGTTAGAGAACAAAGTGAGCCTGAAAAGCCTCCCTCCTACCCCCTCCTTGGTGACTTCTTTTGGTTTCACCTTTCTGTTTTGTTATTGAAATTATCAGCACTGCTTTCTGATCTCCCCAACCCTGCTGTATCTTCCCCCTTCCAACCAATTTCATGGTGAGAATAAAACTACATTCCAAAAACCTAACTGAAGAGGGCAGGAAATTATTGCAGTTAGATACATACTCTGATTTCAACATTTACCAATATGGCAAATTATATTATTGTATTTATAAATATAACAAATTTCATTATTTCATTATTGTCCCCAAATTATCCTCTATCCCCCATGAAAGCGTTGTACATTGCATCCCATTTTCCAGCCATTTACAGAAACTTTGTAAGGGATGCTGCAGGGTTATGGCATAGACACCAGGTTTGCCATGGGACTTTCTCTGGCTAATGAAATGTGAGGAGATTTGACAGAATGATTTAAGAGCCATATTGTTTCATAGCGATCTTTCGATCTGGAACCCAGAATGAATATACGTTAGAGCCACATAAAATACAAATTTGAAGAACATGTGATATGGTAAAAAAAAATACACATGTAAATCTGATGGTGATTTGTTACTACCACGTAACCTAGCAAAAGCTGACTAATGCATTAGAACAGCTTTCACTCTATCGGGTGGTATCTGGATATTTATTTTCTCTAACACGAATTTCTCCAAACTTAAGATCTCACTCTTTGCTAAAGAGAATGAACATTTCATTGAAATAGTATAATATATATTAAATAGAAAGAATATACCCGATTTCAGAATAACATATAAGATTTCTCAAGGGAAAGAATTCCATCTACTTATTTTTAAAGCATAGAATTCATTCTTTGTTATTTCTGTTTATTTTCCAATTCTACTTGCCTTACACATGGGCAAAAGTCTGAACTTACTCTATGCTTGCCATTTACAACTTCCCAGTGCTCTTCGTGTGCTGGTTTAATTATGATTTATTTTTCCAATGACTTAGCATCGAAGCACCACAGTTATCTGGGTTCACTGACTTTCTTCTGCTCTCATTATTTCTATCTCACTCTATGTATAATACAGACTGTACCATGTCCCTTTCCTTTGAAACACTGAACAACTCAGTTTCACTCTGTTTCTTTCTACTGCAATCTAGTTCCTACATCTATATTCCATCTAGTTAGAAAGAGCCTGAGCACAATGAGAATGGTTATTTTCTCAACCCTTGTAGTTTCTTCATCTTGTCTCTCAAGAATATCCTGGCACTAGGTCTCCTTTTGTTTTCCTTGCAGCAAATTAACAAACACAATAAAAAATATTTACTTAATGATTCTGCAATGGAAGATGGACTTTCAGTCAACTTACTGGTACTGATGGCTACTGCTTTTGAAAGAGGATAGATATCACCTTCATCCATCTGAAAAGCATTTTGAATATATCACAAAACACTTAAAGTAATTAGTCACTACAGAATAATATAAGCAATATCTATGAATGAGAAGGCATTTTTAAATAAATCAGTGGCAGACTTATTATTAAGATGGGGTGTATTACACAAGCTTAGTATCTTATTGGAAGACTCTTGCATTCAATTAATATAATTGCAGATGATGCTAAATTTTCAGTCTAACAAATTCTGCATGCTTTCTACTTGGCCATACTTTGCTGATATATAGCTCATTTATTGTATGTACCAAAAAATAATAATACTCGTACATTTTAAAAAGTATATTTCTATAATAGTTTGTATAAACAAAAATTATAAGATTATATATATTTTATATATAATTAGAATTCTGGAATAATGCAGATGAGAATGTTAAAAGTGGCTATATTTGTGTCATAGAAAACAGTTACTTTTTATGCTTATTTATATTTTCTTTTTATTTTTACAAACAATTTTTATTTGTATAAAAAATCTGTATTTCTGATGTATTAATACAAATTTGGTTTGTCTAAGTTTATAATATATTTGAGGAATATTTGTTATCCTAAAATTACCTTGTATAAATTTTGTGTTTTACAATTCATCATCCTATTCCATAAATGTTAAAACAGAGTATGAGAAGAAAATTGAACAATTAATCCACAAACAAGTTTTTTCCCCTTAACTTGGCAAAACTGAGTTTTACCTAAATGATTATGCAAAGATACAGGTTTAGTTCACAACTTCTAAAGTCAGACTTTTGAAAAAAGTCTTAATTGGTAAAAATAATATTTTGCCCATAATCTACATGTTCAGTTCCAAATCAACATATTCACCACCAAATAAATTATCTTCTTACATAAACCATTTTTTTCTCATTAATGTCCACTGATAATTATGAGCCTTTTGTCCCTCTCTCAGCTGTAGCTTTTCACCGATTTTGTCACAGAGCTACTCATAAAACTTCATCTGTAAGTTACATAAATTTTTCCAATATTCAAAGAAGCCTAAATTTTTTTACTAATTTATTTAATTATGTTAACAACATTGTTTTACCATCACTGTCATCTAAGAAACATTCTGTATTCAAAGTATGCTTTAGTTTCCATCTATTCTTCTATCCTGGACAAGTAGAAATATTCTGGATGGGTAGGTCTCCATTCTTTGCATATCATGTTATCTCCTCAAATTGCTAATTTAAAAGAATAAGAACAATCCGTCTGTACGCATTATTGATACTCATTGGATAACAGTGAGCAAAGTTTTATTTACTCTTTGAAATGATACACACTTCCTTGAAACACACACGCGCACACACACACGCACACACACAATCAAAAGAACATGTCTTCCCCTGAAAATCTTATCTGATAATAAACTTTCCTAATATTTTCCTGCTGAAGATTAATAAACTTCTCTCGAAACTTATATCTAATTTATGTGACTTTAAGGGTCATGCTTTAATAACAATGATGAAACACGATTATTACTTCCTAATGCTGAAATTACAGTTTTTACATTGTAAATTTTTCCTGCTATGCGCCCTGTGGCACTAACATCTTTATCACTCCATGTGTTTCTAGTTTTAAAACCTTTACCCCTGCTGTTTGAAAAATATTTCTCATTTTCGTCCCCTATGGAGTACAGAAATCCCTAAAGGCAAAGCCATTAGTGATTTCTCTGCCTTTCCCCAAACACGTATTATGATCACCAGTGCTGCTCCCACTGCCTCATTGGCTTTTGGTAAAGTATGCAAATGAGATGTTCAAAATACACACTTTTTGCAACTGTGCAAGTTCATACTGATTTATAAAATGGGCAGGCTATTAAAGTGACTGAAAATGTCAGCAAGATTTATGCATGGGTGACAAATTGTATTGGAAATGTTCATTTTTAACATGCTGCCCTAGGTTTGTTTTTTTTTTTTTTTTTAACAACCTAGATATTCCCTGTGATACATTTGTTTCAAGGCCATTTTTTCCTCCCCAAACATACTTTTGACAGTGACTTTTTGACTGGAAAAATAAACAATGCTACTTCGCAACCATACAAATTGTATTTTATCACAGAAAGCAGTACTTGGAAGATATAATAAATTTCCTTTTGACACCCATTTTCCCTATGTACCATTAGTCCACTATGGTTAAATAGTTTCCTTTTATAACAGATAACTTGAGTTGCATGTATAAATATTTCATCACTAAGATATGAAATTATGTAACCATCAAAACAATTACCCAGTCACCTCTGAGGAAAATATTTCGTTTATATTAAAAACGCTCAATGTAGGGAACAAAAGATAGGAGTGACAACTGACATATATCTTCTGGAGTTTATGACTCCATCTTTGGGAAATCCCATGTTAAAAATGGTCTAGCGGGGGCGCCTGGGTGGCGCAGTCGTTAAGCGTCTGCCTTCGGCTCAGGGCGTGATCCTGGCGTTCTGGGATCGAGCCCCACGTCAGGCTCCTTCCTAGGAGCCTGCTTCTTCCTCTCCCGCTCCGCCTGCTTGTGTTCCCTCTCTCGCTGGCTGTCTCTGTCAAATAAATAAAATCTTAAAAAAAAAAAAAAGGTCTAAGCGATATTCATATGACTCTCCTCTATTATTTGTGAATTTGCTCCAGAATGCTCTAGCTCTTTCTGTGATTCAAACAGGCAGCAGTAGCACTCTTACCAGTCCAAGTGTGGTCTTTGAGCAGAGCTCTTGGTATTTTATATCTCTGGATGACAGCCATTCATTCACTAAAGGAAGCAAAGGAATCAGAAAAATAGTACTGGAGCCAGTTTACGCAACACCATTTAAGAAATTAACTAGACCATCCTGGCAGACCACAAGACATATACACACAGCAGAAATAACACAAGTATAAAATGTGGTGTATGACAATTAGAGAAGAATGGATTATAGAAATCAAATACAGTAAATGAAGAACTGCCTATGATTAATTTTACAAAGAACAGATCTTATCAGCAGTATTATGCAGTCTCTCTAGTTGGAAAAGTTTTGTGTTAGAATTCTAATTCTACTTTTTATATTCAGATCAGTTTGCACCAATACTATTATTGCAACTGATTTTCCTAATTAGTTCATTAAGTTGCATAACAATTGGTTTACAACTAACAACTCTTCTTGATGTTAAAATGGTGAAGATAAAATTGATTTAAAGCCCACTTCTGATCATTCATTCTTACACATTCGTATGTCCTGGTGTTTGATGAAGCTCTCCTTATATGACTGCCAGCCTCTCTGCCCTGTTTTCGCTTAAGTGTCATGGCTATGTTCTTGCTTATTAAAAAGAGTTAGCGTTATGCGTTGTACTGAAAAAAATCCAAACACTTTTAAAAAGAAAAAGAAGCAACAAAAAAACATCTGCTTTTCATCAAGGGGTGCCATCTTATAGCTTATACGAAAATGAAAGTTTGAAGAGAAAGCAATAGGAGTTATGAATAAGCAAAGATTTGTATAGGTGAAGATGCAATTAGAAAAGACTGGAGAAATTGTTTTATTTATTTTTTTGCTGTTCTTTCTACCTAAAAACTTTAATTAATCACTTTAATAAAATAAATACCATGTGTAAGATCTTCTTTGTTCACATATTTTCTGTTTAAAAGAAATAAATATTTTACATTGACACTGAAATAACCTCATAAAAATGTTTTCCTCTAGATTTTTAACTTTGCTTCCATAACTGTTGGGGCCATCAGTCTCCTCACAACAGTAAGAGTTTGCCTTCAAGTTATCAACAAGAAGCACGCTTTCCTGACTGGCAGTCATTCCCATAGAAACATCTTTACCCCAGAGGATACAAGTGGAAACATTCAAAGAAGAACAGAAAGTACATTTAAGAACATTTGGTGCAACATCAAGAAAATCTGTCTATGAGACAAGTAAAGTCCATCCCCTTTCCTGGCCCCTTCATTGAGATGCATCAGAGGAGTAATTTACTACAAGTGGTTTAATCAGATATTTAACTCATAAAGTCTAGGGTTAATACTTGCTTATATAGGTAATATACACATGTATGTAAATAGAATGACATAGATATAATGTTTAATAAAAGATTATTTTGAAATCTGATTTGATTTTGTCATCATCTTTAAAGATTAAATAAAATTATTAAAACTCCATAATGCATGTTGAGTATGAGTGGGGCCTTTACTTTGCATTCAGAGTCCAGAGTGCTAACCATTACATGATGGAACTTTACTTTGCATTCAAATGGCTAAATACATCTTCTACACAATTGGAAATGTCACTATTTTCTTCACTGTGTTGACTCTCCCCACCAGACGGTTCATGTTGATTTATTTCCCTAGTAATAACTCCTTAGTAGCAGATCAAATATAGATTGGGTTAGTTAAAGAAACATTAATTGAGCATCTAATAACTTCTAGATAATTGTGGGAGTACAATGATTGAAAAGGCATGTTTCCCACCTGTGAGGGGGTAAAGTATAATGACAATGGATAGAGGGACTAGGCTATCAGTTAGGATAGAGTTCCACTGCCAATACAGTCATTGTTTATTGGGGGTGGGAGGAATGGGGATGCTTACCAAGAGTTGGAATTTTGGTGTTATCCTTTTCTCAATGAAGGGTAGTCTCTTGCATAAATTGATGAATCTCAAATGAGAAAATCTATTTTACTTAAATTATTTCTACGTTTCAAAATATATAAGCCTTATACGACCTATCCCCAAACAATACAGGCAAATTTTTAATTTCTCCAGAAATAATTCCTAGATAAACAGGCCTTTTAACTAAGTCCTCTCCCTCCCCATTTATATCATTCTCATTTATCTTTTGAAATCTCAGCCTTGATGTTATTGGACAGTAAAAAGGCTGCAATGGGACCCCTGTCAAAGGACAATTTTCTTCCTTGAATGATAAGCAATGGAACATGTAAGAACAAAAAGCCAACTGATTAATGGCATGCAATTCATCTACAATTATCTTGCCCATGTTACACAGTCATTGTATAGATTGGACTAGATCATTAAATTATGTGACAGCAATCAGCCATCTAACTTTAAAAGAGGTGGGAAGAGCCAATTTAAAAACTTAATATCTCAGGATGATACAGTAGCCTGAGAAAACCAGCCAATTTAGAGAAAATTACCATATGTACCAACCAGAATGATAGATGTGAGCCTTAGTTAAGCATTTGTCCCTGTGCTGATGATGTTTGGAATTCAGTAAAGAACTCTGTGCTCCTTCAATATGTGTTTAAGAAGGGTGGTGATCCAGGGAAGTAAACATAGAAAAGTGAAATATAGACTTAAGGAGGAAATACATTTTCCTGGTAACATTCCACTCTCCGTAACTTTACTGGAAATTTGGGACCATATTCTGAGACGCGAAGATCAAGGTTCTACTGTGTTCTTCCACGTTTAATACTTAGTTGTGCCTCACATACATTGCATCTTTATTTGATATACTTATGTATTAGATATGCATTCTATAAACCCCGAGGCATGAGGTTCTCATTCAAAATGGGATTGAGGACTTTAAATAACAGTGGAAAGGTCCAATGTGAATTACTCCTATAATTATAATGTAACCCAAATTGGCAGTCAGAAGATATGAAAGTAGCCAAGTGAAATGTTAGGAAAGTAAAACATATGTATCCCCATCTCATGCTTTTAGTTAAACATTACTGAAAGCATAATTTGAGCAAAACATGGTAGTAGGCAGAAGGGACTTAGGGAACTTGGGACCTAAAAGATCTCAGAATCCAGTGGGGCAACAGAGTATGTAATTACATTTGACTTGGACAAATGCTATGCTAAGGGGAAGAGCATCCCTGGAGCAAGGTGATGGGAGAGAGCACACTGCAGGGAAATCTAGCACAGGTTATCATCACAAAGAACGACATCATCTCAGAGTTTAATGAAGCCAATGAGGAGTTCTCCTAAATTAACAGAGGATAATTTTCAATGCATACTGTCCTATTCAGCTCTGACTGCCGTAACAACACTGGGTGGTTTAAAGAACAGAATTTATCTTTGATAGTTCTAGAGGCTGGGAAGTCCAGGATCAAGGTGCTAGCTCATTCAGTTCCCTGGTGAGGGCCCTCTTTCTGGCTTGCAGATGACCAGCTTCTCACTGTGTCCTCATATACATCTTCTTATGAGGGGCCCCCACCCTCATGGCCTCTCCCAAAGACCCCATCTCCGTCATACTGGTAGTTAGGGCTTCACACAGGAATTTCAGGTAGACACATTCAGTCCATACCACATACTCAATCTCATACAAACTTATTGTGTTTTTATTCAATATCTATGATAATTTCCTTATATGTAAAGTGACTACTTTTCCTTTGCTTCAAATATACACTTGATTCTATTTTTTTTTAAAGATTTTATTTATTTATTCGACAGAGATAGAGACAGCCAGCGAGAGAGGGAACACAAGCAGGGGGAGCGGGAGAGGAAGAGGCAGGCTCATAGCTGAAGAGCCTGATGTGGGGCTCGATCCCATAACGCCGGGATCACGCCCTGAGCCGAAGGCAGGCGCTTAACCGCTGTGCCACTCAGGCGCCCCTACACTTGATTCTATGTTGAATGCTTATCATCAAATCATGACACTAAATTAATGGATGTCAGAGAAGTTTATGAGCATTGTTCAGGGTTAGCAAGTATTTCATTTCCCATAACTGCACAACATACCCAAGATTATAAGGATTGAGGGACAATTTCTGCCTTTCCTTGTGAAAATCAAGTTGATTATATGGCCCAATTGTGGATGCAGTATTAGTGGGACCTGAGCAAATGTGACTTTCAATGTTATTATTTTATTTTGAATCACTTTGACACTGTGAGGGAATCATATGCTGATTATTTTTTCTCCTTTATATTGAGAAGAAAATCTTCTTTTACAGAACTTCTACCTTTTGAGCATAAGTAGTTGGTAACTACTTCAAAATCATGGTTGGTCTTTTTTCTAAAACTCGAAGAACCCCAAATCCAGATGACAGACCAAATACATATGAACATAACCCTATAAATTTCAGGATGGTGTGTCTTATTTGGTGCTGCATGGCAGGGATACTTGAGGACACACATTTTCCTATTTGTTACATTATTAAAGCCTGTCTTTATTTATGTAAATGCTCTCATGAAATACTTTTTTAAATTAATTAACATATTCATTAATCTATTTGTTTTTAAAGATTTTACTTATTTATTTTAGAGAGAGAGAGAGCATGAGCTGGGGGAGGAGCAGAGGGAGAGGGGCAAGCAGACTGCACTGAGCACAGAGGCCAACATGAGGCTCGATCCCAGGCCCCTGAGATCATGACCTGAGCCGAAATCAAGAGTCGGACACTTAACTGACTGAGCCATCCAGGCGCCCTTATTTTTTAATTTATTTATTTGAAAGAGAGAAAGCATGTGCAGGGGGAGGGAGAGGTACAAGCAGACTGCGTGCTGAGTGTGGAGCCAAGGACTCGGGGATGGATCCCACAATCCTAAGATCATGACCTGAGCCCAAACTAAGGGTCAAATGCTTAGACTGGGCCACCCAGGCACCCCATTATGAAATAACTTTTAAATGATCCGTGAGACTGTGACCTAACATTCTCCGATTTATACCTATTGCTTTTTAATGAATTAAATATGGTGAATTTTTGGCCTAATGATAACACTGATAATAACAGTAATAACATCATTCAAGATTTATTGAAACTTTAAACTATGTGTCAACTATTCTTCTAAGTGTATCGTATGTCTCCTTTCACCTAGTCCGAGCAATAATCTTATTTATTCCCCTGAGGCAGAAAGAGTCAAGCAATTTACCTGAGGTCATAAAAGTAAAAAGAGGAAAGGGCATGGCTTTAACACAGGTAATCTGACACCATAGATAATTCCCAATCATCATTCCCACAGTAGCTGATAACTGACTAAAAACCATAGCTGCTCATTTTCTTAAAACTGAAAAGAATCAAGTCCAAGAAACAGATCAAATAAATACAGTATGAAAACAACTCTATGACTCTCTGGATGCTTCTCAAGACATCACACCAAGTCTAAAGCCTTTAGAGCTTTGGGAACCCTCTTTAAGAAAAAAGGCACAAAATTATGAATACCTAAATATTTATTTAGAATGACAAAGCACGCCAAAATGCCATTTTTAAAAAGATATTGAATATGGTAAATAACACAACATTTTGAAAAATAATACTTTTACCAATTGACTTCTGGCCCATCTCTGTAATGTTTTCCCCCTATATTTTTGGTTGGTACTTTCTTTCATCATCTCTTTACATAACTATAATTTCTTAAGTATTCTATTATTTTTATACAATGAAGAGATAATTAAATTTTTCCTCTATTATATTTGACCTTTTTTTTTAAAATTAGCAGTTTAGAAAAGTTACTTTCAGAATCACAACTCATTATTGGTAAGAGCATGTGAACTTCTAGGGCTGTTGTCAAATTTGGGGAAATTTCTGTCTTTTTTTTTTTTTAATATGAGCTGTAGATTTGAGGGGAAAATGTCAATGGAATAGCTTCTGATTTTGGAAATTCTGAAACTTGTTTCTCTTCCACTACCTATATTCTTTCAGTGTCAGGTAAGCACAAGCCTTGATCATTTTGCAATGTCACCTCTGAGTGTACACCCTTTGGGTCCTGAGGCATGCAGAGTAGGCACAGTGGATGAAGAGCATATCTGGTGGCATTTCTGAACCAGGATGACTAGCAGAAACCAAACACAGAAGTGTATGACAGCAAGATTTAGCAAACCAAAATACAGAATGACAAGATAACTTAAATTTCATGTGAACAACAGATCATGTTTTTTGGACATATACTAAAAACCTAATCTGTTGTTATTCTAAAATTCAAATTTAACTAGTGTCCTGAATTTTATCTGGCAACCTTACAGAAACACATCTTTGAAACACAAACATAACCCACTAAACCCAAATTAATTATCTTCACCCAAAACTTCCCCAGAGCAAGATCCCCAAATGGCCTATGGCTACTTCACCACCATTGGATGAATGGGAAGTACAACAGAGAGGAAATCGGAGAAGGGATAGACAGCGGTTTTAACAAATAAAAGTTACAATACTCTACTTTGACCATGTATGCAAATAAATGACCACACGGCACATTGCCCATGCCACTATCAGTACCAGGGATCCATGCAAGTGAGGAGCCCTAAACACTGCTTTAATAGGATTTGAGGTTAAACTGCCTCAGTTCAGTGGATCTATTTAAAAACAACACTACTGGCCCAAGGCCAGGGGCTGTGACTATCCACCAAAACTTCCAAAAAGTTCTACCAACTCAGCCTGTGAATTCTGAATTCCTTACTCTCTGAACATTCATATATTCATATTATAACACATTACTTCATAGTTATTTGTTTATAAAAGCCTGGTTATTTTCTCTTTCTCAGCTAGGTAGCTATCTATTTATCTATCTATCTATTCATCAGGTTTTTTCACAACTAGATTTTAGATTCCTAGTATTGTGAAGTATTTAAATTCCAAAGTATTGTGAAGGTTTCCCTCCTGCCCTCATTTTATATGTTTCCTATGGTTACTTGAATAAAAAATTTCAGTGGGAAGAAGGAAAAAAAAAAAGTACAAGAATATATTGTGCTATTTTGTATAATTAGAAAGTAGCATAATTTACATAAAAGATATGGCTTCCTGTTTAGGCAACTTGCTGGATGTCTCTTCAGTGTGTGAGATGGGCCCATTGCCTTGTGATCTTGGAGAAGAGGGAAATATAAAGAGAGAACTGATTAACTCTAGAGCATCATAGGAGAAGAATATCCCTACAAGCAGCTGAGGACAGAAAGGGAGTAAGGGTGAAGGAAGATGTTGAAAGAAACTGAGTGAGAATGAAAAGCCCAAGTTTTATGTGAAGAGGCCAGAGTTATAAAAAGATATAATCAGTGAGATGTTTTCCTAGATAGGAAACTGTACTATATTTCCAGGTGTTACAATGCCTAATATTGGATTTTAAGGATATTTTTTCACTTCACTAAGTTCTTACAACTCTTTCCTACTAAACACTCTTTAGTCAACATCCAGTACACATGGTAAATTTGAGTTGGTGGTACTTTGGAAGAATTATTGAGCGCAGGTAGTCTATTATATGGAAAGGGAGATCATTAAAATAGGAAGAACTGGGTTTAATCGCAAAGGTGCTATGTTCTCTGAAGTAGACTAGATTTTGGACTAGCAAGGTGATTAGAAGGCCCATAGAAATCCATAGAAAAACTGACTGAAACTATATAGTATTTGAAATTCTAATCTAGAGCCATAGTTTCTGCATATTTTTCAAATGGGCAAAGTTTACCAACACATGGTCATTGACATAGCAAATGTCCATTCTCTCTTCTACCTGTTCTACCCTCTACCACACATTTAAAATTGTGTATCTTTTGTCTCTCTTATATCAATTAGTTTGGTAAAGCAGGAAGAAGAAGGTCTTTGCTAGCTGTATACCACTTTAAGCAATGTCTACTTCACAGTGCATTTTATTCCCAACCCTGTTGAGTATCTCTTGTTTCCTCACTACACTTTATTTATAGAACTTTCAGCTACATGCCCAACACAGGTAAAATGTCAGGTGATGTAAACCATATTTCCCTGCAGCCCTTTGGCCATAACATTATAAAGAAAGCACCTTTAATTTATCATGTCCTCCTTGAGTGCCCACAGCTATCTCACTTAGCAGAGCCCAGGATCCTTCTGTGGAGGGCTTGGAAAATGTGACAAGACTATAAAATGAAAGGGTTGCATGGGGCGATTGCTAAGAATCATTCCAGTGCTAGAATTCTGTGTTGCTGTGACTCCATCCTCCACAGATAAATGTTCACTGAGTGCAGAAGGAAACAGCCATGCTTTACTAGTATTCTCTAATAAGGGCAAGACCATTTGGCAGTTTGCATAATTAGTGATGGAATATTTTCAACCTAAGCTCTAATATATGGTATGTTACAATATTCCAAGGCTGAAATTAATTTTTTTTTTAAAAAAGTGAGTTGTGATATTTAGTGTCTATACTCTTTCTTGAGAATTTTTAATTGATGGGGTAAGGGCTAGGATAAAGGGGATGTGTGGAGGTGTTTCTTAAAGCATATGTGACACCTAGTGAAAAAGAACTTGAAAAGAATAAATATATTTCTAAGAGTAATTTTATATTTATTGCACTTAATTTAACAAATTATTGCAGGAAACACATAGACAGCATTTTCCCACTAAAATTATTATACTTAAATGAACTTTTGACAATGTATTAATTACAAGGACATGACCACATTTATTCTGCTGATCCAGTAATTACACGCATTAAAGAAATATTTATCCACAAACCATGCAGTGTACTTCAAAACAGCATTTATTGCCAAATTACATTTCCTGGATATCTGTGCCCTATTTCCAGTTACTAGCAATTTTTTTAATTTTAAGAGGAAGAGAGAAGTGATGAGAAATTTGAAAAATACTGTATAAATAAATGCTAACTGATGTGAAAAGATTGAAATGTAGATCTTTTTAATCATAGACCTCAGAAAAATAATTGTGAGACACCTTAATTCATGTGTTTCAGATAGAAGGAGGATAGCAACAATCATAATATTTCAAGTTCCTTCTTTTTTCCTTGCCTATCTTTAGTAATAAATAAAAACAAAACACATTTTAAACAAAAATATGATTTCACACAAGATAATAGGAGGAAAATTAATATAGATGGCATCTGTCTTAAAGATGCAAATATGTAATTTGAAAAAGAGCTTGAAAACTTTTATGAAATATTGTTTATAGTACAATCAGAATTGTTCTACCTCTGTAGCAATTCAGATACAAACATGTTCACTTTCACTTTGTGTTCATGTTTTTTAAACATAAATATTGGCTTTTTATTAAAAGGGAAGTCCATTTAGATACTCTGACCACACATTGATATTGTCTCTGTGCAGTTTAATGTTTTTGAGTAATCATAATATTGCAGGTTCTATGGTAAAAACAGACACAAAGATTAATTAACGGGTTAAAAATTAAGAGGAAGAGAATCAATACATTGCTAAGCATTTTCACTGTTTTTATCTGTCAAGTTTTTATTTAAATTATAGCTAGTTAACAGATAGTGTAATATTAGTTTCAGGAGTAGAATTCAGTGATTCATCACTTACATAGAACACCCAGTGCTCATCCTAACAACTGCCCTCCTTAATATGCATCACCCATTTAGCCCATCCCCCCACTGCCCCTCCATCAACCCTCACTTTGTTCTCTATTGTTAAGAGTCTCTTATGATTTGCCTCCCTCTCTGTTTTTATCTTATTTTATTTTTCCTTACCTTCCCCTATGTTCATCTGTTCTGTTTCTTAAATTTGTTTAAATTCCACAAGTGAAATCATATGATATTTATTTTTCTCTGATTGACTTATTTCACTTAGCATAATACACTCTAGTTCCATCCATGTCGTTGCAAATGGCAAGATTTTGTTCTTTTTGATGGCTGAATAATATTCCATTATAGATACACACACACACACACACACACACACTCAGTGCTCATCCTTAATACCCATCACCCATTAGCCCATCCCACACCTACCTTCCCTCCAGCAATCCTCAGTTTGTTCTGTATAGTTAAGAGTCTGTTATGGCTTGACTCCCTCTCTCTTTTTTTTCCCCTTCCCCAATATTCATCTGTTTTGTTTCTTAAATTCCACATATGAGTGAAATCATATGGTATTTGTCTTTGACTGACTTATTTCACTTAGCATAATACACTCTAGCTCCATCTAGCCCCCAAATACATAAAACAGTTAATAACGAACATAAGGCAACTCAGTGATAATAATACAATAATAGTAGGGGACTTTAACACCCCACTTACAGCAATGGGCAGATCATCTAAGCAGAAAATCAACAAGGAAACAATGGCTGTGAACAACACACTGGACCAGATGAACTTAACAGATATATTCAGAACATTTCATCTTAAAGCAGTGAATACACATTCTTTTCGAGTGCACGTGGGACATTCTCCAGAATAGATTACATACTGGGTCACGAACTAGGCCTCAATAAATACAAAAAGACTGAGATCATACCATGCATATTTTCCAACTACAATGTTACAAAACCTGAAGTCAACCACAAGAAAACCTTGGCAAGACCACAAACACATGGAGGTTACAGAACATCCTACAAAAATGAATGGGTTAAACAGGAAATTAAAGAAAAAAAAAATTTAAAATATGTGGAAACAAATGAAAATGAAAACACAATGGTCCAAAACCTTTCGGATGCAGCAAAGGCAGTCGTAAGAGGGAAGTATATAGCAGTACAGGCCTACCTCAGGGAGCAACAAAAACCTCAAATACGTATCCAAACCTTACACTTAAAGGAGATAGAAAAAGAATAGCAAATGAAGCCTAAAGCCAGCAGAAGAAGGGAAATAATAAATATTAGCGCAGAAATAAATCATATAAAAACAAAAAACCCCAGTAGAACAGATCAATGAAATTAGGAGTTCATTCTTTGAAAGGATTAGTAATATTGATACAACCATAGCCAGATTTACCAAAAAGAGAAAGGACCACATAAATAAAACCATGAATGAGAGAGATCACAACCAACACCACAGAAATACAAAAAATTGTAAGAGAATATTATGAAAAATTATATGCAAAAAATTGGGCAATCTGGAAAAAATAGATAGATTCTTAGGAACATATAAACTACCAAAACTGAAATAAGAAAAAACAGAAAATTTGAACAGACTGATATCCAGCAAAGAAACTGAATCGGTAATAAAAAATCTCCCAACAAACAAAAGTCTACGGCCAGATGGCTTCCCAGGGGAATTCTACCAAACATTTAAAGAAGAGTTAATACCTATTCTTCTCAAAGTGTCCTAAAAAATAGAAATGGAAGAAAAACCTCCAAACAACTTCTATGAGGCCAGCGTTACCTTGGCTCCTAAAACCAGACAGAGACACAGTAAAAAGGAAAATTACAGGCCAATATCTCTGATGAACATGGATGCAAAAATTTTCAACAAAATACTAGCAAATCAAATCCAACGGTACATTAAAATAATTATTCACCAAGATTAAGTGGGATTTATTCTTGTGCTGCAAGAGTGGCTCCATATTCACAGATCAATCAATGTGATGCACCACATTGATAAAAGAAAGGATAAGAACCATATGATCCTCTTGATAGATGCTGAAAAAGGATTTTACAAAATATAGCATTCATTCTTGATAAAAACCCTCAACAATGTAGGGATTGGGAATATACCTCAACATCATAAAGGCCATATATGAAACTCCCACAGCTAATATCATCCTCAATGGGGAAAAAAAAAAAACAGAGATTTTCCTTTATGGTCAGGAACAAGACAGGGATGTCCATTCTCACCGTTACTCTGGATGTTGTAAAGCACAGCTGAAGGAAAAAGGGATGGATATTCCTTCCTTAAGGTGCTACAGCTGGTGAGAGTCACAACGTATTCTGAATTGAAGAACTAGCCCATTAAACTTAACCAAAGAAGCTGTTTTTTCCCCAGTGGCATATTTTATTATGTTTATCAAATAATGGAAACATATCTCTCTATAAAGACAGTGGAGCTCTGATAGTAAACTCATCCCTACCCCCACCCCCACCTTCTGTCTGTAAAAGAGCAAGAGATTCCAAATTCTTTGAGTATCCTTTGAGTGTCCAAACCCTCTGAGCATTCTTTGAGCACTTAGAGAGATTTTAAGCCCTTGGGTATTTCACAGAAAATTGCAGAATCGACCTTAAATTTTCAATGAAAGGAAAACCCACAGTCTTTTCTAGTTCCTCATTCCAGGTAAAAAAGGAGAAAATGTTTTTAAAAGTTTAACACTTAGTGTGTAAATTAATAATAATAATAGTAATTAAACTAGGAACACTAGGATGGAAAACCTATTTTTTGAATGCCTTATTTGAGTTAATATTTTATATACATTAGGTCATATTATACTCTTAACTTCTTTTTTAATGGACTTAATACAACAATATACATCTAAATAAGAAGATTACAACTATTATATGTCACAATCTGATTGAGTTTGAGGGGATCCTTAAAACATGAAAAATGTACAATATGTTTTTTTCCACATTTAATTTTTTAAGAAATTAAAATACATCATCAAATTCATGTCTGTCCTTAATAGGGCAGTGTATCTACTGCTCCTAAATGCCTGTATCAATTCCTAAAAGCAACTGGTACCACTTAGTACTGATGAAGTAGCAGAGAGCTTTCTCAAATACCTAAGAGACAGGCATGTAGTATTTTAGGTGATGGGGGTCAACATTTGCAATTACTGACCTTTGCTCAGTGCATCAGACTCTATCAATGTAAGTACACATACCACCTTATTTGTTTGTGGTGAAATTGCATCATCACATGGCAGAAGACCAAGTACATATGAATGAGATGGTTAAAAGGCCCACACACAGAGCAGGGTACCTTAATTCTGGTTCTTTCTGCTATGGGAACATAGGTAAAGTTGGGCTAGATGATCTCTAAATACTTTTTAGATATCTAAATACTTGACACTTTTTAGCTCTAAATCCAAAGAAGATATTTCATTAATTACAAAACACTGCTTAAATGTAAGCATGCATATTTTTTAAAAGCTAACTTGTAGATGCAAGAAACAAGAATAGTGTATGCTTTAAGCTGCATAAACAATTCCTGCTATAAAAATTAAAGTATTAATCTTAACTAAAACTCAGAAGTGGGCTATTATAAAATTATGTCTTAAAAATATTTGAAGGCATATAATAGAGATTTTCTTGCCTTGGAGAGAATAAAGTAGGGGAACATAGGAGAAAAGTAAAAGGGCTATCATGTCCAAAACACTTTCTATTAAGATTAGAATACCATTCCTCTCCTCTCCCCCCCCACCGCAGCTCTACTCTGGCCCAACCATGCCACCACAACACCAAATCTAATTAAAATGCCCTCATTGTATTTCTGCCTGAGCTACTATATAATCTGTTTCTACTGCTGGCAGTGATTGAGAAATAATATGAATTAAAGCACGTTAGATCAAATAGATAAATGTAGGTATGGCTTAAAAGGCAAATGAAAGATTAATATAAATTATATTCATTTATTTTTAAATGTTTCATTTTGATAACCTACTTTTGGCAAAATTATGTGTAGATGAACAGCCAGGGAAAAAGCAAGAGTTTAAAAGTTGTTTTATAGTCTATTTCTTCTTCATGTAACAAATATGCATTTATTATTCTTGAGTCACAACTACTAATATTTTTGGCTTTCGAAGCACTTTGAAAAATTCAGTGACAAATGCTCAGCATTGACTTCATACACCAAAGTCTTCGCTATCTGCCTAAAATCTCTTTTTGTGGGTTTTGTGGTTATAGCAATTAGGCTTCCACATCTGGCTACGTCCCAAGAGTCAGAGAATCTGGTTAGAAAACAAGACTCCTAGCTTAAAAATCTTTCCTCTGTGCAACTGGGTTGGAAAGACATGCTTCCCTTTAAAAAAAAAAAATGTGTTAACTCACGTGGCTCTCAAAGATTCCTCCTTTCTATCACTTATTTCTCATCATCCATAACAATCAAAATGAATATATTCCAAGAACAGAATTTTAATAAGAAATTGATCACTAATTATACACTACAACAAGAGACACAAAGGAAAGCACATATTAATATATGTTTAAAATATGATAAAATTTAAAACCAATGCTCGAAAAAAGAAACACTATGATAGGGTGCCTAGGTGGCTCATTCAGTTGGGCTTCTGAATCTTGATTTCTGCTCAGGTTGATCTTGGGGTTGTGGAATCGGGTTGTAGGGCTCTGTGCTGGGTGTGGAGCCTGCTTACGATTCTCTCTCTTCTCCTCCTTCTGCTCTTCCCCCCAGTTTGTGCACATGCTCTCTCCCTACCTCTCTTTCTCTTTCTAAAAAAAAATTAAATAAATAGAAATCGAAAATAAAATCTTAACAGCAACAACAAAACACAATGATATACTGGGCATAAGTTTTATCTGAAATCCGTAGCCTATACTCTACTGATTGGTGAAACTCTAAAACCAAAAACAAACAGATTTATGATTTGGAAATTCTGATCATAGGAACAAATCATGAAATAGAAATAAGAAGTAGAAATATTGGAAAGAATGATGAAAACTTGTGTTGTTTTTTTTTTTCAGTGACTTTTCTCATATCAAAAGTAACTAGTCAGGTGGTAATAGCTGGAAAAAAATGATGCTAAAGTAGCAAAATTTAATAAATAAAACTATTCCCAGAATAATTTTAATAATGTTTGCATAGTACCAATATGTTTTTATAACAAACAACCTTTTGTAAAGATACCAACAAGTATATTTTAATAGAAAATAGAATCCAGATTTTCCTAAATCTTAGAAAAAATATATAAAAAATAATAATTTTCAAGATTTATAGTTTCAATGTGATAGAAACTGTAATCTTAATGGCCTATTTTGTGGATCTTGACAAACTAAACCTACAATCTACATAAAAGAAAAATAAAATGTATTTGTGTATGTGTATGGTGTGATGTGTTTCAATGAAAAGAGGTATACACCTATAAAGCTAAGGTAATTGCAACAGTGAAGTAATAAATCAAGAATCAAAACACAAACTGTGGGCCATTATGCCCTAACGAATGCTAAAGAAGCAAAGTCAGCTTAATCACATCTGAAATATGAGAAACTCCAATGAAAATGCCAAGAATTTAGTATTAAACAAAATAGCTAGGTATTCTCCTCCCAACTCTTCCTTTTATTAAACAAATGGACTTTGAATTTCCTAACAATAGTTTTGTGGGGGAAAAAATAATAATCAAAGGATAGATTTAAATAAAATAAACACTGGCATGTTTGGAGTGGTTATCTCAAGGTTGGAAGATTGTAAATTGAGTTATTTTTATGGTGTTCTTTACATATCTTCTTGCATTTTACAAATGTTTTCCAGTAACTATGTTTTCTTTTTAAGAAGGAAAGAAAGAAAGAAAGAAAGAAAGAAAGAAAGAAAGAAAGAAAGAGAAAGAAAGAAAGAAAGAAAGAAAGAAAGAAAGAAAGAAAGAAAGAAAGAGAAAGAAAGAAAGAAAGAAAGAAAGAAAGAAAGAAAGAAAGAAAGAAAGAAAGAAAGGGAAGGAAGGAAGGAAGGAAGGAAGGAAGGAAGGAAGGAAAGAGAAACTACCTTGAAAAATCCCCTTTCTAAACTTGTGTCACCCAGCCCAGTTGGCCATGCACTGGATAACTTACAGAGCTAGAATATCCAATGTTCTAATACCAAAATTAAGTATTTTATTGGAAATCTTGGCCTTTGGCAAATATGATCCCACACTGATATGCTGCAGGTAGTGTCCTCTCTAACAAGTTCTATAATTACGGTATATCTTTTTAATCTTCTGATTTCCATGTTTTCACCCTTAAAATGGTTTGATTAAGTGATAATTTGTTTCTAACAGAGTATGGACTTGCTTTTTAAAAATTTTTTCTAAAGTATCTATTATTGCTATTGATAATTTGGATATTGCTGCTGATGCTGTTAAAGATGATGACGATGATGAAAACTAACCTTTATTGAGCATTTACTATGGGTCAAATACTGTTCTAAGCAATTTTACAAAATTAACTCATTTAATAAGCACAACAACTATTTTATAGATTGGAAAACCTGGCATCATATCCTCTATGCTACTAAGTGGTAGAGCAAGGATATGATCCTAGGTCATTTTTCTCTAAAGCCTAAACTCGAGAGCAAGCCCTAATCAATGATATTGGCCCTAGGCTTGTATCAGGTTTTCTGGCTCTTGTTTTATGGCACTTGCACACATAATAAAGTTAGCAGAGAAAGTACATTCATTGATTCACTTTCAGTGAATTGCAGATACACACCCAGTTAAATGGATTTCCTGAGTCTATTCTTTTAACTAAATTACCTAAATAGCTAAATAATTTCTAAGATAGAACACTGGAACATTGATCACTAAGCAAAATTTTAAGTTTATATACTATTTTGCTTTTTACTTTTATATGCTCTAGAGAGGCTGTAGCTTTTGTTCAGGATAATGCAAGCATTCATATTTGACACTTTTAGCAGGAGAACCTACTGTGTGTAACTGTAGAAAGGCATGATGTGTGCTCATCAAAATTTAAAGTACAGCTGGTAAAATCTAGTGGAGTTTCTTGGGCTTGGGAGAGTAAATTATACAGGCTTTAAAAAATGTGAGATTCCTTATAAAAACTTCCAGAGAGAATTTATGGCTTTAGTAATCTCAATATCTTAATTTTATTACCTCAAGGAATAATCTTTGAGAGTTTATGATCGGAATAGGGGAATTGGTCAAGAAAACTGTGAGACTTTGAAAGAGGCATTAAAGATCACTAGAAATCATGTTCAGAGTATACGTACAGATTATGTCCACTTTTCATAGTGTTTGAGTCATTTTATAATTTGGTAAATTGTAGAAAACAAAGAGTAATGCAAATAATTCATATCCATAGAAAGACAAACAGATTTCATTCAGTGGAGTACAATTAATTGTTGCCCTGCAGATACTGATCAGATTCACATCAATTCATAAATTCATTTCAGCATTCCTCAATACATAAATATATACATATATGTGTGTATATAATGTGTTCTTAGAAATCTCTTTTGAACTAGTTATATCTTACTAATTCCCTCATTAATTAATTAGTTAAATTAAATCTTAAAGATGCACCCATTTAAAAAATAAACAACAATTTTAGAGATCATTTATCCAAATGACAGTGGGAGGGAGGAGGGAATGGAGTGTATTTTCGGAAGATAAAATTATATGCGTAAAACCCCTATAGCAGGAGAGAGCAAGATCTAAATCAAGAAACTGGAAGAAGGGCAGGTACTTGGGACAAACAGTATGAGATAAGGCTGGAGAGGGTAGGCAGGATCCTAGAATGTTGAAAACTGCAGGCCGCAATTAAGAATTTCTATTTTTATATCAAAAGAAATGAGATAAATCCATTAAAGTGCTCTAAGATGGACATGGGGAGATGGATTTTTAGATAATTAGATTTTATTTCAAAAAGATGGCCAGTACTATTGAAAATGGACTGGAGAGGAGACTGTAGAAGCAGGCTGCTAGTGAATAAGTGAGATATTATAGAAGCTTGGAAAAAAAAAAGTGGTGATAGTGGAGATGGAGAGGAATGGATTAATTTGAGAGCTATTTCTAAAGAAAACAATTCGCTAAGACATGGAAACAACCTAATCCATCAGTGGATGAATGGATAAAGAATGTGGTACATATAAGCAATGGAATATTATTTAGTCATTGATAATGGAAGGGGGGCAAAATTGGTGGTTAAAAGATACAAAATTCTAGTTATAAAATAAGTCATGTGGATGTAATGTACAGTATGGTAACTATATTTAATAATACTGTATTATATATTTGAAAGTTGCTAAAAGAGTAGATTTTAAAAGTTCTCATCAAAAAAATATTGTTAACTATGTAGGATGATGGATGTTAACTAGTCTTACTATGGTAATCATTTCATAAAATGTACAAATATTGAATTATTATGTGGTACACCTTAAATTAATATGTTATGTCTATGATACCTCCACCAAAAAAAAACCTAAAAATTATCCACTCGTTATTAATTTTTTAGTTTTGCTATTAATATACTCAAATTTTCTTTACAAAATAACCCACCAATAAATGAGGAATATTCTATAATTTCAAATATATATAAATACATATAGATATACACTATTTAATTTACTTTTGGATGTGCATTTGATTTAATATTAGTTTGTTTGACAGAGTAGGGACAGGAAAAAGATGAAAAAACAACTGGCAAATTACCAACGACAGGAAGCACTTGTTGGCAATTTTTTTTTTAAGATTTTTATTTATTTATTTGACAGAGAGAGAGCTGGAGAGCACAAGCAGGGGGAGTGGCAGAAGAAGAGGGAGAAGCAGGCTCCCTGCTGAGCAGGGAGTCCGATGCGGGGCTCAATCCCAGGACCCTGCAATCACGACCCAAGCCAGAGGCAGTCGCTTAACCAACTGAGCCACCAAGCGCCCCTCTTTTTTTTTTTTTTTTTTTTTTAAGTAGCTCCATACCCAGCCTGGAGCCCAATGCAGGGCTTGAATTCACAGCCCTGATATGGAGACCTGAACTGAGATCAAGGGTTGGAGGCTCAACTGACTAAGCCACCCAGATGCCCAACAATGGTTTTAAGAAAAACAATTGAGGCATTTACAAGATTTTCCATTAACCAGCAGAAAATATACAAGTTTATCAGAACATAGAAATGATGTGAACTATCTTATTATTTTCTTTTTTTAAAAGATATATTTATTTTAGAGAGAGAGACAGAGAGTGAGTGAGTTAATGCAGGGAGGAGAGGGTCAGAGGGAGAGGGAGAGAGAAACAAGCAGACTCACCTCATGACCCTGAGCCAAAACCAAGAGTCCAACGCTTACCTGATTGCACCACCCAGGTGCCCCCATCTTATCATTTTCTAAGGAGTGTGTGTGTGTGTGTGTGCGTGTGTGTGTGTGTGTGTGTGTGTGTGTATGACAGAAAGAGAGAGAGAGAGGGAGAGGGAGATGGGAGGAGTTGAGTGGGGACACGGTGTTGACATTAGTGGGACTTCCAGTCAGTCGTGAAAATATAAAACAGGCTCCAGTTTCCTGTAATTGAAGAAAGTGGGGTTGGGAAAGTTGTGTTTCTGAGTCATGAACACAGCACTACCCACCGCAAAGGAGGCTGAAATAGGAATGCAGCTGGCAACCTCACTCATCTCTACCACCAACACTTTGAATCGTTATTAAAAATACTGAAGAACTTACAGATGTATTTATTTTAGAAGGATAAATCTTGAAAACGATTTCATCCTCTGTAGGTAGAAAATATCTTCATTCCAGTGTCTAGTATCTCTGAGTAAGGGACAGGTGAGGCTGGGTAGGGAGGGACAGGGAGGGGGCTACATAACCAGGCTCATAGAAATCCCAGATGTGGAGAAATGTTATAGACAAGATATTAACCAGAGGGAAGGGAACATAAGGTATCTACCTTGTTTGTTTTAAATACAGAGGAGATATTGTCATAATATTTACAAATCCACCGTGTCTGAAATGTTATAGACAATCAGACTAAATCCAAATTGAGAGATATTACATCTGGAGCCTTGAAATATCAATGTTATTAATTTAGAAAATGCTGGAAATCAGTAAATGCAATGTGTGATTTTCAATTGCATCTCTGAATAAAAACAAAACAAAAAATTTGAAAATACAAAGAACAACAAAAACTATTACAAAGGACAGGATTAGATACTGGGAGGAAATGGAGCATGGGGTGCAACTTAGAAAATGTAACAGAATCAACAGTAAATTTCCTATTTTAATATACGTGGTTATATAGAAGAATATTCTTGTTCTGAGGAGATGCACGCTAAGGTACTTTTGGGATGACATGATAGGGTGAAAGGAAGATCCACACGGCAAAATGTTAACAACTGAACAATTCTGGTGAAAAGTTTATATGTGTTCCTTATACCATTGTTTCAACTTTCCTGTGGGTTTGAAATTTGTTGAGTACTGACTTGGGAAAATAAAATAATTAAAAATCCATATGTTTTTGTGCATACTTGTTTTTAAATAAAAATCAGCACCAGGTGATTTTATGCAGTTTTACAAACACTGTTTACTTTCAAAACAAACCTGAAAGTTAGGTGCTCCTTTACAGATGAAGCAATAGAAGCTCAAGGGAAGCCAAAACTCTTCAGTCAGTTCTACATTTCCAGACTCCAATGCCATCCATCTGTATGCTTTTCAGAAGTTGGCAATGATCCTTGCGAGCACTTCCTCCACCCTCCCCAGACCCAGCTCAGAGAAATTCTTACTCAAGAATTGCACTTCTAAAAACCAGAGAATGACTGCCCTCAAAGAAAGAAAATTTGGTTTCATATCTCTGTCTTTTCTTAATTCCTAATTCATCATTTTTACTATTTTAAAAAACAGCATCCTCAAACCCTTTTGACATAAACAATAAATGTCTTTCAACATCTGACTCATTTCCTCCCAGAATTTTTAATAGCATTTTTCCTTCAGTCCTCCACTTCAAGTTTCCTAGTGAGTTTATCTACTAAACTATCAAACAACTCTTTTTCCAGTTTAAACTTCTCTCTGTGGCCTACCTAATTGATTTCTTGAATGCAGCTAACAGCCACGTAACCTCTGGTGTCCACCCTGCAGTTATGATTGTGTTATCCATACAGGCCTTCCCTAGGGGGCTGCTCCACCGCTGCTAACATTAGACCCCACCATTCTCTTTCCCAAGGCTTTGCTGTACAGAGCCACGGGCATGCAGAGGGCAGCGCTGTGCAGCCCGCTGGCAGAATGCCTCGTTGCTGCTTTCTTCTCACCATTTTGTAAATTCTACTATAAAACTGATATATGTACAATCATCATTTTTTTTTACTATTTCAGCATGATGCTAGTATTTGTGTATGTGTGTTTCTTCCTCTTTTTTTCTTTTTCTTTTAGTACTTATTTTGAAATCAGTTTCTGAAATACAAAGCAGATAGAACAAAAGTCATTTCCTAAATTTACTCTCGCCCTCTTTTTTTTTTAACAGAGAAATCAGTTTGAATATTACATAATTTTAGAATTCAAGAATATCTACATTTATCTGAACAACAGGTCAAATGGGTTCCTTTGACCTATGTGGATGGACTGTTGGATGTGTGGGTATGAGGAGGAAACACCTTAAAGGAAAAGGGAATAGAGCTAGCTCAAAAACAAAGGCTGTGTCCTCCAGGAGTGACTGAGTTCAGAAATGACACGGCTCACCCCTATCTCCCCTGGTCCATCTCCTAGGAACTCAGGCCTGACTCTTGAGAGAGAGGTAGAGTCAATGAATAAGACTCCTTTCTCTAGAATTCCCATGAACACCGAGAGTGCTGTCTCAGCACTGGTAGAAGCGCTAATGGCTAAAGCAAAGGTGACCACGGCAAGTGAGTGAGATACAGATGATGACAACAGTTTCCCTACCTGGGAGCAGCTATTCTGGAGATAATCTCTTCAGGACAAAAAATGTGTGTTACTAGCCCGGGTTTCCATGATTCGGGCCTTAGGCAGTAGCAGCCTTCATTTGGCCTCTATGAGCTTAAGCAGCGTCAGTGGAAACATGCAGATATTGGTGTGATCCCTTTAGTTACTGGCAGTTAATGGAAGCATTGTCACAACGGGCCACTAGAGGAAAAAAGGGGGAAAAAAAATTCCATATGCTGTCAGAAAGAGCAGTTTCTAGAGTAACATAAGAGGTCCCTGTGGACAACCCAACAATTAATTTAGAGACAATGAGAACTTCTAGAGTTCCTATATGCTGGGTAGAGGCCCAGGGGTGGGGGGGGCAGCCTGACAGAAAAATAGTATGGTTGACTCCAACTCTCATCTTATTATTTCCTCAAGTTGGGGTACCTACAGGCATAAATGCTAAGCTGTCCTTTATCAGGAAAGGAATAGGAAAAACAAAAACAAAAACATTTTCCTGGGTACCTGACACCATGCTGTCTTAGCTTGTAATTTCTTCTCAACTAATACCTGGCATGGAATCACACCTTCCTGTGAAGAAATTCTTAGAAATAGCACAAAATGAAACCAATCATCAAACAACTGAGATCCTGGAGATTTGGGGATAAGAGATGAAAATACAGAACTATATAATAGGTACAAAATTTGCTATGAAGTGATTTATTTGGTTTTTGGTACACCAACTGTAATGGCACCGTGCTATTTATTAGTGAATTATTACATAATTAGGCAAATGAGGTAGAGACCTATGAAGTGGTAGATGCTACTTGAAAGGAAGGAAGGAAGTCTTTCCGGTGTCTACAGCTAGGAAAGATGACTTGTTGCTGAAATAATAATGATACTATTAGCTCCATTCCACAGGCAATACAATCTCCCCAGACATCAGTTCACATCAAACATTTCCTAGTGATGCAATGGCCAGGTGTCTGCTGTTAACACCCCAAAGGACTACCAGAAACACCTGCTGGTGAAACAAAGAGAAGATTAGCAAATGAAGAAGAATGCTACCTTGACACAGGAGGACAGTATCTATAAGGTTTTCGTGCATGGTCTTGAATGATTCTAGGGTGTATCTTGAAGGCAGGGAATAAATGGGATGGTCAGCGTTTAGGCCATGAGAGCTTTGAATCACAGACACTGAGACCTGGGTACTGATTAGTAAGCTGTCAATCTTGAAACGTAAGCTGCTTAGTTGGTTCACATTACAGGTTTCCTCCTCTATTTGAAAGTAGAGAGTTCCTATGAAACCTTTCATAGCAAAAGTGCCAGAAAATGGAAAGTATTTCCTCACTTTCCGAAAATTTACCTCACACTACTTCACTTTTAGGAAAGACCTACATTAGTGCCTGTGTTTGTTAACGGAAAGAAATCTGAAGAGGATTTTTGCTTTTACAAAAAAAGCCCTTTCCATACTAGGAACATGGGTGTGTTTCCTCCATTTATTTGGTTTTCTTTTATAACTGTAAAGATATTTTGTCATTTTTTAAATTGAGAATTTGAACATTTGTTTTCATATTTATTTTATATATTTAGCTTTTTTATAGATTTTGGTTTTTTGGTTTTGTTATTTCTTTGTATATGAATTCACTTTTTCCTTTAGTATTTTCTATCTGTACATTCTTGATGTTTAGGAAAGCTACTAATTTAAACTTTGATCTTGTATCAGATATCTTCTTGAACTTTCTCATCCCTTCCTGCTGTTTTTATGTTAATTATCTCATTACCTAGGGAATTTGCTATATCGTCTAGAAATATTACTGTATCATCCAGAAATAATGATGGCGTCATTTTCCTTTATCACTTTGTTATCCTAATTTGTCTTCTTGATGTTGAACTTCCAAAACAATGCTCAAGAGTAGCAGGAACAAGGGACTTACAAGAATCTAAATTACTCACTATCTTCATCTTTTCCTTACCTTCTCTCTTCCCATAATGTAAGAACCTCATTAACCTATTTTCATTTTCCTTTCTCCACTTGCTACACTTATATTTAATTCAAAGAGTTTTACTTTTAGAAAATTCATCATTTTATCATTATGCACCAAAAACATTAGTTTTAGTTATTTATTTACTCACTTCTAGTTTTTTTCCTAACCCTTTCTTGTGCTCTCTATACTTTATTTATATATATATATGTATATATATATATTTATATATATAAAGTATATTATATATACTTTATTTACCTTACTCTATACTTTATTTACCTTACTATTATTTTTATTATTTTGTCCAAGTATCACCTTTAGACTTTCTTTCAGGTATAACCTCATACAACGAAATTATCTGAATCTTCACATTTCTGGAAATGTCTGTTTTGCTGTGCCATTTAATGTTAGTTTGACTACATATGAGATCCTAAGTTTAAAATCATTTTCTCTCAAGCCTTTGAAGACACTGCCATTGAGAATTATTCTCTGATTCTTGTGCATTTATACAGATTTAATCTCACTTATGCTTATTTCCCCATACAAGATCTAGAAAAATAGTAGCTAAATTTGCATCTTTCTTTGAGGGTTTTTTTTTTTACTTCTGTTTTCTTGGCCATCCCCAACTCTTCTCTTTTTCAACAGTAGACATTAACAGAAGAACTATATAAAACTTCTCAGAAATGTAAGGACACTTGGAAGTTACATCAAAGCAAAAGTTAGAGTTCTGGATGTCAGCTATACAGGAGTGACTTAAGTCAGTAAGAAGTGCTGCTTTACTTGAGTGAAGGGATGAGAAGAGCAGAGTGCCAAATGTTGAGTTTTGGGACAATCCCACAGCTGGGGAGAAAAGAGCTTTTTCTTTGTACATGTATTAATAGCTGATAATCTTTTCCTCCTCTATCCTGTAGATATAATAATACCCATGTCTGCCTGATCAGGTGAAAAATCCTCCGTAACTAGAGGTACATTGTGTTTGTTTATCCAGTAGCTCATTTTATCTGAAATACTTATTTCATTGACAGCTCTGAGAAGTGCTACTGAACCTTTCAATCTCAACTTCAACAATTTATTTGATAATACAAAAGTTTATTTTACTATGATGCTATAAAGGCTTTGCACATATGGCTGATAAAGTGGTTTATGTTTTATATATTTCCCTTGAAATATTAGAGGTATCTGTCAACTTACAGAACTATATAGGAAGTTACTTTTGAATTTAAACATTATCACATACTTTGTATTTGTCCATTTTTGTATTTTACATTGTTTCTGCAATAATTACAATACATGCTGAGTACAAAAACAGTGCAAAATGATCTAAACTAGAAGAAAATAAAAATCACTTGTGTTCCTTTATCCAGAAATAGACACTACAGTATTGTGGTGCATATATTTCCCATTCTTTCTGTAAGTCTAATTGTAGTGAGTCTTGAAGAAAGGAAGCTTAGCCTAATGGCTCAAGGCTGCATTTGAAATCATCTTTTTCTTTATGTTCTGCTTGCTTTCCTAAATGTTATTTTAGTTTTAGTTTAATGAGTCTTAGAATATACTTTATATAAAGAAAAAGGACTTTCAATCTAATACTCTGAATCCAATTTACCCAAGGAAACTAAGGGGTACTTCTTTTTCAGATACTTCTTTGATTGGATACCCTAGATGTGGCAGTGATAAGTTTCTCAATGCCCTTGCTTCTTACAGCATGGCCTAAGGATGTGACAGATAGCATCAAAATCACCTGAGGTCTTGTTAAAACTGTAGGATCTGGGCCCCACTGCAGAGTGACAGAATTAGGATCTGCCCTTTAACAGTAACCCAAGGTGACTTTTATACACATGGAGTTCTTGAGGAAGTCAGAACTTTCCTGTCTCAAGGTTCTAGCTCTTCCCAAGCTCAGGAAACACCAGTCCCTGCCCCACATCACTTCCAGCCCAGTGATAGCTACAGCTTCTCACTCTCATTACTCCCTGGGTTCCTGTTCCTCCATTCTCTGTGGATTCCTTTAACCCTACTCATACCTCCAGATACAGCTCCTTCGATAATCTCCTTAAAACCCCTGTCCTGGATACCTTTAATTTCCTTCCAAGAATCTGACTGATCACTTCGTGATGAGTAGGGCTTGGAGATGGGGATAGCTGGCAGAATGTTCCCTTTGTTACATTCTTTCTGAGGCCACTACATTTTGAATTCATAAAATTCCACTTTATCCATTCTCCCATACTTAGTCTCTCACAACTGGTCAAGTTATTCTGAAGTTTTTGTCACTTTCACGTCACCACAGAATTATGTCGTATAGAGTGAAATTGTAGTACAGTGTAGTACAGTGTAGACATTCCCCTTAAGAGACAACCTTCTGGCAGATATGTTAGAATTTATCACGTGTACGTTTTTGTTTTTAAAATATCTTACTTGATTCTCATAATAAACTCATGTTGTAAATATCGTTAAAGATGAGAAAACTCAGAGGGGAGGTTACATAACTTCCCCAAGATCACACAGTTGGTAGCTAACAAGGCTTTCTGATTTCAGAGGCCATTCTCTTAACAGTAATTGTATATTGCCAGCCTACACATGTGTCTGCTAACTGACTCCAGGTAAATGTTTTCAGATGAAGTCCGCTAATTCCCGAGCAAAGACGTTATTGTTCATCATTGAAAATACATGAAATTCCTAATCATTCTACTCATCTGTGCTATAATCAAACAGTCACCAACCTTATGTTCAAAGCCATCCATTCATTTTGCTAGAAGTTCATTTCTCTCTTCAATGGACATACACACTGCTAAGGACTTGAAAGCAATCCTGGATAGCCATAAATGTTGCTGTAGATCAATCCTACTTTGCCGCCCCCCCCCCCCGGAAAATAAGTCCTTGAAATGTTCTCTAGATGTGGGGGGATTGTACAATATCAGGGTAACATCATAACTCATTCATTCATTCTGGTCTTTGCATCCATCTGAATGCAGTTTCCTAGGTGCTCACAAGATATTTACATTTTTATAATCCTGATAGTCTCATGTCTCCTAAGGTAAGAACTAAATCACAGATTTGTTTTGTTTTGTTGATTTTGGTGGGGGGGGGGTGTTGAAGGAGTACTGTTTGGTTAGGATTCCAGATCAGTCAGAATCAGTGCTGTTTTCTGGAGTTTGCTGTTATTAAAATATCATGTTCAACGGTCAACCCCAATGCAAGGAGCTGTAATTACGCACCACCAATGATATCACCTAAGAAGACATTCTGATCTACCCCAGTTTAAAGCAGAATACTTTGCATTTTTTTCACATTTTGATATAAAACTTGGAATTCCTTTTGAGTGTGAGACACTGCTAAGTGCTTTCACATGGATTTCCACATTTAAACCTAAACACAACTTGTGAAGTAGATTTTATTATTCTTTTCATTTCACAAAGGTAGAAATTGAGGGTTTTAATGCATGAGTACAGAGCCTATGTGATTGGCAAAGAATTTAAAAGTTAGACAATGCAATGATGTAGACAAACAGGAACTCAATTATACTCCTATTGAGTATAAATGCACATATTTAGAAATATTCAGGAAAGTTAAAGATGTGTGACACATATTATATGACAAGTCCACTACTGTTCATACATTCAGAGAAACTCTCTGACATCTACCCACGGATGGGAGTGTCTACTGCAGCCTCTGCTGTAATCGCAGTAAAACAGAAATAACTTCAAATATCAAATAAGGTACATACATAAGGTATGCTTACATACAGAATTCTATAGGTACTTTTATAACACCTTATTTAGAGTTTGACACTTGCAAAACTTTCAATGTTCCTAACTATATATGTAGTAGAATATTAAAATATTGAATATGGGATTATGTTTACCTCTGAAAGGAAAGGGGAGTGCATATATGAGATATATAAATGGATTTCAACATTATCTTTAACAAAAGATAGAGAAGTAGTACAAAGTGCCAAAGTACTATATCTATCTATCTATCTATCTAAAATGAGATACTATTAAAAAATATGACACAGACACAAATTGGGAAAATCTGAACACCAGTGTATTATACCAGTATCAAATTCCTGACTGTAGTATGTTGCTATAATCTTGTAAGAAGTTACCATTAAGGGGACTGGATAAAGCATATTCAGGATCTTGCTGTGTAATTTCTTAAAAATGCATGTGAATTTATAATTTTATCAATAATTTCAATTAAAAAATAAAAATAGTAAAAACAAATTTAAAATTGTGATGTTCCCACAAATATAGCTAAGATATCATTACCTTTAATTATACATCCAAAGAATAAATAAATATATTCATAGGGGTCAAGATTTTCCACAACTGTCATCCACAAAATGCTGCTTTTGCTTTTCAAGTTAATGTTTTCTGATATTAAGAAGCGCTTTTGTTCCATGGAGATAGTATGTGTGTGAGGCTTGCCTACAGAAAACAAAATGGGAAAATGCATAGGGAAGTCACCAGAAAAAAAAATTACCTGCCTTCTGAGAACTTTAGAGGTAAACTTGAACCTTACATAATTCATTAAACAAAAAAGAATATATACTAGCCCTCAATCTGTGTATGTGAATAAACAAGCGAGCGTTGTCAATATAAAGTTTACACTGAGTCTGCCCCAAACGATTTTAATACAAAAGTTGATAACCAAACAGAATATTTCAGACCTCGTCATGTGCCAACTCATAATAATCTTTGGAGCCTGTGAAAAACGTAGAATCTCAGTCAAGACTCAAAATTTCTGAATTGGAATCTCTCAGATGGGGTTGAATAATCTCCATTTATATAAAATTTCTATGTAGTGTTGCTATGCAACAGAAACTTCAGAAACATTCATGTGAATATTTGAATTATCTCTGTTGGCTATGACAGTTTAAGAAATTAATTCAACTGTAGTGAGCACTTCATATATATTTCACAATTTAAATTGAAAAATTCATTCCCCTTTTATCTGATAGGTTATTTTGTGTCTAACTGGATGTAGATGAGTACATATGTGTGGCCACGTAAGACCATTAAAGCTACTATGATGTCAGATCTTAGGTGAACTTGAGAAAAATTCTAGGAACAACAGGGTTTGGGGGGAAAAAAAAGTTCATTGATTGCTTTTTATCTTTGTGGAGAAAACAAGCAAACAAAAAAACAAAACAAAAAACCCTTTTGTTTCATTTGTGTTAGTACAAAGTAACATGCATGTAAAAAAACCGTTGTTATGTATGAGATACATCATTTTGTTCCCAGCAATGTCTGGCTCATGATCAAGTTCAATATATATATAAATATGTGTATATTTATATATATAAATGAGATCTCTGAAGCATAATATGCTAGGTAAGCAGAGCTTAGAAGATAGTTTCTAAAGTACCTTTGAACCAAGGCCTTGGAATAATTCGGTTTTCCTACTGGCAATCACACTAAGAATCTGAGGGAGATGTCTAATTTCAATGTCTTTCCACAATCCCAAACTATTTTGAGATCACCTGATTTTAACCCATATCCAGAGCTGTCTTGCTGGGCTAATGGAGAGTCATGTGGTACACATCAGGGGGTAGTTAAATACGGTTGCTCCTGCTGCTTCTCTCATTGCCCAATTACCTGACTGACTCTTGGAGGTTATAGCTCATGGAATCCTGGAACTGGGCACACCAGGGCACTTGATCAGACAAACAGGATTTCCCAGACGCAGAAGTCACATTGCAGCTCTAGCTCAGACCGAAGATCTGCCAAACTCCTGGGATGATTTAGCCTAGAGGATTTTAAATAGCTTCAAGAAATGCAAAACTTCCTGTCGACTTGAATGGTTCCTGTCACTTTTTAGAACACCTGGCACTCAAATATTTAAATTACAATTCCAGTTTTAATTTGAAGGAACCTAACAATAAGCTCTTTCTACTCCCATAGTACTTTAAGTCTGACTTTTCTTTAATTTTCTAAAAATGCAGATTTGGGAAATGAAATTAGCAATGCAAGGTGAACCTAGTGTGAATTTTACTGAAGATTATGCAAATACAGGAAATTATAATTCTATCAGGATGTCATTACATGTGTCTACTTAGACACACATTTTCTGCTATGTTTAAGTTAAACAAAACACTAAATGACTATGTAGTATGACATCTCATTAATATGTTTCCATTCACATCTGTGCCTTTAGTATAAAAAAACAACTGCTTCAGTGATAAGAGATTAGGTCCTTTAATTAGAAACAAATGACAAATCACTGTTAACCCCATGTGATGCTTTCTAAAACTTCCATCAAATATTCCTCTTAAAACATTATTAAACACAAGTTCCCCAGATCTACTTCCTAGAAAGTGCCATTTAACAAAACCCAGGCAGGATGTTAATACTGGGGCCGAATTACAGGTTGCCAAAGCATTTCCTGTGAGGGGATTGACAGGGGATCATTTTGTTATGGGGCCACCTCCAGTGTGTTGTGACAACCACTCATTACACCTCTGAGCACAGCACTCAGCTGTAGGTTCTACAAGATGCAAATAGCTCCAAATGGGTTCAATTTAGAGCGAGTGGATAATGTATCATTCACTTCTCTAAGGTAGAAGCTTTTAATTTTCCAAGAACAAGGAAGAGAAGAACATTACAGTTTCTGGAATAAAGATTTAGTTAACCAACTACGCCTGAGAAATGGAGTCACAATAGCAATATCTGTTACATTATAAATAAAAACACTTCACCTGCCTTGTTTCCCCCTGGCCCAAACCAAAACACCGAGTGGTCAAGTGAGCATCACCTCTCAATAAATATAATTATCCACTTATGAGCTCAATGTCAAAAACTAGTAACCTCTAAGTGATGGTAGGTTTTTCTCTTACAAAAGAACTGCTTACAAAGCTGCTATAGTTAATTATTATAATACTCAAAAAGTGTTTAAAACACATTTTGATATGGAAAAAAATATCATGGAAAGCTTTTCACAGCTGGACTTTAATATTTTAGTGTGCTAGCTTTTATACCCCTCTGTGATTTTACTCCCACTGTTCTATTACTGATTTTGTAAGTGTTGCTAACAATGGAATGCAGCAAGTCCCTACTACCAGCTATTTAGAAGAGAGGTATGCTAATATGGATTGGAAAAAGTCAATAAGCCCATTTAAGAGTCCTGTGTTTAACAAAGCCACAGGAGAAGCCAGGGAGCTACAAAACAGGCCTGTGTGAAAAGATGGCTGTTTTCTGCTATGAGTACATTAATGAGCAGAACGCTCTCTGCTCTAAATTGCCAGCATCACTCTAGCCATGATTACTAAAATCTTCTGGATGTTAACGTCCTTTGTTTTGAGCACTCTATGAAGAAATTAATTAAAGAAAGTGTGTTATTCTTTATTCCTAAAATTAAGCTTTAAAGATTATTTTCCAGTAGACAGTTTGTGTGTATACTATATATATTTATATTGAAAATATACTTATATTCATCGAGAAAGGAGAGAGAATAGTTTGGAATATGACCTCAGGAAACACTGGTAGGAGAGAGCAAAGCTGGCACAGGGCACAGAAGGCAGTCACTAAAGCAAGCATTATGAAGAAAGATGTTTAAATTCTGCTGAGAAACTCTGGGGGTTGGTGAACATGGACCTCAAGCCCATGGGGTAAGGTAGCCTGGCACTGAGACTGATTTCCATCACTCATTGGCTGGCTGCTCTTCCTAGAGTAGAATAATTCTCCAACAATTAGATAGTTCAGTTAAAAGAAAAATCAAAAGACAGGGACTGTTGGATTTATACACTGTCCCTCCCTTCTTTAGTAATTCTCTTAGTCTATTTGGGCTGCTATAATAAAATACTATAGACGGGGTGGCTTCCAAACAACAGACAGTTCTGAAGGCTGTGAAGTCCAAGATCAAGGTGCCGACAGATTCAGCATCTGGTGAGGACCCATTTCCTGGTTTATAGACAGCCATCTTGCTGTGACCACACACAGTGGAAGGGGCAAAGGAGCTCTCTGCAGCATTTTATAAAGGTACTAGTCTTCTCCGTGGGGGCTCCACCCTCATGATGTAATCATCTCTCAAAGGTCCCATCTCCTAATTCCATCACGTTGGGGGTTAGGATTGCAACATAAAAATGTTAAGGCATCACAAACATTTAGTCTTCAGCAGTAATGGAATGCATAATTTTTAGTTAGTCATGGAACTTTCTGGACAAATGTATTCCCCAGTCACTTCCGACCAAGTTTTATCTAATGAGATATAATTGTTGTCAAAAGCTGATCTCCATGCTTCGGAGCCAAAATATAACATGAAGACAGAGTTTGGGATAAAGAGGAACAATAGCTTGATTGCTTTGTAGGGCAAAGGAGGCTACAGCAGGCAATGGCCTTCAAAAAACTGCAAGCCTGCCGGAGGAGCTGGGGGCTTTACAGGGAAATACAGGATCTAGCTGGTTTTGATAGGGATTATGAACTTGTTGCCAGCCTCCTTTGTCAAGTCTTTAGGGTGCTACAGGATTCCTGAAACAAAAGGCTAAGAAGGGAGAAGGCGAGGTTTGTGGAAGAAAGGAAAAAGGTTACTTTAAAATTGAGTTTCCACGAAGCATTAGTGCAGCCGTTTTGATTTTTGTTCAACTTTATGCTTTTAAGTGGTTTCATAATCAGAAGTGTTTGTGCAACTTCTGAGCACTGGTCTTAAGGGGCAGAATTTCTCTTTCTTCGATTTGGCTTCCATTGTACTAGCTGGAATGGGGACCTGAAGGCTGGAGCTCTAGCAGTCATCTTGGACCATGAGGATAAATTTTTGTAATTAGAAGAACTATGTTCCAGAAAATTTATCTCTATACTTCTTTAAAATGTAAAAGAAATACATTTATATCTTATTTAGAAGTATTATTTTGACTTTTCTGTAACAAATAAACCTAACCTAATGTCAGCTGTTAAAGTTACTATTTATAATAGCTTGAAAACCTATAAAATACCTTGTACAAATTTCATAAAAGATATCATACACTTTTATGTAAAAAATACTAAAACATATTAAGGAACCTAATATATTGGATAAGAAGTTTACTGAAAAAAGGTAAATTTTCCCTAATTTAACCTACAGATCATGTACAATTCCAGACAAAATTCAGAGTATTTTCTTTAAGCTTTATAGATTCTTTTTTTCTAAGTTTAATATAAAAGAGAAAAACCCAGGAGTAACCAAAATACTCAAGAAGGGAAATTTGACCCACGAGATTTAACAGTTGTATAAAACTGTTAATAAGAGAGTTCAATATTAATGCAGGTTTAGAAAACTGAACAAAATTATTAATATATAAACTCATACACTATTTATATATGCATTTGTATATATGTGTACATACATATACATAGATGTACATATATGTATGTACATATGTACACACATAATGTAATAAGGTTGCAATTGCAGATCACGGATAAAAATAATGCAAAATGGAAAAATGCAAATAAACCCCTACCTTGTAAAAATCTACTCTAGATGAATCAAAAACTTACATGTAGAAGGACTGTTTCATTTTATATATATGAGCTAATTTCTCGAGCAAGACACAAAACCCAATAATTATAGATAAGCGTTCCTATTTATCAAAATTTACATAAATAGATACTTCTTTAAATGAGCAGATATTTGCCATACCAAACAATAAAGGTTAGTATGCAGGTCACTCTCCTATATTAATAAAAAAATAATTCTACCCATTAGGAAAATGGGCAAAAATATAAAAAGACATTTCATTCAAGAGGAAAAAGTATTCAATAAATATATAGAAAGGTGCTTAATGTCATTATCAAAGATATGCAAATTAAAACTACAATAACAAACCCTTTCAAAGTACCACATTATCAAAAGTTCAAAAGTTGGACTAATCAAACGAGTGGAAGTGTAAGTTGAAACTACCATTTTGGAAAACAATTAGCCATACTTAGTAAAGTGGAAGAATGATATTCTTGGTTCTTTCTAATTTATTGCTACATGTGTACCATAAAGAAATTCTTGCTCAGTGTACTAGAAGACATGTTTAAGAATGTTCATAATGGTATTTTTAAATAGCAAGGAAGAGGAGACCATCAACAGAATAATAGATAACTATTGATTTAGTCATACCATAAAATATGATAGAGAAATAGATAAACTACAGTCACATACAGCAACATATATAAATCTCTAAATATAATACTGGGTGAGAAGAAATAGCAAAAGAATACATATAGTATGATTTTATTTATTTAATGTTCAAACAAAGACAAAAAAAGACAGATTTCCACTTCTGCCCATAAATTATTAACTGCAATCATTCCATCATAAAAACTAAAAGCAGTATAAAATATATGGAACTCTTCTCCACAGATATTTGAAAAGAGGCTGCAAAGAACTATGATTCCTTAGGAAAAGGCAACAAACAAGGTGAACCATACAAATACCCCAGGCTACTAACAAGATTCAGCTTTCAGACCATATCACAGAAGGAGAAAACCATACCGAGCCTGGTAGTCTCACCGAGGAAAACAGACCTAGGATTCAGAGGGGCTGAGAAGAAAACGTTACAGAGAAAATACTGGAAATAATGAAACTAAAGAGCAGCAGAGCTCCTGAAATGTTCAGAAGGATCTCATTGAGTGTCTTTGGCTCTGAACTAATCTGGACATGTGTGGTACAAAACCCCACAAGATTAAGATAGACATAGAGATTCTTGGCACCCAAGAAAGGCTAGGGACACTTCAAGTTATTACTAGACAGAATGGTGAAACCTCATCAAAAAATTAAACATTGGCTAGAATCCTTAGAAGCATTTTCCACTAACAGCTAAATTAGCTCCAGAATAAATGCTGCACTATCCTTTCCGTAGTAAAGCTTAAAAAAGAAGACCTGAAAGATTCAAACTGATCCATTAGTAAGTTAACTGCATGCAAGAACAAAACTTAAGTAACACTCTTTAAAGGAATATTACAAACATCAGCATACAACAATATAAATTTTAGAATGCCTGGCATCTAAAAAACTATTACTAGGCATATGAAGAAGCAGGAAAAAAAAAAGTTAATAAAAACAGACCCAGAGATTAGAGAGAGGATAGAATAAGGAGACAAGAATCTTAACCACTATCATAAAGGTTATAAGAAGATGTAAGGACAGCATGGATATAAAGAGGAGAGAGAACAAAATACAAAATGCTCAACTAAAGATGAAAATAAATATATTAAGTAGAAAACCCGCTGGATGGGATTAACAGAGGTTTAGTTGCTGCAGAAGGAAAGAAGAGTAAATTTGAATTTGATATAATCGTAGAAATTATTCAAAATGAAACAGAGGAAACCAAACACTGAAAAACAATAAACAAGACATTAGAGATCTGTAAGGACTGCACTGGTTTTCTATTGCTGCAATACAAATTATCACAAATGTAGTGGCTTAAACAACGTGAATTTGTTACCTTAAAGTTTGTGGATTAGGGGGCGCCTGGGAGGCACAGTGGTTAAGCGTCTGCCTTCGGCTCAGGGCGTGGTCCTGGCGTTATGGGATCGAGCCCCACATCAGGCTCCTCCGCTATGAGCCTGCTTCTTCCTCTCCCACTCCCCCTGCTTGTGTTCCCTCTCTCACTGGCTGTCTCTATCTCTGTCGAATAAATAAATAAAATCTTTAAAAAAAAAAAAAGTTTGTGGATTAGAAGTAAAATGCTGGTCTCACTGGGCTACAGTTAAGATGCAGGCAGCGCTACCTACCTCTAAAGGCTTTAGAGTAGAATCTGTTTCCTTGCCTTTTCTATTTCCTAGAAATCATCCATATACCTTGGGTTATGGCCTCTTTCTTCCATTTGTAAGCTATCAACAGTGGGTTGAGCGCTCATGTCATATCTTTCTGACCCTCTTTAATGGTCACATCTTTTTCTTTGACCAAGCCAAGAAAGGTTCTCTGTTTTGAAGGATCTATGTGAAATCTGGCCCACTCAGGTAATCTAGGACAATCTTTCCATCTCAATGTCCTTAACACAATCATATCTGCAAAGTTCCTTTTACCATGTAAGGTAACATATTCACAGGTTCCAAGGGTAAGGATGAGATCATGGCAGGGCAACATTATTCTGAGATCCAAAAAGAACTAATTTAATACATGTATAACTGGAGTCCCAGGACGATGAATGGCAGATAAAGGATATTTGAAGAAATAATCATTGCAATTGTTTGAAATTTGATGAAAACCAGAAATCAGCATATCCAAAAATCTCATCAAAATTCAAGGAGAATAAATAAAAAGAAAACCATCTAAAGACATATCGAAAATCAAATTCCTATGTACAGTGACACAGAGAAAATCTTAAAAGCATCCAGAGAAAAAAGACACATTATATACACACGAAAAAGACAAAAAACCAGCAGACTTGTTTTCTGAAACTGTCTGGCTAAATGTAATGGAGTAACATATTTAAATACTGGGGACAGGGGTGGAATGAACAACTGTCAAACTAGAATTCTATACTTAACAAACTATCAAAAGTGAAGACAAAATGAATTCTTTTTCAGAAAAGAAAAGCTGAGAGGATTCATCACCAGCTTATTGAACTGTAAGAAATGTCTAAAGGGAATTCTTTGAGCAAAAGGAAAATGATATCAGATGGAAATGTGACTCTACATAAGAAATAAGAGGACCACGCACGGCAAATAAGTGGTAACACATGCAAAACACTTACTTTCATTTTAATCTCTGTGAAAGATAATTAACGATTTAACTTAACAAAAATAATAGCAACGTATTTTAAGTATTATAACATCTATAGGAAAATATGTTATATGACAAAAACACAATAGAGAGGAGGAATAAAAGGGAGGTACATTGTTAAAGTTTTTAACACTCTTTGTAAAGTGGTATGATAGCAGTGGTATGATAGTTTAAAAGAAACTAAAATTTGAGAATTGGTCTTGTCAAATCTACTGAAATCTAGGGTACCACTGAAACCATACAAGGAGGCAGAGACAATAATCCAATAGTGGAGATAATATGTAATCATAAAACACTCAAATAATCCAAAAGAAGGAAAAGGAAGAAAGAATATATTGTGTAAATAGAAAACAAATAACAAAATGGTAGATTTAAATATAACCATATCAACAAATGCATTAAACGAAAATTATTTAAATATTTCAAATGAAGGACAGAAACTTTCAGATTAAATAAAAAAGAGACTAACCTATGTAGCTATATACAAAGTTTATACAAAATATATACAAAGATGTACTTAATAGTAATATTTGTTAAAAATAACAGGTTGGAAAAAAAATACCACATGACTAGTAGTCAAAAGAAAGCTGAAAAGTCTATCATAATATTAGAAAAGTAAGTTTCAAGCAAAAAATATTAATGATAGTAAAGAACTTATCGTAATGAAAAAGGGATCAATTCATAAAAAAGACATAACAATCCTACTTTTATATGCACTTTAATATTAGAGTCAAAAAAACATGAAGCAAAAACTCACAGAACACAAGGACTATAATTGATAATTATAGTTTGAGATTTCAGCACTCTTTTCCCAGGAAGTGGTAGAACATGCAGTCAAAAATCAAGTAATAATAGAGAAACTTTGTACAATGTATCAATCAACTTGACCTAATTGACATTTTAGAACACTAGACCCACAACAGCAGAACACACATTATTAACACATAAACATGGAATATTGAGAGAGATAAACCATATTCTGGGACATAAAGCAAGGCATATGATGTATGCTCCCTAACCACACTGAACACAAAAAGAAAAGAGGAGAGGGGAGGGGAGAGCAGAGCATTTAAAATCAATTTTAAAAAGATGTTATGACAATCCACAAATATATGACAATTGTATAATGTACTTCTAAACAAACCAAGTGTCAAATAAGGAAATTAAATACTTTAAATTAAAATAAAGACATAATATATCAAAATGAGCAGACTGAATTAAAACAATTAGTTCGCTAGGGCTGCCTTAAGTACCGCAGACTCAGTGGCTTAAACAAGGTACTTTCACACAGTTTTGGAGGCTAGAAGTCTGAGATCAAGGGGCTGACAGAGTTGGTTCCTTTCGAGACCTCTCTCTTTGGTTTGTGGATGGCCATCTTCATGTTTTCATGGTCTTCCCTCTGTGCATGTCTACTACTCTGACACGAATTACAGTGTATGATTTTTTTTTCCCCTACCACCAAGCAATTCTTGGAAACCAACTAACTGTCCTACAATTCAACAAAATTCTGACACCACCTAGAGATAGTGTCAGATCCCACAAGGTAAGGGCTCAATCCTAGAAGACTGCCCCCTCCCTTCCTCCCTCCCTTCAGAAACCAATTGCAAGTCCAGGCTGTCACATGTGCTTCTGACAGATTGGCTATAGACTGGAAATTTCAGTGACCCCCTCCTTAGGTTTCATAGATCAGCTCAATGAACTCAGAGAAACATTTTACTAACTAGATTACCAGTTTATTATAAAAGGATACAACTCAGGAATAGCCAGATATAAGAGATGCATAGGGAATGTATGAGAAAAGAATGAGGAGCTTCACATATTCTTTCTGGATGTGCTATTCTCCCCAAATTTCCACATGTTCACAAACTCTGAAGCTCTCCAAACCCTGATTTTGGGGGGGTTCATAGAAGCTTCATTACACAGACATGACTGATTAACTCATTGGTCATTGGTGATTGAACTCAATCTCCAGCCTCTCTCCCATGCTTGGATGTCAGGAAGGTGAGACTAAAAGTTCCAACCCTTTCCTATCATCGTTGGTACACGTACTAACCAGCCCCCATCCTTAGGTGTTTTCCAAAAATCACCTCATTAACAACAAAGGAATCCTTTATCACTCTTATCACAGGAAATTCCAAGAATTTTAGGAGCTCTGTGCCAGGAACAGGAATGAAGATTAAATATATATTCTTATTATAAATCACAATATCAAAATGCCTGTGTTCCAATTTCCTCTTATTAGGGCACCAGTTATATTGGATTTGGGTCTACCCATATGATTTCATTTTATCTTAATAACCACTTTAAAGGCCCTATCTCCAAATACAGTCACATTCTAAAGTACTGGGGTTTAGAATTTCAGCGAATGAATTGTGCAGGGATGGTAGTGGGGACACATTAAACCCTTAATACAATGCTTACATTAAAAAATGAGAACTTCTAAAAGCAACAATCTGAGCTTCCATCTTAAAAAGTTAGAAAAGAAGGAGCACATTAAAAATAAAGATAGCAGGTTTGCCTTTTAGTTTTGTTGTTTGTTTCTTTTGCTGTGCAGAAGCATTTTATCTTGAAGTCCCAATAGTTCCTTTTTGCTTTTGTTTCTCTTGCCTGTAGAGATGTATCTAGAAGAAGGTGCTATGGTCAATGTCAAAGAGATCATTGCCTATGTAGTCCTCTAGGATTCTGATGGTTTCCTAAAAGGCAACCTTTGGAATGAGAGAAGATATTTGGAAATGACATCTCTGATAAAGGATTAGTATCTAAAATCGATAAAGAACTTATCAAACTGAACACCCAAAGAACAATTCAGTTAAGAAATGGCAGAAGACATACAGATTGCTAACAGGGGCATGAGACGATGCTCACATCACTCATCAGCAGGGAAATACAGATCAAAACTACAATGAGATATCACCTCACACCTGTCAGAACGGCTAAAATTAACAACACAGGAAACAACAGGTGTTGGCGAGGATGAAGAGAAAGGGGAACCCTCTTATACTGTTGGTGGGAATGCAAACTGGTGCAGCCACTCTGGAAAACAGTATGAAGGTTCCTCAAAAAGTTAAACATAGAACTACCCTACAATTCGGCAATTACACTACTAAGTATTTACCCAAGGGATACAAAAGTACTGATTCAAAGGGACACATGCACCCCAATGTTTGCAGCAGCATTATCAAGAATAACCAAATTATGGAAAGAACCCAAATGTCCATTGACTGATGAATGGATAAAGAAGTGGTATGTATATATACATATACATTGCCATTTGCAAAGATGTGGATAGAGCTAGAGAGTATCATGCTAAGAAAAATAAGTCAAAGAAGGACAAAGACCATATGATTTTATTCATATGTGGAATTTAAGAAACAAAACAGATGAACATAGGGGTAAAAAAAGAAAGTAAAACCATAAAACAGATTCTTAACAATAGAGAATAAACTGGGGGTTGCTGGAAGGGAGTTGGGTGGGGGGATGGTTTAAATGGGCGATGGGTATTAAGGAGGGCACTTACCAATGAAAATGATAAACATCTAGCCAGATGAATGAATTCAGAAAAGAAAAAGGAAACAAAATATCAGGAATGAAAGATGTGTTATCACTATGGATCCAGGAAATTTCAAAGTTATTAAACAAATAATATATAAAATTTTATACAATAAATTTGATAACTTACATGGAATGGAAACTCCTTGAAATACATAAATTATCAAACCTCACTAAGGAAGAAACAAGTAATTTGAATAGCCATATAGACAGATCAATTGACAGATTTTTTTATTGTAGTTGACAGACAATATTATGTTTCAGGTGTACAACATAGTAATTTTTTTTAAAGATTTTATTTATTTATTTGACAGAGAGAGACAGCGAGAGAGAGAACACAAGCAGGGGAAGTGGTAGAGGGAGAAGCAGGCTTCCCGCCTAGCAGGGAGCCCAAAATGGGGCTCAATCCCAGGACCCTGGGATTGTGACCTGAGCTGAAGGCAGTCGCTTAATGACTGATCCACCCAGGCGCCCCAGTAATTTGACATTTATATACATTACAAAACAACCACCATGTTATCATCTGTCACCATACATAGTTATTACAATATTATTGACAATATTTCCTATGTTTACTTTACATGTCCATGACTATTTTATAAGTAGAAATTTATACTTCTTAATCTCCTTTAACTATTTCACATCCCCACATCCCTCTGACAACAACCAGTTTGATATCTGTATTTATGGATCTGTTTCTGGTTTTTTTTGTTGTTGTTTTTTCATTTGTTTTGTTTTTTAGATTCCATATATAAGCAAAATCACATGGTATTTGTCTTTCTCAGTCTGATTATTTCACATAGCATAATATACGCTATGCCCATCCATGTTGTGGCAAATGGCAAGATTTTACCCTTTTTAATGCTGAGTAATATTCCCTTGTATGTATGTGTGTGTATATATATATATATATATATATATAAGATTTTATTTATTTATTTGACAGAGAGAGACAGCCAGAGAGAGAGGGAACACAAGCAGAGGGAATGGGAGAGGAAGAAGCAGGCTCCCAGCCAAGCAGGGAGCCCGATACAGGGCTCGATCCCAGAACACTGGGATCACGCCCTGAGCCAAAGGCAGACGCTTAACAACTGAGCTACACAGGCTCCCCTATTTTTTCTTTTTTAAAAAAGATTTTATTTATTTATTTCAGAGAGAGATAGCATGAAAGAGAGAGAGAGTACGAGCAGGGTGGAGGGACAGAGGGGGAGGGAGAAGCAGACTCCCCATTGAGCCAGAAGCCCAATGTGGGCCTTGATCAAGGGCCCTGAGATCATGACCTGAGCCAAAGAGAGACTCTTAACTGACTGAGCCAGGTGCCCCTCCCTTGTATATTTATACACCACATTTTCTTTATGCATACATCTACTGATGGACATCTAGGTTGCTTCCATATCTTGGCTATTACAAATAATGCAGTGAACACAGAGGTGCATAGATCTTGTCAACTTAATGTTTTCATATTCTTCAGATAGATACCCAGAAGTGGATTTGCTAGATCATGTAGTATTTCTATTTTTAATTTTTTGAGGAACCTCCATAATGTTTTCCATAGTGGCTGCACCAATTTACATTCCTATCCACAATGCACAAGGGTTCCCTTTTCTCTATAACCTTATCAATATTTGTTATTTCTTGTCTTTTTGATAATAGCCATTCGAGTGGTGTGAGCCATTCATCGTGGTTTTGATTGGCATTTCCCTGATGATTAGTGATGTTGAGCATCTTTTCATTTGTCTGTTGTCCATCTGTAGGTCTTCCTTAAAAAAATGTCTATTCAGATCCCCTACCCACTTTTTAACTCACTCCCTGCCCTTCCCTTGCCCCCTCCCCCTCCCTTCCCCTTCCCTTCTCTTCCTTTCCATATTGAGTTATAAGAGTTCTTTATATATTTTGGATATATCATATGCAAATATCTTCTGCCACTCAGTAGGTGGCCTTTTCATTTTGTCAATGGTTTCCCTCTCTGGGCAAAAGTTTGCTCTAGTTGCAATTGGTTATTTTTCCTTGTGTTGCTCTTGCCTGAGGAGACATATCCACTGCCTAAGACTGATATTCAAAAGTTCACTGCCTATTTCTTCTAGGAGTTTTATGATTTCAAGTCCCACATTCAAGTCTATAATCCATTTTGAGTCTGTTTTTGTATATGGTAAGAAAACATGGTCCAATTTCATTCTTTTGCATGTAGTTGTTTTTCCAACACCATTTATAGAGCAACTGTCTTTTCCCCATTGTATATTCTTGCTATTTTTGTCATAGATTAATTGAATATATAAACATGGTTTATTTTTCTAGGTTCTCCATGGATCTAAACATTTATCTATGTGTCTGTTTTTTTGTTTGTTTTTTGCCAGTACCATACTGTTTTGATTACTACAGTTTTGTGGTATATCTTGAAATCTGGGAGATTTATTCTTTCTCAAGACTTCTTTGGCTATTTGGGGTCTTCTGTGCTTCCACACAAATTTTAGGATTCTTTATTCTAGTTCTGAGAAAAATGCTATTGGTATTTTGATAGGGATTGCACTGAATCTGTAGATTGCTTTGGGCAGTATGGATATTTTAATAATAAAATTTCCTCCAAACCACAAACATGGTATATCTTTCCAATTTGTGTCATCTTCAATTTCTTTCATCAGTGTCTTATAGTTTTCAGAGTACAGGTCTTCCCCATCTTTGGTTAAATTTATTCTTTTGGTATTTTATTCTTTCTGATGTTATTTGTAAATGGAACTTTTTTTAAAATTTCTCTTTCTGATAGTTTATTATTAGTGTATAGAAACTTGAATAATTTCTATATATTCATCTTTTTTATCCTTCAACTTAACCGAATCCATTCATTAATTCAAAAATTTTTGTGGAGTCTTTAAGGTTTTTTTATGTGTATTATATGTCATCCACAAATAGTGACAGTTTTACTCCTTCCTTACCAATTTGTATGCTTTTTTTTATTTGTTTTTCTTGTTTGACTGCTGTGGTGAGGACTTCCAATACTATGTTGAACAGAAGTGGTGAGAGTAGACATCCCTGTCTTGTTCCTGATTTCATAGGAAAAGCTTTCAGCTTTTCACCATTGAATATGATGTTATCTAAGGGTTTGTCATATATGGCCTTTATTATGTCGAGGTACGTTCCCTCTGTACCCACTTCGTTGAGAGTTTTTACCACAAATGGACGTTAAATTTTGTTGCATGTTTTGTTTTTGTTTTTGTATCTCTTGAGATGATCATCTGATTTTTTCCTTCATTTAATGTGGTATGTCACATTGATTCATTTGCAGATACTGAACCATTCTTGCATCCCTGGAATAAATCTTACTTGATTGTGGTATATGTTCCTTTAATATATTGTTGAATTCATTTGGCTAATATTTTATTCAGGATTTTTGCATCTATGTTCATAAGGGTATTGGGCTCTAATATTCTTTTTGTGTGTGTGTGTAGTGTTTTTGTCTAGTTTTGGCATCAGGAAAATCTGGCCCTGTAGAATAAATTTGGAAACATTCTTTCCTCTCCTATTATTTGGAATACTCTGAGAAAGATAAGTATTAACTTTTCTTTAAACATTTGGTAGGATTTGCCCACGAATCCATCTGTTCCTAGACTTTTGTTGGGAATTCAACATCACAAATCATTATGGAAATGTGTATCTAAACCACAGTGAGATATCACTTCACACTGCATAGGATGACTTTTATTAGGAGAAACAAGAAATAAGTTTGGGTAGGATGTGGAGAAATTGGAACCCTTCTGTATTGCTGGTGGAAGTGTAAAATACTATAGCCACTGTGGGTAACAAAATGGAGTTTTCTTTAAAAATTTAAACATAAAATTACCATATAACCCAACAATTCAATTCCTGGATAACTACCCAAGATAATTTAAAGCAAGGACTCAAACAAATATTTGTACACCCATGTTAACAGCGGCATATTCACAATAGCCAAAGGGTAGAAATAACCCAAAAGTTCATTGATGGATGGATGGATAAACAAAATATGGTATAGACATATAATGGAATACTAGTCTTAAAAAAGTGTGTTGCAACATGGATTAACCTTGAAGACATCATTCTATGTGAAATCAGTCAGACATAAAAGTACAAATATTGTATGGTTTCACTTAAATGAGGTATGTAGAATATTCAAATGAACAGAAACAGAAAGTAGAATGGTGGTTGCCAGAGTCTGGGGGAAGAAAGAATGGACAGCTATTGTTAAATGAACATAGAATTTCAGTTTGGGAAGATGAAAAATTTCCAGAGATGGATGGTAGGGATGATTGTACAACAATGTGAATATATTTAATATCACTGAATGCAGACATAAAGTGGTTAATTTTATAATTTTATATTTTACTACCATAAAAACCAATCTATAGATTCGATATTATTCCAATCATATCCATACAGGATATTTTTGGTAGAAATTTTAAAACTTACTCTAAAATTAACATGAAAACGCAAAGGATCTAGAACAGTCCAAAAATGAAGAATAAATTTGGAGTATTTCATTTACAAAATTACTATAAAGAGATAATAATCAAGTTAAGGTGGTATAGTATACAAATAAACATATAAATCATTGAAATAGAAGACAGAATCTGGATATTTCTGAAAAAGGATCCAAGGAATTCAATGGAAAAATGATAGTAAATTCAAAGAAAAAAGGGAAATCAAGAGTGCTTAGAAGAACTGGATATCCATATGGGCAAAGGAAATAAACCTTGACCTTTACCTTGAGAACCACATAAAAGAATTACTTCAAATGAATCATGGATCTAAACATAAACACTAAACCTATATAACTTCTAGAAGAAAACAGAAGAATAATTGTAACCTCAGAGAAAGCAAATATTTCCAAGATAAGATAAAAAATCATTAACCATAAGAAGAAAAAAAGCCAAACAGGACTTTCTCAAAAGTAAAAAAAAAAACTTCTGCTATTTTATTTTTTTTTAATTTTTTTTTTAAAGATTTTATTTATTTATGTGACAGAGAGACAGCCAGCGAGAGAGGGAACACAGCAGGGGAGTGGGAGAGGAAGAAGCAGGCTCCCAGCGGAGGAGCCCGATGTGGGACTCGATCCCGGAACGCCGGGATCACGCCCTGAGCGGAAGGCAGACGCCCAACGACTGCGCTACCCAGGCGCCCCAAAACTTCTGCTATTTTAAAGATACTATTGAGAATATGAGAAGGCAAGGAAAAGACTGGGGGAAAATAACTGCATAACACGTAACTGATAAAACACTTTTATCCTGAATATATTTTTTAAAAAACTCCTAAAACTCAGTAATAAAAAGACAAACAACATGGCTAAAAATAAAATGAACAAAAGATTTGACTTTATAAAGTAAATATATAAATTATACAAAAAATCATAAAATATGCTAAACGTCATGAGTACTAGTTGATAAAATGAAATTAAAATATCAATTAGATATCACTACAAACCCACTAGAACGTTAAAATAAAAAAGATTACTAAGATAATGCTAACTGCTGCCAAGAATGTGGAATAACTGAAACACTTATACATTGTTGACAGAAGGCAAAATGGTACAAACACTTTGGAAAACAATTTGTGGGGTTTTTTTTGTTTTGTTTTGTTTTTAAGTTAATCTTATATTTGCCGTGCTACTCAGCAAAACCCCTCCTAGGTATTTACCCAAGAGGAATAAAAACATATGTTCATACAACAAATAGTGTGAAAATATTCATAGCATCTTTATTCATAATAGCTAAGCTGAAATAATCAAAGTTGTCTATCAATTCATGAATAGAAAAATGGAAAAAATGAATAGTATATCCATACAGTGGAATAATACTGAACACTTTAAAAAATGAACTGCTGATAAACACAGTTTGAATAAATCTCAGAGGTGTTACATTAAGCAAAAGAAGCCAGACATGGAAGGCCACATCCTGAATTAGTCCATGCATATGATCTTCTAGACATGGCAAAACTAGAATGACAGAAAGTTAATCAAAGGTTGCCAGAGTCCACGTGGGAGCAGAGGATTGTTGACAGAGAGGCTCAAGAAAACTTCTCATGGTGAAAGAGAAATTCTACAGCCTGACATAGTGTAATATATTGAGTATACCAATCAAAACTCAGCAAAGTATCAACTGAAACTGGGAAATATGCCTTGATAAAGCTGACTGAAAATAAGCATGTTGTTTTTAATATGTATAAATGTGGTAAAATTATAAAGAATGCAGGGTATTAATTAGCACAGATGCAGAAAGTGATAAGTGGGACTGAGGAAGGGATGCAGAAAGTCTTGGTAATTTCCTATTTATAAATCTGGGTACTGAGCACATAAAAACCCATTTATTTTTTATTTATTCATTTGTATGTTTATGATTAATTATTCTACAGGATCATGCTATATACTTTCCTTTGTAAAATGGTATATTTAACAGTAAAAAATTTAAAAAAATTAAAAACAGAAAACTAAAATTAAAAAAGATGAAATAACCACCTAAGAATGGATCATACAACCATATAGCATTATTTAAGGAAACAAAAATTGTCAATAAGAGAGTAGTACCTCCAAAAGGTGTTTTAGTGGAAACCATGGATGGCAAAGGTAGTACTACTCTTAGCTCGGTTCTAGGAAGATTTTCTTAAATTCCACTAAGAGTATGAAAGAAGGAAGAGAAAGCACAAATCTTACAAAAGTTTCTGTTTAAAAAAGGGGAAAGTGAAGCATCGAAGAAAAATATTACCTGCCCAATGTTTTTGCTTATTCAGAAAAACATAGGTCTATAATAGCAAAGTACTCAACCGGATTGTATACGTCCATATGTGTTTGAGAAAGAGATTCAGGTTACTATAATTTCAAACTTTCTAAAATTAGTTTACAATTGCCTGCATTAGAGTTTTCTTCCATCCCACCCTATAATAGGATGCATAGATAAATGGAATAAATACATGATTAAGTATGGTTAATGGTTATTTATTCAATGTTTCCAAATACATTTTATTTATATCATTAATGAGTACTACTGAAGATATCCAAAAGATATGAAGATCTCCAAATCTTTGTATCCACATCATAGTTGATCATCTTACTAAAAAAGAAAAGACAAAAACCAAAACCAAAAAAACAAAACAATTTAGTCATATCATATAGACCTAAAATGGCAAACGATTTTTGCAAACCTATTTAGAATGACTGCCTCGAGTTCTGTTTTGAGACTGACTCTAGTTCAAGTGTGGTTTAGGAATAAAATCTCTTATTAATAGGTTAGGAATGTCCTTGATGGAAGAAGAGAAAGAGACTGTATTTGCAAGGCAGTGTCATCTTTAATGTAGGTAATTATATTACTAAAGTCAACCAGTTTAAAAATAATCATTTAAAAAAACTTTCCTAGGGTGCCTGGGTGGTTCAGTCTGTTAAGCATCTGCCTTCAGCTCAGGTCATGATCCTGGAGTCCCAGGATTGAGTTCTGGGATCAAGATCCCCAGCAGGTTCCCTGCTCAGTGGGGAGTCTGCTTCTCTCTCTCAGAAATAAGTAAACTGTTTAAAATTAAATAAATAAATATGAAAAACCTTCCTTAGACATCCCCTACTTGTAGAAATGTATCTAATTGATTCTTACATAGTAGTGTGATGGGAAAGTTACAGTTTTTTTCTTTCTTTTTCTTTTTTCTTTTTTCTTTTTTCTTTTTTCTTTCTTTCTTTCCCTTTCTTTCTTTCTTTCTTTCTTTCTTTCTTTCTTTCTTTCTTTCTTCCTCTTTCCCTTTCCCTTTCCCCTTCCTTCCTCCCTCCCTTCCTTTCTTCTTCCTTCCCTCCTTCCTTTCTCTTTTGTCCATTCCTCTTCTCTTCCTTCCTTCCTTTTCTTTTATTCCTTCTTTTCTTCCTCCTTCCCTTCTTCCCTGCCTGCCTCCCTTTGTTTTTTTGTGTTTTGTTTTTTTGTTTTTAGTTTTTTGGGTTTCTTTTCAAGATTTTATTTATGTATTTGAGAGAGAGATATCACAAGCAGGGAGGAAGGGTAGAGGGAGAAGCAGACTCCCCACTAAGCAGGGAGCCCGATGCGAGACTCAATCCCAGGACCCTGGGATCATGACCTGAGCTGAAGGCAGACACACTTAACTGACTGAGCCACCCAGGCGCCCCTGCCTGCCTCCCTTTGGAACCAGATATTGGCTCGTTGCTATGAAGCTTACAGTGGATAATGGTAAGACAATAAACAGCTTATCAAGCAAGTACAACAGAAAAGCAATCAGAACGGTGATGAGTATCATGAGAAAAAAATATTAGGGGCAGGAATGTAGAATAATGTGCTAGAGCCCTCCAGATAGGACTTCAGTGTGAGAAGCAGCCAGATGAAGAAGTATTGCAGAAAGAAGGAACAGTCCCTATGAAGGTCCCATTAGAGGAAGAAATTTGAAGAAGCAGTGTAAAGGAGGACAGTATAATAAAGAGATTTGTTCAAATTTCAGATTTTTTACTAAAGTTTTATGATCTCGGCTGGAATGTTGAATCTCTTATAAATCTCAATTTTATCACATACACATTGAGAACAAGGTATTAAGTAATCTCAAAGATTCCTTGAGATTAAAAAAAATAAAATAAAATGTCTTCTATGCTATAAAATAGTCTGTCATCTTTAACCTGGTAAATTTATCTGGTAAAAATATGGCCACAGTAGCTGTGATCAGAAGGAGTCAGTAAAAATTATGGGAATTTGGTGTACACTTTTTTTTTTTTTTAGATTTAACTGAAAGGAGCTCTGTGTGCTTTAAAGAAATTCAAAACACGTGGAACGGAAATACAGCAGAATATAAAAGTCAGGCTTTAGAATCCCATTAAAGTGATCTGCTACTGTTTACCAGTCAAACAAATGGGTATATGCAAATGTATATTTCTTTCTTAGAATATCATTTCGTAACTTATTTTTTTTCATTATGATTTACAGAGATTGAAATCTCCACTGGAGTTCAGGATAGAAGGGGTGGGTCATTAGGTTTCTGCCTCAAGGAAATAGGTCTCAGCATGCCACCAGCAGAGCTCAAATAGTGATAATAAGGTCATCAATTATCTTGGTCTGGATATAGTTTGAAACCCTGGGAGGTGAAACTTACACCCAGAAAAAGATAAATTGCCTTTCTATAGGATAAGCAACACCATCATGGAAGACAGGTGGCTTGCCTGTCTGTCCACTATGGTCTAGGAAAATGTCTCAGAAGAATTAAGTAATGAAAGCCAACACCTCATCCTCTGAAAAATAGAATTGCTTAAATGACTTTATCCAGCACTTATTTCTTGGACACCCAAACACGATTTATTCTCATGTTGATATGTATTTTTTAATTGCTTATTTAGGCTGCATTTATTGATACATAAACAGGTATAATCTTCATGATAAATACACATACAAGCGCAATTTAAGGCAAAACAAACAGATCAATAAGCAAAATAACTTTCAGAGGTACAAATAATGAAAAATTAAACTCATTAAAACAATGAACTCAAACACCATCTTCAAGAGCCACCATCCTAAAACATAACCCCTTAGAGACAGACCAATTTAAATAAATGAGCTGTACATTCTGCCCTCAAACTCTTCCAGGGCAGAATGGGCAGAATATTCTATAAGGGTCTTGGCAGGAAGGCCAGTTCTCTGGGGATGCACTCTGGCCAGTGGGATCTGTCCTCAGCTAATTGGTTGAGAGGTAGTGATTTCCCAAGGGTGTCATTGTTTCCACACACAAACTCTCAGTACTTAGCATCATGCCACTTACATTTACTTGACTATTTGCACACGTGAATGATTTACTTATCCTATGTGTCAGTGCACTCTATCCTTAGAGGAAAGCTTGGCTTTAATTCTATCTCATATAGCTAACTTCAAAGGACTGAGACTTGCTGGCAAACACACAGAGGTATAATGAAGCCTGCTGGCACTGGCCTGTGAGAGCAGAAAGGGAAATTTTCAGGAATTTTGTAAGCCAATTGTTAAACATCACCATTATTAACTGAATTATATAAACATTCAATTAAATGATTTATATTAACAACAAAGGTAATAAATATTCACAACTCATCGATTTCTAGCTATTTTACTATATTTCGCTATTATTTGTCTTAAGATTATTTCCATCTATTTTATCTATATGGTGGAAATACTGTATAATGATGGGCTACTGTGCATCTCCACCAGCTTTGCATTCAGTGATGTTACCGTAATAGCTTGAATTGACCACGGTGTGTACATTCACATGACAAATATCAGCTAACACTGTAAAACAGAACCCTCCACTCCTTCCCTTTCCCCACACTGCTACTTGTTAAAGATTTAAAAGATGCCATGGCAAATCTGCTTTGCACAATAATTTACCTAGAGACAGAATATCAAAAGATCCTAAATGTTACCTTTGATAATAACACCAACACTAACACAAGGTCACATAAGCCCTGTATCAAGCAGACATGGATGAAGGGTTGAAGAGTACAGAGATGTAGCACGTACCGAGAGATTGTTAGGTGAAACTCCTGCACTTACAGCACGTCCATCGAGCCTCACAACAATCAGAAGAGGCATATTCCCATTTTGCAAATGCACAGACTGAAGTTTATAAAGGCTTATAATATTCTGAAGGTCAACCAGCTAAGAAGTGGCAGAATCTGAACCTTCAACTAGGGCAGAGTTGGTGAGCAAGAACTCCTTTCCATATGCCATACAGAAGCTCAGCATACTTTGCTCTAACCAAAGTCACAAACCTAGGAAATCAGGAACCTCAAGTCCTCATTCTATCTCAGAGAATTTGAACATGCACCTATAGGTGAGTCTGAAAAATCGTGAGTGGGCAGGCATCATGCATGCTTCTCAAGAAAAAACAGGAACAGATTAAGTACTGAACAAGTACTAAAAGCTCTTGACGAATGTAGAAGATAAAAGAAATGCTAAAGAATTCACCTTCCAACATATTCTATTACCCAGAGAATGAAATGACAGCAAAAAAAAAAGGTACAGAACTATTCTCATGCCAAAGGGTTTGACGAAAACTTTGCATTCATTTGCAATTTTTCATTTTCCTCCTACGGTTACATTATACCTGCTATAAACAAAAGAAGATTGTTCATATTGAAATAATGCTGAAAATACCATTCCCCAGGGAGTTGGTACTAATGCCTATCCTTTACTCCTTACAGAATAAGTATGTAGCAAGCATTCATGCTAAATGCCAATGTACTAGGAAAATGACACGTTGATTATCATGTTTGGATATTATTCATTTTATTTATCTTTGAAAATACAAACAAGCATGCCTATTCTATAAATATTATCTCCATTGGAAAGCTACTGCTAATAAAAAATCTACATCTTTTTGGCTACCGAATCCACTGAAACTCATTGTAAACATACAGTACTCATTATAATAACATTTTTTTTTTCAGTACACACAAAAGACTATTGGGAAGAAGGGAGAAGTGGTGGATAGGGTAAACCAGTGGAAAGATGCAATTAGAGCTATGTTGGCTTGGCAATGTCCCACTGAACAGCAAGCTGGGAATTTTATTTTATTTTATTTTATTTTTTTTGCGCCAAACCACTTCAGGCTCCTTGGGGGGTCTCATGTTTGTTAACAGTGCTTGATTCCAACAAGTATCTTCTCCAATAGGAGAGAAATAAAGATATTAAAAGAATTACCAAACTAAAACCAACATGCAAGTGCACACACAGGCATACTCACACATATTCTGGATGGGAAATACACTCAGTGGGAAATATCTGGCCTGGCAGGAGGTAATATTAACTTGACTGTGTATGTACCACTTATGCTAGGTGCAAATTAAGAAATCATCAAAATATAGTAACCTGCGACAATGTACACTGGGTTTAAAAGTTGGAAGCATTTAATTGGTATTTTTGTATTACGTTGTTCCAGCTACAATTCTGGTTCAAGAAAAAAGGTTGTCATAATTGGCTACATGACGGCTTGAGCACGCTCACGGGGGCTCACGAAAATGGATTCTGAAGAAGACACGTACCCAAAATGAATCAGAGAGGTCGCATTTTGTCATTAGGAAGGCAATACCATCTCCATCATTATTGCCACCACCACCACCATCATCATCAACAACAAAAGCACCATCATTTTCATCACTAGCAATTACTAAAGGTCGCCAAGCCAGACAGAAATGTCGCGGTGTGACGATGTGCCTGAATTTTGTTTGCATGTTTGCTTTTTACGATTTTAAATTTGTGAGAGTACGCTACTATAGCTTAACGCAAACCTACTCGAGCATTTCCCCTAGATTCTCCTGAGGAGCACCCAGAACTCCTTTGGAGCTTTTGTTCAGATGGATGATAGGTCTGACTCTTTTTCACTTTTGTTCTGCAATTTAATTTGAGTCACATAAAGTAGGAGGTAATCACTCTGCTGTCGACATCAGCCGGTAAGAAAGAATCGAGAGTAGGAATTCTAGTAATAAGATAATAAAAAGGTATTTTTAGGCTTTTTTTGGTCATATTATGAGACATGATAGGTATGGTGATGAAAATGATATATATACTTTAAAGCTTTATGAAGAGTTATTATATTCTATTAATTACAATAATGATTTATTAGTTTTAAGAAACACAGACTAGCAAAATCAACTTAAATAATTAAGCATAAACTATGAATGTACAGGGATTGTAGCAGGATGATGACAGACTTGTTCAGAACTTTTTTTTTTTTTTTTTAAAGCACACTGGTTTCAACTAGCGTTTTAGTGAATAATGCTTGGGTTTGTTAATATCTTTAGCTGGTCTGTGAATGCTCCAAATGGACATTCTTCACATCTTACCCAAGTGAAAGTTTTAAAATTCAAATATGAAGAAGCTAACCCACTGATTATAATTTCCCTTCTTCTGCAAGTTCATCATAAAGCCTCTGCTTACTCCTCTCTTGTCAGTGGGTGCCTCTTCCCTCTTCCCTCCAACCCTGCCATGCATACTATAAACTCCGCACACTGAAATACTGAGCACTGAACCTGCTCAGTGTCAGCACCTCCAAACAGCCCTCCCCTCAGCCTAAGGTTATCCAGCCCTTGCTTCTTTCACCCATATTGTTAACTCTAAGAAAGCATCATCTCCTCTGTTTGGTAAATGATTAATTTTAATTATCCATGCCCTCTTCAATGTTCCCAGAAATTTGTTTATGTATATCTAGTGTTAACATTTGTTTACAATTCAAACCTACCTATTGGAATAGAAATCCTCTAAAGGCAAGAATTCTGTATTATTCATGCAGTTTTCTCTGATGCTTAGTACTTAAAGACAGGCTTTAATAAATATTCAATGGAAGACTGAGTAAAAGAATGTAAAGATACACACAAGTAATCTATTTGACAATTATTAAGGGTCCAGGAATAGAGGGAGCCTATTTAGAGTTATGATTACTTCAAAAAATGTTATTTCATCACTAAATTATAAACTTGTTATTGACACTTTCTGTGAATGACACACTTGAGGGAGATGTTCTGGATTAAAGTCAGAAAAAGTCTTAAGACATTAGAATCCAGCTGGAGAAACATATATTCATCGATATTTATATTCAGCAGCCATGTTGGATAAGATTACTTTAAAAATTTAAGAATGTATGTATCTCCTTTTTCAATGCTTATTTCCTCTTCCATTTTACTCTACATGCATTTGTTCAGTTAACTGTGTTCAATGCCAAATGCAACGAAGCCAATTACCTAAATATGAGGACGCCGTAGTAAGGTTACTACTACTCAAATTAGCATTTGACCAGTTCTCCAAATGGCACCATTGTTATGTTTTATTTTATCATATAACAAAATGATGATGATGGATGACAACTCTCATTTTGGAAATAGATATCTAACAAGTTAGAGGTCAACAAACAAATTATTTGGTTCATTTCTTTAGCTCATAAAATTGCCTGAATTAATTAGTTTCTTCTTTTGTAGGAATGATATAAATCACAGAATCATATGTAGAATGATAAGATCATCTAGTCTAACAGTCACATTTTACATTTGCAAAAAATCAAGAGCCAACAAAGTGACAGGATTTATACAAGGTCACACAATGTGATGAAACAAAGCTTAGAACCTAGAGTTCTCAATTTCTAATCGAATATTATTTGAAGATATTTAGAAACATTTTTAGAGAGAATCCAATACAATATACATATTACTGCACCTGATTCATCTCAGCATTTTTAATAGGTTGTTTCGTTCTTTCATTAAAATAAAACACTAGGGACACCTGGGTAGTTCAGTTGGTTAAGCATCTGCCTTCGGCTCAGGTCATGATCCCAGGGTCCTACGATTGAGCCCCATGTCGGGCTCTCTGCTCGGCAGGGAGCCTGCTTTTTCCCTTTGCCTGCTGTTCCCCCTGCTTGTGTGCAAGCACTCTCTCTCTCTCTGACAAATAAATAAATAAAATCTTAAAAAATAAAATAAACACTAATTTGAGGAATCCTCATCCCAAATTTTAATATCTTAAATCAAATATAATCTCTTTATGTGTCAGCAGAAATAAACTAGTACAGCAGAGATTTGACAGAAGAGGAATTGGCGGGTGCGGGGAGAGATCTTCTCTTCCTTACAACCTACTTCTCAAAGAATATTCCTTGCCTACAAAATCCGCATGGGACCTGGGCCAGGGAATGCAGTTATATTGGCCTCAACAAATGTGACCACAAGTGGTCAAGAAAAAAAAAGCTACTGTCTTGGCAAAGTATACTTTTCAATTGATAATTTAAACTGAGATGACAGTGCTAGTGTTCTGAATTTCTAAGTTTCTCTGGAGTTAAATAAAGAAGTAGCATCATTTATTCATTAATTTAGCAAACATTTACTGAGAGTGGTAGGTACTCTTCTAACCAATTGGGAAACATCAACATATAAAAGAGATATAGAACCAACTCTGGGGGCTTATGATCTGGTTAGAGACACAGATGATAAGCAATAAACTTAATAAATAAGACATAATATAATATATATAAGAAAGTGATAAATCCTACAAAGTAAAGAAAATACAAACTGGCAAAGGGGGATCGTGATTACTGGGGCAGAGACGAGGCAAGTCACAGTTTTAATTTGGAAAGGTGACATTTGGGCAAAGACTTTGAAGCATATAAGAAAGGTTTATCCAAGCAAACACACAAATGGAAAGAGCTCCAGGCAGAGGGAACTCTCAACAATGTCAGCTTGGCATGTTTCAGGAATATCAGTGAGAAGGCCAGGGTAACAGGAGTAGAGAAGGCAAGCCGGAAAATTACAATGATGAGACAGGGAGAAAATGAAGGACTAGAGCACAAAAGGCATTGTGTGCAAAATCCTGAAAAATACTCTTCATATAAGTTGTGATTATGGGACTATAAATAAAAATACAGAAGAGAGGGGACAATGAAAGTGATATGCAGAGAGAAGTTGAGATCTTATAACCCCCAAGAGGGGAAGCTGCTGGTCTTGGTGACATTTTCTACACCTTGTATCTCTCAGATTACCCACTATTCTTCTAACCACTTAATTCACCAGAGTTAGCTAGAGGTTTGCAACAAAAGACCTTCAATTAGATGACTTGAGTTTTGAACAAGTATGATAGAAATAGCTACTATAGAGTGAGTTGTTCACATCCTATAAGCATATACCAGAGCAGCATTTTACATCAGGACAAAACTTTAGAATGACATTAATGTAAATATCCCTGAATGTTCAAAATAGAGATGTCTAATATCTTAAACACATTTTTAAAAATAAAATTTAACAAGTACTTTTCAGTGGCACCTGGGTGGCTCAGTCGGTTAAGTGTCTGACTTGATATCATCTCAGGTCATGATCTCAGGGTCCTGGGATGGAGCCCCTGGTTTGGCTGTGCCCTCAGTGGGGAGTCCGCTTGGAATTCTCTCTCTCCCTCTACCTCTCCCCCTACTCACCCACTCTCTCTCTTTCTCTTATAAATAAAATCTTTTACCAAACAAAAAGTGCTTTCCAAAAGTTAAATTCAAATGGACTATTAACATGAGAGATTTGAGTGTTCACTGCAATGAAAATTTATGTACGTTAAAATAACACAGTTTCTGAATTGATATTACAAATATATTTATGATACAGGCTGTAATCTTGGTAAAGGCAGCATATTTAGGCAGCTCTAACCTAGAATAGAATAATTTTTTTGCAGCTAATAATTGTGAAGGAGACACAATAGGACAAAATGGCTTAAAATCTATATTTGGGCTGAAGCAATAAACACAAACACAGGGAACAATTCCTAATTCCCCAAAAGAAAAATGAGCTTTAGGAGAAGTTGCCTTCTAAGATAAGAACAAGTAAATTAAAAAGAGAGAGAGAGAGAGAGGGAAATAATTAACTAGGTAACTGAGCCCTTGATATCTTTTTGCAAAATAATGAGTTGGGATCAAAGATTTTTTTTTTCTTTAAAGATGTGTTTGTTTATTTATTTATTTGAGAGAGAGAGAGAAAGGACACACAAAGGGAGAGGGAGAAGCAGACTCCCTGCTGAGCAGGGGGCTGGATGTAGGACTCCATCCCCGGACCCTGAGATCAGGACCTGAGCTTCAGGCAGATGCTTAACCGAGCCACCCAGGTGCCCCTCGATCAAATGAGTCTTAAGGCCCTGTCGGGTCCGGTATCTATGTGACATCTAAGCACAGTTACCAATTGGCTCACCAAAACCTTACATGAAGGTTCTTCTCTAGCACAACCATTTAAGAACCAAACCAGTAAAACCCCACAGAACAGCAAGACGGATAGAATCTGTGATTAGGAGATGATGCTTGAATGGAAAAGTGTTTTAAATGCTTCAAGAGCCTAAGTACCACAGCCACTTAGAGGCCATCTCAATGTGTTGCAAAGGAATCTCAGCTCCCTGTGTTTAAAGAAAAATGACCAGAAAAACATGACCTTTATTTTTACAGTTCATAGAATTTTTTAAGTGTTAAGGGAACTGCAAGGTAATGTAAAACAGAATAAGACAACCATAAGACTCCCCCTACCACAACAAGAAAACTAGAACTCAGATTAGGGGCTCTTGTTCAAGGTCACAGAACTCGTAGTGGGGCTAGGATGTTAACTCTGGTCTCTTGATACTCACTGCAGAGTTACTTTCCTTAAACTCACCTAGCAATCCCTTAGAGAGCTTAAAAAACATGCACCTGTTACAAATCTTGACTACCAATGTTTCAGCTGCATATGGTTTATACAGGAGTGTTCTCAATGTAGAGGATGGAGAAAAGTACACATCTTAAAATTAGGGAAAAAAAGATTAAAATTCTGAAATATAGAAATGTGGGCTAAAGTCACAGAGGTAGCTGAAGATTAACATTAATTGGGACCCCATCCTGAGTCTTGGCTTCAAATGAAGGGAGTTTCCAGAGAGACATTGAGAGACCACTCTAGGACCGAGTTTTGAAAACTCCCATTCTTTTTGGGCTGGAAAATTTGCATGTGCAATTACTACATTTGCATGCCTAATTACCCCACAGGAAGACACATATGCCAATTGGCATTTGAAAATGTGTTAACTGAACACACAGAAGGGTGGCCCTTTAAAATGTTGGCCCTAGGAATCTAATCATTAAGAATGGGTCATATGAGTCAGAGTGGAAAGAGAAAGATGGTCCATTTTGAATCGATCTGAGCATACCCAGTTTGGATGCACACAAAGAGAAATGACTGATGCACAAGTAAATGAAATACTGGATTTTGAGAAAGTACTTTGGAAACCGGCGGAATCCGCAGGGAAAGCATTTCAGGCATTAGCTAATTGGATTAGCGGTGGTGTTTTCTGTGGCTCCTAAGGCATTCACAAGCTACAGATTAAAATCATCAAACAACTCTGGTCACGGAGGTGAGGAGGCTCGTTTCTTATGCTAGTAAACATTTAGTCTTGTGGACTAGAAGTATATGTTCTTCCTCTGAAGCAGATGGAATACATTCCATGGAGTTTGGAGTGAATTTTTTTTCCTGCATTTTGTAAACAAAACTCTTGGGATTAAAAAATCATAAAATCATAACTAAATCTTTCATTGTGCTAGAACAAAGATTGCCTATTCTCCCAGAACTGTGTAATTTCTTCTCGGCAGGAAACAATGGGGCATAATCGGTTTCCTTGCTTCTCAAGCCATTTCCTCAATTCAGGATACCCTATTTAGCAGTCTCTCTGCCATGCAAAAATAAGGATTTGAAGATTCTTGCAGAACCAGATGCAACCCTTGGAAACATTCCAATGATTGCCAATCACTGTATCCCTTAGGATATAGGAATAAAACAGGTTGGGGCAGCATGAACTCCAAAAATGATGTGGGCTGGTATACAAAAATACCTGATTCTAAACTTTCTCGGGAGTTTATTTTGGACTCCAGCCTGTCTAGGTGGTTTCTGGATCTTCCTAAGCAAGACACAAACACATGCTATCAATTGAATCCTTGAAAATACAAAGAAACTATGCAGTGTTTTAATACTCCTTGCCTTTGAAAAACTTCCTATATAATGCAAATGGATTTTTTTGAAAGATTTTATTTGTCAGAGAAAGAAAGAGAGAGCACAAGCAAGGGCAGCAGCAGGCAGAGGGAGAAGCAGGTTCCCTGTTGAGCAAGGAGTCCGATGTGAGACTCAACCCCAGGACCCTGGGATCATGACCTGAGTGAAGGCAGACGCTTAACCAACTGAGCCACCCAGGCACCCCACAAATGGTTTTTTGTTTTATTTATTTTTTTTTTTTTGGTAACTTTATTTAAGTGTCTTTTGTAATCTATCCTCCCAGAGGCCAAAGTATGCCTTTGGGTGAGGACTCAAAAGTCCTTACTGCCCATATCATCAAATCTTATTCATCTAATTATAGTAATTAAATATAGTGAATTTACAGGTCATAAAAATGTTATTTTCCCTAATTTCAAGTACTGCCTGAGTTATCTCAAAAATATTCAAAACAAGTACTGAATGTATAAATACTCATAAACATTCCTTTAGTACTCCTTTATAAGGGCACAATGGAATGATGGATGACATTGTCTTGGGAATTAATAGATCTAAAGTCTATGAAAATAAGAATGATTACCATGGCTCCTTCTTCCAAATCATGCTCAACTCAAATTCAATTAATACCTTCTACCATTCATGTCTCACATATGAATCTCCATCTGAGAGCCATCTTCCTGACCGCCACCTGGAAGGTAGCCTCCCTTTCCCTATACTATGCTGACTATCACTACATTTAGTTCCATGGCCTTACTAGTGCTTTTCTGACTCTAAAATTATCTATTTTTAATGTTTTGTCTGAGCTCAGCCAAACCACAAGAAGATAAATTCCATGAGAGTAGAAACAAAGTTGATTTTATTTTTTCCTCTACAACAGACTCATCGCCTAGAAAAGACTGATACCTTTTATTTACTCCATGAATATTTGTTCAATGACTCCATTAAGCATCTATTATGTGCCAGGTAATTTTTTAAAAGATTTATTTATTTATTTGAGAGAGAGAGCATGTCTGAGGGGAGGGGACATGCAGAGGGAGAGAATCTTCAAGCAGCCTCCCCACTGAGTACAGGGCTGGATTTCACAGTCCATGAGATCCTGACCTGAGGCAAAACCAAGAGGAGGACGCTTAACTAACTAAGCCACTCAGGCCATGTAATTTTTAAAACATTATCTCATTGAAACCTCAACACAACTTTATGGGAAAACATTGTAAAAAGAGGCTGAGATTCTGAGGAGATGGGCATCATGTCCAAAATGGCACAGCTAATAAATAGGGGAGTTCAGTTCCCAGACCTGTCCTATTACAAAGACTGTTTCTTTCCACTACATGTTCTTGATTTTATTGTGAACCGTGTCAAAATTGTAAAGGTGGCCCTCAATAAATAATTTAATGTGGCCAAATATTAGTTTTTTAGCCTAAAAAGAAAGGAAGTCTTTGTACAATTCTTTTAAGCTCTCCATTAACTGCAGAAGTCATGACTGTATTACTCCTATTTTCTCCAAAATAACTATAATAAATATTTAACTTTTCTAAGAGACAAGCAAACCTATTCAAAGTGCAAATATTCACTTTGGCTTTTTTTTTTTTTTTCCAGAATGAAATAAAGAATTTCAATATAGGGGCGCCTGGGTGGCACAGCGGTTGGGCGTCTGCCTTCGGCTCAGGGTGTGATCCCGGCATTAAGGGATTGAGCCCCACATCAGGCTCCTCTGCTATGAGCCTGCTTCTTCCTCTCCCACTCCCCCTGCTTGTGTTCCCTCTCTCGCTGGCTGTCTCTCTCTCTGTCGAATAAATAAATAAAATCTTAAAAAAAAAATAACTGTTTAAAAAAAAGAATTTCAATATAAAATGTGTCTTACTGTATTAAATTTCATCAATGCAGGACTACTCCTCTAAACACGACTAAAATAAACATACATTTTCTCAGAACAAGCAGGCCAAGAAGAGGGGTGGTGATCCTGAGAAGCTCCCCATCAAACTTTTAAGATAAACCCTACTGAAATGACATGAATGTCAGAGCCTCTTTCTTTTTTAACTCTAAGATGATTTTTAGTTAAAATCAAATGTGATCTTATAAGGTCTATACAATTTTCTTCATTTTTCAAGTATGTTTTTGCCAATATTCTTTGATCATTAAATGGCTCTAGTTTTTTAAAAATAATTAGACTTAAGACATCAAAATCTTGGTTCTTCCAAGAATTTTATTTGCTGTGAAGAACTACCAAAATGCAAATCAGTTGCCCTTTTGGCTTTAAACTCTTGTATGAAGTAAATATACAAATTTCAGTGTAATTCATGATACTCTATGAAGTCTGGAACAAAGTTTTTAAAAGTAAATTAGAAGCAATTATTGATTTTTAAAATGCTCACTTTATCCAACAGTTTTCTCCCTCTTGCTCATTTCCTTATGTAAAAGAATTTAACCAAAGAAAGCCAGCATTCTAATTCAATTTCTCCTCCAAAGTATATAATTTTATTTCGTCATAATGGCTGCTTTTATTTCCAGGGTCAGATTTTATTTAAATTTGAGTCCATTAGGAACAAAAACTTGCCATTTTCTGATAAACAAAATCAGCAGGGGAGCCTCTTCAAACGAGAAATGTATTTCCATCGACCTTTGTTTTATTTGATCTAAATGACAGGTATACACCACTTTTCCTGTGTTTACTTTTAAAGATTCTGAAAAAACGGGGGTGACATTTTTAACAACAAAACTAGCAATCACCCTAGTAGTCCTGTGACAGGCAGATGGAAGAAATGATAAAAAGATGTAATCCATTGCTTTAGACCACCAAAGAGGCCTAATATGAGTCATTAGCAGAAAACCGTTAATTTTCTTTTTTCCCTATTCTGACTGTTGTTTGTAGAAGTGCTCAATCTCTTAGGAATTGGAACGTTTAACTGTTTCTTGCTATTTTGCAAGAGGGAGGCCAAAGCATTAACAGAAGGGAATTAAGGAATATGTCATTATATAGTTTAAGAAATCTGAGTGATATAGGTAACGTTTTAGAGGCTCTTAGGTTGAGCTTGATAATAGCTAGTAAGAATTAACACTGGTAAAGCACTTCAAAGATTATAAAAAGGCTTTCACAAATAGTATCCGATTTCCTGGACATCCTCAAAAAAATGTGTCATAAAAAAGTCAATCATGTTGCAAATAGAGAACTAAAGCCCAGGTTTTTTATTCCAAAATCCAAGACCATCTTAATCCATATAGACTAACAGAAAAATATGGTGATATTCCAGTCAAATAAGGATGGAAGCAAACACTTCCCCAAGTTTGTTCTACAAAACACCACTTTTCTAGAAAGCCAAAAGTTGTCAATTAGGGGAAGAAAAGGATTCTTGAATATACATGGATAAATATCATGTAGCACTTCTTTAAGTTATAATGATCAAGGAAACTTTTACTCTACGGAACTCTAAGGACTAAAGTTAAAGAAAACTCTTGGTGAATAAATTCTGTACCAGAACCTTTTACTCTTTTTTTTTTTTTTTAAAGATTTTATTTATTTATTTGACAGAGAGAGACAGCTAGTGAGAGAGGGAACACAAGCAGGGGGAGTGGGAGAGGAAGAAGCAGGCTCATAGTGGAGGAGCCTGATGTGGGGCTCGATCCCGGAACGCCGGGATCACGCCCTGAGCCGAAGGCAGACGCTTAACCGCTGTGCCACCCAGGCGCCCCAGAACCTTTTACTCTTTTAAACCAGTTTGTCTCTCCCTTCTCCACTTTCCTGTCTCTCATTTGGTATAAATGATAAGTAAATGCAAATATAGAATAGATGCAGAACAATAGATGCACACATTAGATGTATTTGTATATCTATGTTTATACATATGTGTATATCTGAATATGTGTGTATGTTTTTTGTCATTGAGAAAATTCACAGATTCATTGTGGATTGGCTTTTTTGTAACCAGTCTTGGATATGTGAATGTTTCCAAGTACTCTGATATGACAGGTGATTAGCAATATGCTTTACAGCACTGTAAATCATAATTTTTCAGTTAATAAACAATTATTTTTTATAATTATGTGAATCTGATTAAAAACCTAGTTTTATTTTTTATTTTATTATTATTTTTTTATTTAGGTATAGTTGACACACAATGTTACATTACTTTCGGGTGTACAACATAGTGATTCCACATCTCCATATGTTATACTATGCTCACCACAAGTGTAGCTACCATTTGCCACCATACAAAACTAATAAAATATCACTGACTATATTCCCTATGCTATAACTTTTATTCTCATGACTTATCCATTCCATAACTGGAAACCTGTATCTCTCTCTTCCCTTCACCCATTTGGCTCATTCTCCCACCCCCGCCCCTCTGCCAATCATCAGTTTACTCTCTGTATTTATAAGTCCAATCTGTTTTTTGTGTATTTCTTTATTCATTTCTTTTGGTTTTTGGATTCCACGTATGAGTGAAATCACATAGTATTCGTCTTTCTCAGTCTAACTTATTTCACTTAGCATAATACCCATTAAGTCCAAAATTACCTATAAGAAAATCGTGAATAAGATGTAAAATATAACAGCATATACATGAAACATGAAAGAAGGAGTTTTTAAAAAGTTGATTTTTTTAAATAATGTGTTTGAACTTAAATGGCCATCAACAGACTGCTATACACTTAGGATGTTATATATGAACCTCATAGTAAGCACAAACCCAAAACTTATAATAAATCCACCACCAAAAAAGAAAAAAAGAAAGAGAGAAAAGAAAAGCGAGAGAGGGGGGGGGGGGGAGAGAAAGCCAACATAACACTATAGAAACCCATTAATCACAAAGAAAGAGAGCAAGGGAAGAAAGAAATGGAAGAATTACAAAAACAACCAGAAAACAACCAAATGGCAATAAAAACATGGTTTTAAATATGAAGACACAAAGGTGACTTTAGTTAGATAACAAATTACTAGTTTAATTAAGTGAGTCAAAATACTGAGCATAATGGATATTATAAAAACCTCATCCCATATGCTATATGCTATACTATTAGAGTTCTCAAAAGACCGGATCCAGCCTCATTAATATCTTTAAAAAAAAGATCATACCTAAGATTACTTTTTATATAGACATTTTTCTTGTTTTATTTATACTAATAGATAATGCAGAAATTGTAAGTGCCTTGTTCTTGAAAACGGGAACAAAATTAAACCTTGGAAAGGGTTATAAAGGACTTACCCCATTCCAGCTCCCCTTTTCAGAGCTATCTTGTCATCCAAGAGGTTGTGAAGATATTACACTAAGCCACTAACACTTGATTTCTATTACCTTTCCACCATACATAAAGGTAGCACTTTAAGTATAAAGAAATGTAACATTAAGTGTTTAAAAGGAGGCCTCGATGAAACTATGATCTTTTTTTTTTAGTTTCATCATACTCATATTATTTTTAAAATCAATTCAATATTCTGTAATAGGCCATTACAATTTTTGAGCAATAAAATGATAAAATTCATGGTTATAAAACATTGTGAAAAGAAACTGAAAAAATAAACTTTCTCTCAAAAGTTTAGAGTATGTTGCAAGCAGGAAAAACTAGAATCTTTGAGATATAAGCTAAAAGAAGTTTCGAGTATATCATTTAGTATCGAGACAAATTCATAGAAGACCACTGCACAACAGAATTTAAAGGATTCTATGGATTTGTGGGGACTCTGCACAGTTTTACTTTTAATGGTGTTCGATAAATTTTTGCTAGAAAGAGAGTCCTACTTAGGGTAAACAATAAATAACTAGTCTCCCATATTCCATCCCAACTGAATAGCTTATTTTACCTGCTGGGCCATAAAAGTTAGATACTGTATCAATAATCAAAATTGTATGAAGATGATTTCTAGCACTTCTAAATGATTAGAAAAGATGATGTGGCTGTATTTCTTTATAACAGCTTCCCACAGATAACTGTTACGATTTTTAAATACACAGAAAACTAAATTGAACTGATTCTAGCATATATTTCCAATAATATAACATTGCAACTGATCTAACCCAGTGTTGCTGAACCACGTATGACTTTGTTCCCTCCCCTCTACCCAAGGATATATGGCAATTTCTAGAGACGTTTTGTGGAGTGCTACTAAGATTTAGCAGGCAGAGACCAGAGATGCTGTTAAACATCGTACAGTGTGTAGGACAGCCGTCCACAAAAAAGAACTATCAGACACGAAATGTCACTAGTCACCAAGATTGAGAAACCCTGCCCTAAACAAAGCTTATTGGTGATGTAAATATTTACTTTTACACAACTTTTTTTCCACGGAAAAATTAAGGGGCCCTGGGAAAGGTGCATCAATTAAACAGTACATATGTACATACATATATCAGCACTGAAACAAAATATCAGTGAGAACGTCTTATTGAAACTAGGGAGGCAGTGAGAATAAAGTTAGATGGAGTATGGTCTAAGATTGGGAAACAACACTGACCTCTCTCTTACCCCATGTAACTCTCAAAGTGCCATATTCTATAAGCCAGAGTTAAGGCTCAAATTTTAACCAACAACAAAATCTTCCCTTTTCAGTCTTAGGGAGTCCACATGTTTCACACTTATTTTCTTCCCTCTCTAAAATGGGAAATGCCTTCCATTCTTCCTGTACTCTGTTTCCTGCCATTCACACTTTAGGGTTTTTAATGCAATATGATAGATTTATTTTCAAATGCTTTGAGTTTGTATTTCAATTTAATGATTTGTTACATTTTTACAGGCTAATTCAGTAAATCTACATAAGATTAATTGCATGGTCTTTTAGGACATGTGACAAATCCTTAAAAAGTGATAAAACCATGCAACTGGAAAACAAATGGCTTGTGACATGTGAGTGGAATCCCTGGTACAGTTTATTAATGCATGTTTTGGTGAGGATTGTTGCAAGATCTGAAGCAATATTAGCTTGAAATTGAACATAGGATTGCACAATATTTGAAAGTTAGATATCTGGATAATTCAATAGACCAGAAAAGGATAATGAGTTTATTTTTCTAAGTAGAAGAAAACTTTGACATAGAGTTTTTTTTTTTTTTTTTTAAGTCTTTAGTGTAATATTTCTTAGAAATAATTGACAAGGGGCGCCTGGGTGGTGCAGTCGTTAAGCGTCTGCCTTCGGCTCAGGGCGTGTTCCCAGCGTTCTGGGACCGAGCCCCACATCAGGCTCCTCCGCTAGAAGCCTGCTTCTTCCTCTCCCACTCCCCCTGCTTGTGTTCTCTCTCTCTCTGGCTGTCTCTATCTCTGTCAAATAAATAAATAAAAACCTTAAAAAAAAGAAAGAAAGAAAGAATTGACAAAACTATCTTAAGGGAGCTTATTTATTTTTAATTTGAAAATAACAAAATTCTAACAAATACAGTTTTTATCCAGCTTGTGTTTCAGCATCTAGATAAGATCCATGTTAATAAAAATGAAGAGTGCTTGTAATAATGTTAGATTTTACAATAAATGCTTTTGGAGGGAAGAGAAATATTTGTTGTATATGGTTAAACCATCTTGTCTTCTATTTAAATATAGGGAATTTTCTGTAGATAGCCTTCCAACAAGTTTTGGGTAATTATTTACATTACTGTACTGGGGAAGGAACAAAAATAAAATATATTACTTCATGTATTTTAAAAAGTCTGCTGTACTGCCAGTTTTACATTCAAACATGTTTGAAGAAATATATTTAACTCGCATTTCCTAAACCTTTTCTAAGCATCTAATGAGTGTGGAGTAGGAGGAACACCACTTACCAGAATTCCAGAAGTTCAGTACTACAACCAGGATATTACTGGGCAGCAGAAATGGTTAGTCACCTTAGTTTGAGGTTTCTTAATACTAAGTGCTATGGAAGATTCCTGGTGTCTTTGTAAGTGAAACTCATACTGGGATAAGGCATAAAGCCAACTAGATATAACAACTCTAGAATGGATTTGGATAAGTGTTCTAGGAAAGTATATTAGGGTTCTTGTGAGAAATCAGAAGCAACAGAAGGTAGATATAGATGTAGATATAGATAAGAGGTGATCTATTACAGGACTGGCTCATGTGATTATGCCATCCACAAGCTGGAGAACTAGGAAAATTCATGGTGTAATTCAGTCTGAGCCCTAAGGGCTGAGATGAAGAAGGCAGATGGTGTAAGTCCCAGTCTGAGTCCAAAGGTCCCAGAACCAAAAGCCCTAATACATGTTGTCTGAGAGCCAGAGAAGGTAAGTGTCTCATCTCAAGTAGAAAGAGAAATCGCCCTTCCTCCACCTTTTTGTTCTATTCAGGCCCTCAGTGGATTGGAGAATGCCTACCCCCATAATCGTCTTTACTCAGGCTACCAATTAAAATGTTAATCTCCTCCAGAAACACCCTTACAGACACACCCAGAAATAATGTTTTACCAGCTCTCCGGGCATCCCTGAGCCCAGGAACGTTGACATAAAATTAACCATTGTAAATCTACTTGGCAGTCATACACATCTCCTTAAACCTTACTTACTGTCCAAATAAGGAAAAATGAAGATCGTAATTCCACCTAACATGAAACAACTATCCTGCATGCAACCAAAAATGCACTAATCTCTCCCTGAGGAGAGGAGGTAAAATCTTTGTTTGATGTTTCTTCTTCTGATATCCCATAACATAGACTATGATATAAAATTAACAACACTTACACACTAATATAAAGCCAATATACCTTATGTTACATGATAAGAGATTAAGAGAGGAAAGAAAACAAAAAGAGTTGCTAAACACACATGTGCACACACACACAAATATATTCATAAGAAAATAAGAAAGAAATCCTTAGGACAATTACAGTCCTTGTTTCCATAACTAATCACATGGTTGTATCTAGTATTTATAATTACCTTCTTCTACTACCCATTCTGTATTCTCCTTGCCTTGAGCAATACCTTAGCTAGTCATGGTTCTTTACTCAGTGGGGTGAACCAAACCTTCCTTCTGAAGGGTCTGGGCCATTACTATTACCGCCGGGACTTGGTCGTTGTAGTTTTTCATTGACCTTAATCACAGGGCATGGTACTACTCAGAGGCCTTAAGAGATCTCTTGTGTTCTAGAATAGTCTCCCTGAGGAGTAGTAGTTCAAGTCCCCCCTGGTAACCCAAATTAATCTTCACTGAGGAGTAGTAGTTCAATTCCCCCCTAGTAACCCAAAGTAATCACCCCAGCCAACACTATAACTTCCTTTCTTGCCTGCTGAGTCAGAGCCATGAGGAGCCCAAAGTGGTTTGGTGGCAATCTTAACTTCAAGTTCAATGGAATCATTGTTGTGTATCCCATTTAATTTTTTTGTTTATAAAATAAAAACTTATATCATTAAAGTATGATTTATTTATTATAAGACAAAAAGTTTCCCAGGTGATTCTGATGGGCAGTGAGTGTTTAGAACAATGAGATGCTGACAGGAAAAGCCAAGGTTAATCCTAGAAACACAGTACAGATGGTAGAAGGTTTTAAATATCATGTTTGATTTTTTTTCCTCCTTTCAAGAGGTAAGGAAGGAAGATCAGAAACTTTTGAGGAGAGGAAGAAATCACACTAATCATTTATTTGAGTTCCAGTTCAAAAGTAATTTTCTCAAGTCTTCTATGACCAATCAATTATTTTACCTTATTTTAATTTGGGGGGATCCCTTATCATTGTCTAAAATTATCTTCACATGTAGTAATTTATAGGTTTAATGTGTCTCTCTATACTCCCAATTATAATTTGCAGGCTAAAAGTGGGAACATTTTCCTTCTATGGTGAGAAACTATATCTTCATTCCTAACAATGAGAACAGATCTTGGGAATAGAAGTCATTCAATTAATATGTGTTGAATGAATAAATGAATAATAAATAAGCAAGTAAATAAAGACGATAAAGGAGATAGATGCTATAGACAGGAAAGCAGGTTCTTTCATCCATTCATTCATAAAATATAAGTTGTATAGCTTCATCTATATTCAGAGGAAATCAGGGAAGAATAATTCTGATATACCCAGAAAGAGGGTAATCAGAGTATTTGTAAATAACTTTGATTAGTCTCAATTATCTCATAAGGATAGAGCCTGTCTCCTAGTGCTATCCTTCTATCCTTCGTATATATAAACATTTTTTCTTCATATATAGTGTATGACATGTATACACTAAACCTGAGGGAGACATTAAAGACCATCCAATTCAATACTCACAACCTACTAGCTTCAGAATGGAAAATTATGTGGCTTGTTCAGATCAGTACAAATTATATTTAATTTCTGAAAGAATTAGAGACATTTTATTTTAAAGAAGTTCATTTTATTCCTTATTTTAAGTGGCACACTACTTCCTATTGTATTTTTCATAAAACCAGTTTTTGTTTTTAGATATTTAGCACTTTTATTTATATTCCAAAAGTTGTCTTTAATAACAAATTATGGAGATTGTCTCAATCACTGGGTCAACCATTTATGAAAAGTTAACAGGTCGCCTAATAGATAATATCCCGGTTTGTGGACACAGATCCAGACATATACAGCATCATGAAAGGGACATTCATAGCTCACACTCGTGTGTGTGCGTGTATGTGTGTGTGTGTGTGTGTGAGAGACGGAGCATGCACACTAGTGTGCAAGCACGAGAGAGTGCAAGAGAGATTTCTTATGAAATGTTTTTGATGTCTTAAAAAAAATTTCTGTACTGGATTTGAAGTAATTTCAAAGCTCATTCTATCCATTCTATCACCCTTGTTTTTTGTACTTTATATTTTTCAGGACACTGAAGAGCTTATTTAAAATCACCTGCTACTTTCAGTTCTTTATCTTGCCTAAAAGCTTTCCTTATTCAGAATTCAACTTACTTTAGAAATGTGTTCATTTATGCTTTTCTTTCCCAGTCTAATCTCAAATATTTCATTATGGAAAATGAGAAAGAACACTAATACTTGAGAAATAAGTGTAAGACAGAAAAAACAATTTATAACTCAAGTTTTAATGGGACTTATGGAAGGATACATGGTTGATGGTGTCAATCAAAGTAAATATCAAGGTGGATAAAACCTTGTAAATCGCACTGACTATACTTTCCAAAAGGAATAAAATGGCAAATATGAGATTAAAGCAATCAGTAGTTTAACAAAGATGTCTTCTCATTCATTGCTGGGAAGAGAGCATCTTATTTACACTTTAAAAAGAACCCCCAGACTTCTTAAAAATTCTGAAGTTAGCTTTTCTTTTCTTTCCTTGTTTTATTTTTTTGAAATTAAGCAATTGTTATGTAGCCAAAAGTTTTTAAATATTTTATTGCCTTATTTCACCAACAATCAAAGATTGAATGTTTCTGGACTGTGTGTGTGTGTGTGTGGAGAGTGAACACAGTATGTTTTGAATATTCTTTAAAAAGTAGACTTTAAGGAAAAATTTTACCCCACTCTCCCTTTCTCTTTTTCCTTCTTCCTTCACTTCCTCCTTCCACCTTCGTCTTTCTTCTCTCAATTCTCTTCTTAAAGTTAAGCAGAGAAGGAAGAAATAATTGAACTACAAATTCACTTGTAACACCATGCTGCCTTTTCCAAGAATAAAACAGCAAATATATTTACTCTAAATGAATATTCTTTGTCTATTACTTTCTTAATCTCAGATCAATTATTTGAGACTCTATTATTCATTTATGTGACAACTATATCCATAGGGGAAATACAGCTCAGTCTTCTAATTTAAATATTAGTAGTAAAATTAAATTAATTTTATGTGATTACTAGATACAAATACTAACAATATCAGCATGGCCTTGGGGATTCCTGGACTCAAGACCAAAGAAAATTATATCACAGAAAACTAATTTAAAAATATACATATGAATGTATTAGTTACACACTTGTATGTTTTTAACATCAGAGTAATAGATAAACCTTTTATCAAGACTAGGTCAGCAACTGTGATAAAAGGAGATGAAAATAAATGGAAGTTATTGCTAAGAAATTCCTAACCTGAATTGTAAAGTGATTACTACAAAGTCATACAAATTTTCCGTTTTCCTATTTCTAAGATATCTAAAACATATGTATAAGAAAAAGAGGTGAGGAGAAGGGTATCCGTTAAAGGATACTTCAGTCTGGGGGGAAAAAAAGTCTATACATCTTAGAGCAAATTGTAAATACAACTGAAAACTGCTGATTTATTGTCTTGAGAAAGGCAAAGGGAATTTTGGGGGTCATATAACTCTTGTGTCTTATTTCATTTTAAAGCATATATAAAACGGAAAGTTCTATGTGTAAGATGAGAGTTTGCTTAATCTACCTAACCTTATACCTGATGATACTCAACCGACCTACAGATTCATCTCCTGAGCTTTAGCCTGAAGACAGGGACAGGTGTAAGTGGTTTGCTTTAAATTTGCCATTGAAATACTTATTTTCACATCCTACTCTCCTCTCCTCATTTGCTGGCCATGCCCAAGCTTGGTTGACTATGTCTTGCTTTTGTGAATATGCATGTTTCCCTCTCATTGGCCAATTCCTTAGTACCTCTGAAGCTAGGTTTTTGTCTTTCTTTTTACGTAGCTAATCAGGGTACCAACAGGAGAAAGACACTCAAATTGGATCATTTGAAGAGTGTTTAATAAATAGTCTATTGACAAGTGTATGGTCAGAGTTTAGGGAAACTACAAGAATGATGGCAGGGACAGACTCCCACCCTTAGCCCAGAAAGGGCAAGGACAGGGAATTTTTACTAGAAAACTGAACAAAGGAGGGACATTCCACAGAAGGCTAAGATACAGCTGCCCAATGGTCAGCCTGCAGGAAGGGAACTAGGAAATATCCTTGACCTCCTTCTCCTCTCCTTCTGATTTCCTCCTTGTGCTCCCCATTGGCCAAACACAACCCAAAAGCACAGAGCAATGGGGCCCACTGGTATAGTCTAAAAGGAGTAGCCTCCAGTGACTGATGAAGTGGTAAGCATTATCACACCTAACTGTTTTTGGCTTTCCAAGGCCACACCACTAAGCTCTTTTGGTTTAGGTATCAGTAATTAAGAGAAAAATGTTTTAGTCTGAAATGTTACATTAGTCTACTTCTTACATATGCCAATACAATAGTTCAGAACTATCATAAAAATGGTCTCAATTTTTCTCTTTCTCAGTTAACTGGTCTTACAGACTCAGTGATATAGATTGAGGCAGAGTAAGCGGTAGAATAAGAGTAGATAAACTAGGAAATGATCCACTTACTCATGTAACTCACTTGTAGCTTTCGATAACTATGTAATGTATCAGTCAAATGAAGACTCTTCTCAATGCTAGAATGGTAAACAGGATGAAATGCTTGGACAATAAGCGTAAACTGAGACTATCTTGGGCAAATTGAGATGTATAGTCACTCTATGAACCATTTTCACTTGATGAACTTTGGGTAGACATGCCTTAACTTTATGGATTAATGAAACATAGCATCCATTCATGATAAATAGCTTAGGTTTATAACATGGCTATTTAGTGTCTTATAGCACTGCCAGTTAAACCCCTATCAGAACTGAGTATCAAGCAGGAACTGTCTCTGAAAACAAGAACAGTATTTTACAAAGAAGACATGGTTTGCTATAAATTTTAGGGATTTGAAATTGTTCTCTTACCTAGACTTGCTACAGGTTCAGAATAGCATTCAAGTGTGCTATAAACATTCATGTAACACTGGTTCTGATAAATCTTAAGGGCTAAATGACAGAGCTACTTGGACTACAGCCTAGGTCAGCTAGATGACCTTCCTTAGTCAGTGCTCTACTCAGAGATGGCAGTTTTAAAGCTGACAAAATGTCTCTCCAAAATCTAGCAAGCACTATGCTTCTTCCTTAGAGGGAAGGTATATAAAATTCAGCAACCTATTTTTCTTTTTGTAATAGGTATTCCAATATGACCTAGCCCATTAGATGTTAGAAATCTCACAAAAGTGGCATACCCCTTAATTTTCATAGGGTCTATCTCCCACCCTATAGCAAAAAATGTCTCACTGAGGCATCAAAGATATGTGCAACTTACTGCTTACCAGGTCCTATCAACATGATATCATACAGTAAATTTACATGATGCCCTTGATGGTAAGATTTTATCGAGGTCTCTCAGAATTAAATTATGGTCCTGACAGACAGTAAGAAATATAATGAAGGTGTACTGCTGTCTCTACTAGGAGGAAGCAAACACTTTTCTGTTATTCTATGCCTACTGGATTAGAAAAATCAACAGCTACATACTTAGTAATCAGTAGCTACATACTTAGTGCCAGGAGCTGTGCTCATTTACTCTAACACTGAAATGTCACCTGAAACAATTGGTTTATTTGTGGTTACACCTTATTAAAGGTATGATAATCTACTTTTCTAAGATCCATTTGTCTCCTGTGTGAGATAAGCAGTCCAATTAAAAGGAAACATGAAAGGGACTGCACCACTGTGTTTTTCAAGGATCTGTTGGTGGCACTGACTCTGGAGTTCCCCAGGAATGTGATACTTTGATAAGGAAGCTAAACTCCAGGACCTCAAGTTCACAATTCCTATCATGACAGTCCTCATTTCTTGGGTGAAAACCAATGTTGGGATTCTGATAGTTGGTGAGGATATTTTAATCATAAAATATAAGAACCAGAGTAAAAACCATGGATGGGTTTGAGGACTCAATGAACTCACTATGGAACAGACTTTGGCCAGATATCATTTATTATGCCCATTTTTTTCCTACAGATCCCCACTCTACTGCTGGACTACAGTGATGTTATGGATCCCCAAGACTTAGCCTCATTTTAGAGACAGTGACCAATAATCATTAGTGGTGCTTTACTGTCTTTAGTGCATAATCATACTGGTAAAATGGCTTCAAACTTATTTTAGGATCATTTTTCATAAGAAATTGATTTCTCCTTTATATAAAGATCTCTGTCTTTATAAAACAGCTTAAAACTGAAAATTGGAACTTGGGTGTTTTTGCTATTGTGATTTAAGTCAAGTGTCTGGTTACCAGATTTAGAGTTCTTTTGTTATACTACCCAAACTGTACCTTAGGTGGCTGCCTCCCTTTTTCATTAAGGGCTTCATAATCAGTCAGCCATTACTAAAGACACATTTGAGTCAAGCAATTCTGTTACCACTTTGTCCCTCCAATTTGTTGGGCAATGTTCGCCACCTGGCTTCAGATACTTAAGTGTTTTTTAGCTTCTGTCATCCTCAGATCCCAACATTTTCACTGAAATCAGGGATCTTCCATTAATATCTGAATTTCCTTCTTTCATCTTCAGCCTAAAAAGATCAAGCACTTTTCAAGAACGTCAGTGGTCTACTCACTCAATGCTTTGGTGAAGGGAATGTCCTCTAGGTCCTCTCAGAGCACAACATAAGAAGGCAGGGAGTTAAACACAAATGAATAAATCTGCTCACAGTCATCGTCATAATTCTGTCTACATTACATCATGGAATTTCAGGCATGTCAACTTCATTCATCACAGGCTACCTTCAAGAATCAATTTTCATACGAGCAGGCACACTTAATCCATAGCAGTAAATTCAGCCCAATCCAAAAGTAAATTCTTCCCTCTTTGGCAATTTCCTTCTACACATATTCACTTGTTCTGTTCTCATATAAATGAGCACAGTCTGCAGTTCTTTGGTGACTAAGCTTTCTCTTCCAACATCTTAGTTAGTAAATTTGACCCTATGGCATACAGAATGCCGACTATAGTTATCTATCCTGAGGCAAATGGGGTATAGGGGTGTGACAAGGGGAGAACTTGTATCTTGTCATAAAGTACTGCACAAGCACAATCAGAATTAGACAGTCATGTGAGGTGTGGCCAGCTTCATTAGACAGAGGAGGATTTGCTAGATTTGCTGATACAGAAACTTCAGGCAAGTTTTGGATTCAGTATACATTTAGGTATCTGGATTCTTTAAGTTGTTACTACTCTAATTCTTGGGGTGCCTCTCTTTCCAAGCACTGTGCTTACTTTTCCCATATGAAACTTGAGGAGTGAATTCAATCTCCTTTTTTTTTTTTCAGTAACCAGTAGAATCAGGCTTTGTGTTTAATTTTTGAATACACCAATGCTGGGAATGCAAGATACAAGAAGTTATTTTAGAGAAATCATAGAAAGTCTGGGTTTCTAATATTCTCCAAAACCAAAAGATTTGAATATGTCACTTTCTTTCTTTGTTTTTTGGCAGTGCAATTAGAAGTAGGCTACCTACCACACTATCCCTAGAGTCCTTTTGCCAATCATATTTTTAATTGCCTCTGTCACTTGGTCCTCCAAAGGCATAATTTTAATAGGTGACCACATACACTAATTTAACTATTTTTTGTCTCTGAGCATTGTAAACTGTTAGTATCCTACCCTCTAATGCCTTCAAGCCCAACTAGACCTGGTAAGTAATTCCAAATTCCCATCCTTGAGCTTTTACCTGCAACCATTTCTGCATCAAATAGTATAACAACCAAAGTTCAGTGTCGGAGTCCATAGATACTGTAGCTATTATTTTATTTAGAAAAGAGTAAGATCCAGGCAATCAGGTATTTACAAAATCACAAGAACTAGAAGAACAAACTATAACCCGAGCCTATGGAAATGACTCCCACAGTATCATGGCTGAACTGGTCACCAAGGAGAGCAGATACTTCTGCCACAGTGAGGGAGCTAGAGAATCAAGGACTTCAGCTTTAATTCTTGCCTCTAGGAACACACTACCTAAGCTGTGACTTGGGGACCACAAAGTTGCTAATGATGCTGCTGGCTCCAGAGTTACATTGTATGAGCTGAACAAATGGATATTCCCACTTTGCTCAGTTACAAAATAAAATCTCATGGGAGTGCATTGACTGGAAGGACCTAATGATATTAAGACCTTACCTGAAAGAGAGGCTAGAAGATGTAGATATTACTCTTCAAAAATCTGTAGTAAACAAGGCAAATCAGAAAAAAAAAAAAAAAAGTAAAGTTCGAAAGCCAATCTCTTGTACCTAACATAAAAGAAGAATAAGTCATCATGCATTTGGGGTTCTAGCAATAAACACACTAAATTCCTATATTACGGTACAATTATATGTGCATATTTCCAGGTGATCCTAAAAAACACCCAGTTAGCTAATCATCTTTTAAATTGTAGGTGCCATGTTAAAATTATTCTTATACACATCAACAGATTCAGTGTATTCCTCCTGAGTTTCTTCAAAGAGTATAAAACCTTCATTGACCTAGAAAAATTATAAAATATCAAAGAGGAAAATACCAGAGATCAGAGTACACACAGATAGTGAAGTAATTAAACAGCATAATCATGAAACGTCACAAGCCAAAAATTTGTTAAACGGCAATAAGAATATTATGTGAATCCCAGAAATATCAGACAGAAATCCTGCTTCTAGGGCTATCTTATTGGAAAATATTATTATGACTACTAAAGAATAATAACACATTCCTGATTATTTTAAATAGTATAAATTGGTAAAGGGTGGGTCAATGAACTGTGTAGTGGCAGACGGGTACCTGACCTAGTCAGGCTTTCACCACAGGTAATCTTGCTTCCAACCCTATTCGTATCACAACTATTGCATCTACAGGACTATTACGTTAGACATGTATTAGGTTAATAGGAAGTTTGTGGGCATTTACAAAGAAGATGGTGATTTTCTAAGACTTTTTTAAGTGAATTTCCCTGAATCCCCTTTCTTCATCACCTAAATTACTACCCTTTATATTTTGCATCTCTACCTCCTTCTTCTTCACAAAATATAAAGGTAACCTTAATTCTCTTGTATAGAACCACTCAGTTATTTCTCCTTGGCCTCAAAATCTGAATATCTTACTTTACAAGATTCTACATCAGAAGTCATCAAACTACAGTCCCCAGGATAAATCCAGCCAACTACCTCATTTTATAAATAAAATCATAATGAAACACAGCTGTGCTCATTTGTTTATGTATCATCTGGGATATTTTCACATTATATAGGCAGAGCTGAGTAGTTCCAACAGGCAGGGACCCTATGTCTTCATCAAGCCTAAAATGTCCATTATTTGGCCTTTACAAAAAAAGTTTGCTGATGCTTACCCTATATTATCAGGCATCTACCTTTCCATTCTATCCCTCATTCACTAAGTTCCACCATGTTAGTATTTGTATCACTGCTGGAAACCACCAGTTCTTTCCTCCCTTGAACATGGTTATCCTAAGATCTAAAATGAACCAGACTCTTGCATGAATAACTCCATCTCTACCCTGGAGTCACTTCTTCAAAGGAGTTTTCATCGAATATCCTACCTTAATTAGGATCCTTCTGTTATTCTCTCAGTCTTTGTTTCCTTCATTGCATCTATTATAACTTATGGTCAAATACAATTGTTAAAATTTGATACACTCTCTTAATCAAGTATCTAACAACCCATCCATCCTCAAACCACCAATTCTTTAACTTTTTATTTTGAAATAATTATAGATTCACAAGAAGTTATAAAAACAGTGCAGAGACATCCCATGTTTCCTCTACCCACTTTCTCTCAGTGGGCACATCTTATATAATTATAGTATAATATCAAAACCATGACATTGCTACAATGTGTGTATAGTTCTATGCCATGTTTTTTCTTTTTTTTTTAAAGATTTTATTTATTTATTTGACAGAGAGAGAGAGAGAGACAGCCAGAGAGAGGGGGAACACAAGCAGGGGGAGTGGGAGAGAAAGAAGCAGGCTCCCAGCGGAAAAGCCTGATGCGGGGCTCGATCCCGTAACGCAGGGATCACACCCTGAGCCAAAGGCAGACGCTTAACAACTGAGCCACCCAGGCACCCCTATGCCATGTTATTACATGTGTAGATAGATGCATGTAACCACCACTGCTATCAAGATACAGAACTATACCATCACCATAAAGATCTCCTTCAGGTTACCTCTTTTTAGTCATACCTACTCCCTCACAACTCCACACACTCTTCTTAACTCTTAGCAATCAGCAGTCTGTTCTCCATCTCTACAATTTTTAATCTTCCTCATTTTTGATGCACGCTTATTTAATTTTGCTCTGTCCCCTCTACTAGAAATGTAGCTCCAAAAGACAGGGACATACCTGTCTTATTTCTTGTTTTACTCTAACTTCTGTATTCTATAAATCCAAAATTGGTCTCTTTTGAGGTTATCTGGTAGTTTTCCCTAATCCAATTTCAATGCTCTATTTAAAAGCAGTCCCCTCAGCTTCCTTTCTTTAAGGAGGAACTCAATCAATTCAGTGTCCTGCCAAAATTGTAATAACAGTTCTTTTTTATTAATAAACACTCTATTATTCACTAGCAATAGGCAGTGAACATTATGTGATAATGTCGATCAATGCACTGAAAAAAAAATGCACCATAAATGAAACATAAAAGTTAAGGGGGCAACTATTTCAATATGCAGAGAAGCATAATGCTTTATAAGAAACCTATCATGTTACAGTGTTTTGGAAGTATTATTTATTGTAATACTTGCACACTTTGTGAATAGCTATGTAAAATTAACAGCTGGATGGAGTTTCAGAATCGTTTACCAACCAGTCGTATGTTATGAACAATTGCCTCAAATGCATTGACTTGATTTTTAAAAGAGCTACTGACAACTTTGTGAAGACCTTGAAAAGCATTTTATTCAAAAACAATTCTCCTAGGACTGCATGTGATGTCTGTGTTTATTTTATCTGCCTTTTATTGACAGTGTATTTTCGTTTCAATTGTTAACTTCAGAAATATTTAACATCCCTTGGAAAAATGATTTGCATCACAGCAGCCTCCTTAGCTGTTAAGACTTCATCTGCCCTGCTACTTACTTGTCATGACATCATTTTCTGTGTCTCAAATCAGGTCCATTTGAAATTGCAATGATTGTAACATCATACACAGTGAAGAACTGGAGCAAGATGTCAATTGTGTTTCACCAGCCATTAATTCTATTCCTAGTCTATTCTACATTTTTAAAGTATCCACTGCTTTATCCCAAGGATCATTTACAAATTGCATAAGCATCTTTATCTTCCTCAATAATACTTGAGTAGATGCAAAAACCGAAGTCTTAACAAGCACCTGGCTTATGAGCAAGTTCCTCTTTTTTTTTTTAGCACAAAAGGATATAAAAGTCCCAAAACAACTATTTATTCTTGACAAAAATAATAATTTTCCCTTATTTAAATAATAAAATAATCAAACTGCAAAAATACTTTGCATATAAATATTTTTTCCAAGAAAAAAACTGAAACATTTCTCTTTGCACATCGTTTCATTTAGGGAATTTGAATGAATATTGACATGTAAATGAAAATTTTGACTTAGCAAGAACTATGATAAGAGTGTGAGCAAGTCAGAGGCATCTTAACTATGAAAAGAGCTAAGGTATAAAGTAGGACTGTGTGTAAGCCATACCTGAAGGAGACATTATAAGGCAGATTTCATTGTCACCTATTAATCATTTATAATAAAAGCAAAAGCATTATAAAATATGTATTAAACACCATTAGGTAATGTTGCTATTACCATTCCTTTTGAATATACAATTAAGTCTCAGGAAGATTTACAAGCCCTATTACGTTTTTCCCCCAACAGGTTTCTAATAAAATCTCATATTTGTTCTGATGATATATCTGGAGAAATGTCTGGAAGTTTCCAGAGATAAAGAGAGATGAGTGGGAAAAACACCAACTCAAAAGTGAATAATTATATATATATATATATAAACACCAACTGAAAAGTGAATAATTATATATATATATATATAATATAACCGACACCTGACCCAAATATTTTGGTCAGTATTTAGAGACATTTGTTGTTCAAAAGCCTTTCAATATTGTTTTTGTTTTATTTAATGATGTGCAGATAAAATAGTTTCCAGCACCAGAAATGAATAATATAAAACTCTTAAACTTGACAAATTTTAGCTTATTGAGTATCAAACTGACTTCTAAATTGGAGTCCCACAAGTGTGGGTTTGGGAGTCATCAAGATACAGGTTTTAATATCAATCCTAACCCTTCCTGGTTAAATGAGATTGTCTAAATTACTGATCTGCTTTGAGCCATCATTTTCTTGGGAGTAAAGTAAGAATATTAAACTATGTCCTGGAAGAACGAGTGATGTTTAGATTAAATGAGAATATGCTTATTCACATTTACTAGATGCTCAGTAAAATTCTCTTTATTCTTCACGTACCTTTTATCGTTTTAATATTCTTCTCTGGATGCTTTTCCATCTCTGCTTCTTTAATGAAAGTACCTCTTAGAATTTATACCTAAACCTGTCTTTTACTTGTTCTTCATTTTTTCCCAGAAAATCTCATTTATTTCCATGATCTTCATTACCAATAAAAGCCAAAATCCTCCAAACACACATCTCATCTCGCCCAATGTTCTCCTTTCTAATCTCTTCTGATCTTTAGTTTTTCATTCCCAACTACCATCCCTGAATCTTCAACCTGAATCAAGGTGAAGACACCTAAATCATCATTATCTTCAAGAACAATAATGATCAAATTATCACTCCCCAAAAGTGCTCTTCTCTCTCTCTAGTCTGTATCTCGATGGTTGGTAGCACCATTTTCTCAGCAGAACATTTCAGAAACACTTTCCTCCTTTTCCTTTCTTTACTTGATTACCAGTTTTTCTCAAACTTATCTCTGATTTATTTATTCCTGTCCCTCATCCATGCCATAATTTTATTTTTATTTATTTATTTATTAAAAGACTTTATTTATTTGACAGAAAGAGAGACAGCCAGGGAAAGACGGAACAACAAGCAGGGGGAGTGTGAGAGGAAGAAGCAGGCTCCCAGAGGAGGAGCCTGATGCGGGGCTCCATCCCAGGACCCTGGGATCATGCCCTGAGCTGAAGGCAGATGCTTAACGACTGAGCCACCCAGGCGCCCCCACACCATAATTGTAATCACCACAGTTTAGGGCCTCTGTGCACCCATTACAGACACCCTCTGAATGAGTCAGCATAAATATGTTCACCAGATTTTCATTCTTTTAACAATGTCTCTCTGTAAGTTGCAGAATGCTACTGGACTATAGAAGACCTCAATGTAGTTTATCTCCCATTTTTGCTTTGAAATCAAATACCCTACATACTGATGCCACCATTTGCTCCCCCATTTTACATAACATATTGTTCCCTATTCTGTGTAGGTGATAAGCCCTACTCATCCTTCTAAGATTAACTGAAGTACCAAAGATTCTCTACTTTCAAAGCCTTCCATGATATCCAACAAGCAAATTATTTCTATCTCCCTTTGATCTCTAACAGCAATTGTGGCAAATTTAGATTATTACCCCTTTCTCATCATACTGTGCCTATTTGCTTACAGGTTTATGTAAATGATAAATGCTATATTTTCTCACTACATGGGCAGCTCTCTACTGACAAAAGCCTTGTTTTTTTGTGTGTGGTTTTGTTGGTTTGTTTTGCTTCTTAGTTACCTTGGTAAACCATACTCTGGAAAGACAATCATGTTGATTTATTACGTGGATGAATGAATTATGGGGTATACTCTTGACCTGACACATTAAAATATAAAATAAAGGTTTGTTGATTTTAATAAAAATTAGATAGTATGGACAGAGCTAATAGCTTCATATTGTGTAAATAATTTTGTGTTCCAAGTGCCAATTACTACTTATTTTTCAACAGGTATTTTAAAACTAGTAGTAAGTTATAAATTTGTATTTTGGTAGTAAATAATTTATTATACCTTGGAAATCTGACATATTTCTCAGAATTACATTTTACAAAGTATTTACAAAATAATCAATATACGTTAAGCACTTATGATCTGAAGACATGGTGTTTCTTCCCTTTTTTTTCTTTATATAGATTTCAGGATTCTCTTCATTCCTTTTTTTGAGCAAATAGTATTTACTGGGATCTAGGTACTGTTCTGATTTCTACAGATATGAAGTGGACAAACAAACAAAAATCTCCAGCTGCATGGAGTTTATATTTAGCAGTGATAACAGATAATAAGATAAATAATAAAAATATAGATTTCTGTCAGTAATGCTATTTATAAATTGATATCAATATAGTCATATAAAGATTTCCCTCTATTTTCCATCTTTAACTTAAAATTTTTAATGTGCTTTCAGTGAATTTTTCTTAATTTTCCAAACACTGTAGGCTTTCCTGCATGTTCTTTACTTTTAACTGTGATCCTTCAGCCACTGCACCCTATCTTTCTCTAACAATCTCTCTCTCTAAATGATTTGTGTTCCACTGGCAGCTCGGTGCCAAAGAAAGTGATATATCCTGATGAAGCCATTAAGCACTGTACTACAGACATTAAGGGGATGATATAGGCATGATTTCAATCATGCAAAAGGAAACTACCCTAGTTCTAAGAAGGAAAAGCACCAGAAGAGCTTAACCCACTCCAGCCTACATTTTCATTTCATTAGATTGAAATCTGGGAATGTCAGAACAAATTAACACTTTCTCCCCACAAGGCAATCACTGTAAGTGTCATCATCAGATGCATGTTGAGCACCCGCAGGGGGAAGGGTTGGGCCTTAGAATATGCAGCACACTGAAAAGAACCAAAGTACAAATTGAGGAGAAATGAGTTGATAATATTGAAAATTTGTTAAAAGAAAGTTGAAATTTTCACTCTGTGCTGTCATGAAGATTTTCTTTAAAAATCTCTGTTACCTAAAGGTTATGGTATTGTTTCCAAGCTCTGTTATAGCCCCAAACTACATTTAGGTATCTATTTAATTACCCCCACACTTAAACCGTTCCGATACTCAATTTTCTTTGAAATATAATTGTAACTTGCTTTATGAAATAAATCCCTAAATGGAATACAGAAACAAAGCATTTGATAAACCAAGTTTTACATTAAGAATAGTAAGAATCAAAGGTCTAAGAGACAATGTGCTTGCCAAATGCAAAATTAGAGTAATTGTGCTTTAATTTGATTATTGGGTGAATTAAAAATAATAGAATGTTTAAGGCACTCCACATGTATTGTCAGCTTTGTTAAAGTTTGATTTTTTTTTAACTGAAATACTTCTAGATTTAATTGAAATACTAATTGAAATAATTCTAGATTATATTGTACATGGTATATGTACCACTGGTATATACGATATCAAAGTAATTTCTATAAAGCATATTATACTTCGGCAGTGATTAATAAATCCCATCTAACAAATTAGAGATATCTGCCCTTAAGGAAGGCCAGTCCAAAGTGAAAAAAAAAATATTCAAATTGCTTTAATTCTTTTTACAAATACTTACTAGTATTTTACACCTAAACCTATGCTGTCTTTCATAATGACAAATTCTGGATAATGGAATGCATAACTATTAAACATAAAACAAAAATAAGCATTTGAAATTAAAATCATCCACCAAAATAAAACAGGCTTATATTTTTAATGGTAATTTAAGCTAGTTGAACACTAAGACACAGATTTTTACTACAAATCTCTTATTTTCTCCGAAATAACATTGAATATATTTCAACTTTTTATTGGTACGCTTGGTTCCCATTAATACCAATTATTTAACTGAGTATATTAAAATGCAGACCCCAGGGCCTATGGAACTATGAAGAACATTTGCCTCTACATAAAATCACACTGAACTGTTCAGCTTTAAAGATGTGAGGGCCTGCTTTTCTTAGTTTCCCATCTCTTCTTCCCATCACGTTGAAAACTCTTAGTTTTCACTGTCATTTCTCCAGCTAATAAAAGCATCTCTCTCTCTGTAGTTATCAGTCTAATGTGATCTTGAACAGCAAAATCTATCTTTGTAGAATTAAGTATAAACTAAGAATATCCAAACCTTGAGTAAGGATCCTATAGTCCTCTTTTTAACATATGTATATAGATAATGACCTTGCTTTGAATCAGTAATTTTGTGTGTGTACATAAGTGTGATATAGTACTAATTTTATTTCTCTTAATAAAAAAAAAAGAGATCATTGTTTGAAACATGGGAATTAGAATGCAGAAGTTATAATTAAAAATCAGAATTTAAAGTAGCACTAAGTTCTGGTAACTGGTTGATCTGTCAAACTTGTTTTCATATTTACTATTTTGAAATTATTATTCTGGTTTTTGATAGGTGTTTTTTTTTATATGGATGTGATAATTTTACATGTGTTTAACACTCAAGCAATTTTTTTTTTTTGAGCAATATAAGGAATGGGCTCTTTCACAAATGAATTTAAATGCTAATTGGAAAACAGGGAACCACATAAGTGAAAAACTGAATAAAAGCACAGGATAACACCATGAGGATTTGGTGTTTTAAATTTTAAGTGTGGGAATTTTCTATTCAAAATGTGATCTGTGGCCTAGCAGACTCTGTTTCCCACGGCAACTAGCTAGAAATGCATACCTGTAGGCATGATCCCACATCTACTATCAGAGTTTGCAGTTTTTATAAGGTCCACCTGTAGATTGTATGCACATTAATGTTTGAGAAATGTTTTCACAGTAGATCATTATAGATTTATTATGATTATGAATATTTTCCAAATACAAGGAAGATGCCATACTTGCCATACGAGAAACACGTGAAAGGGTACTCACCATAAGAGGCTGTGGATCTCAAAATCCAGATAGGGGTAACTTGATAACCAGGCAAAGGAACCACACCTAGGGAGATTGTTGGGAGATAGGAAAGGCTGAGTGGTCTCTCAAATAATCTCCTAGTGGTAAATTCTCGATATTCTACTAAGTTTAAACTCTTCTTTGATGATAGAATCCTTATTAAAATTAAATATACACTAATTAAATCCCATTCCGTCTCTTTAAATCCCACCGGTCTTTCAATACTCCTATTTATCGCCTCTCTCCTCTTTGAGATCTTCTTCAGGCTTCTCAGTTGGATGGGCTTCTCACTCCTTTAGAGGCCCTGAAGCAAAATCCTATCTGGACCGCTTCTATGATACTGATTTACTTTTACACTTTGCTAGGTGGGACTGTTTTCATGTGTGTAACTGACTGAATGTGCTTATGTGTATCTAATCTTACAGCTTACACCAGACTGTAAGAGCCTTCATGGGAAGAGCCATAGCATATTGTTCTTTGTAACTTTGACAGTATATAGTACAGTGTCTACCCCATAAAGGCCTGAATGAAAGAGCTGAGCAGAACATGTAATAAAGGACAGCTTGAAAGATGCATACCTGGAACTGGGAGGCTACAGTGAAGAAGATAGGTTTCAACAGTTCTCTATTTTGTCCAGGCATGCTCAAGAGTATTAATAATCCCACTCTTCATAGAGTTCTTTGAGGGAGCTTACAAGAATGCTGTGAAGGGATAGCATAGCTGTTCATTTAGTTGGCAAATGTGGAAGAATTGAGGGCTAAATGTAATTTTTTTTTACCCCTGTTATTGACCTTTTCTTCTTATCCATCCCCAACTGAACTTTTACTTGCTTTCCAGAACAATCTGTATGCTTTGGCATCAATCTTCAGCATTCATTATTATTTCAGAAAGTAGCATCCTTTTTAAACTCAGATTGAGAAAAGTCAAATGGAATCCTGGCCAATATGCCTTGAATCCAAGTAAAATGTTACAGTTCTCTAAAGGGAGAATAGGTGAGTCAACTCTGAGTTAGCTAGCCCAGCTTAAGGGCTTCGTGCACGTGGGAAAGAGCAAGGGTAAGGAGCATGAAGTCTATCTTTTCTGGTGGCAAGACCTCATTCAGTTAACCCCCCCTTCCATTAGATGGGTACTAATGTTATCATCTAGAAATAAAACTTCAGTATGCCTTAAAATTTTACACTAAGTCTAGTCGGATTGTCATTATTCACATCTATGTGCACTGCAGTAAAAGTGGTAAAATTTTTAACTTGACGGACTATGTGATATAAGGAGTCAGATTCTGATTTTAGACACATTTTAGGTTGGACAAATCTCTGTCTTCTACTTAAGTCAGTCCTTAAATATGCATGAATATCACCTGGGGAGTATATAGACACTGAAACTCCTTGGTCCCTAACTTAGTCACTCTGCTTTTTAAAGTCTAAAACAGGGTATGACTTGAATTTTAATGGGAACCTCTTGTTATTCTGATGTGAAGAAAGACTACCTACTAACATTTATTAAAAAAGAGCAATGTCTTGGGGCGCCTGGGTGGTGCCTTCGGCTCAGGGCGTGATCCCGGCGTTATGGGATCGAGCCCCACATCAGGCTCCTCCGCTATGAGCCTGCTTCTTCCTCTCCCACTCCCCCTGCTTGTGTTCCCTCTCTCGCTGGCTGTCTCTGTCTCTGTCGAATAAATAAATAAAAAATCTTAAAAAAAAAAAAAAAGAGCAATGTCAAAAAATATGATTTTAGTTGCCAGCCAATTTTTCTAGAAATCAGACTGTTTGCTTTTTAAATACTTCTTTTCCTCCCTACAATGTTTATTTCTCCCTTACTCCTGAAGTAAGCAGCAAAGAAGGTAAAATACTTATGCACATAGTCTGTTGAATATTCAGAACAATCTTTTGGAGAGGGTACCCCTATATTTCAGTTGGCCAACACAGTCCAAGTTTATGCCCTTAGTCCTAGCAATGCCTTTTTTATCGTTCTCAAAGGATCCAAGTTTGAACAATGAGTTCCAAGATCACCAAAATCCTATATTAACAACTAAACTGAGGGATGTGGAGAAATGTATACGCATCTAAATAATTCTATTTTCTGCTTTTCAAAGTGTTTCTTAAGTAAAGAGCATAAATGACATTCAAAAAGTATTTTTCCAAAATGAAGTGACTACATAACTTTTAAAAGGGTTAGGGTCTCCAAAATGTATCCTTAATAACAAATCTTCTACTCTTACTGGGGGGTGGAGGGTATATTAGGAAAACTATCTAATGTCAACAACTAGGATAAAAATCTAAAGTCAATAAAATGTCAAAACATAAATCTAAAAATAATTTAATTTAAAATAAATGAAACCATCATTTATATAATTCCATTAGATTTTTCTGCCAGACCTTAATTCAAAATGTGTAAATTATTAACCATATTACATTGTATCCAGTTCTTCATTTTTCACTAATAGGTGGCTGCCTAAATTTCTACAGTTGCTATAATTTTTCTTGAGAATTTATAGAATTTTAATATTAGATTACATGAAAAAATACTTACTGGTTTTTTTTTTTTAACCTTACAATTTTACTCACCCTGTTCAACTACTAAAACTCAATTTATTAAGGGTGTATAAGCTGCAGGAAGAGGCAGGGAACTATGCTGCAGCTGCTATAAATCCAAATTCCTGAAAATTGAAAATCTGCAGGATCTTTAGTTTCCACACCTCAACATAGGGAAGCAACTTACATTACAAATGTGCACCCGTTCTTCTTGGAAATTCAGGGACCTAACATTATGAGACTGTCATGATTCTAATTTTACTTAAGAATTTCTAACAAGCCCTATGCCAGTCTTCAGGACTTTTCTGTCTGTCTGTCTGTCTGTCTGTCTACCTGCCTGCCTGCATACTTTTATATTTTTCAATCCACCAACCCAAATTCATTTTCCAAGGGTAAGTGAATATGTCTACCTTCTATGAAACAAGCTCTTCTGCTTTGGTTCCCCCATGTGAGCTGACTTCACTCCTCTACCCCTTAGCATGACGTCTTATCTTAATCAAATGTCTAAATCTGACCATCAGTCCTCCACTTCTAGGAAACAAGACAGAGCACCATATTCACTCAGATGCAACCAGACATGTTAGAAACACTGTTTGTTGAGAACTGATATCTAAATATCATCCTGTGGGGGAAGGTGGCACGGACACTCCCCTTCCCAAATCTAGCGTATGTGGCTCTGGTTTCAGAATCAGAGTTGAGAGATACCAACCACAGCAGCTTGAATGGACTGGATATCAAAACAAGGTGAGCTCTGCTGAAAAGATGATTTTTCTGGAACAGGAAATAAGTTTAGAGGATAAAACAAGAGCTAGTTCACTCCCTATCCCTAGCACTTCAGTCCCAGTCAGTTCCAACATCAGAGAATCAGAGTTCAGCTGAAGCCCATCTTCCATCACCCTGCTGTCCGACTCCCCATCCACCTGCATACAGAGATTCCATCCACCTAGATTCAGTCTCGAGTTATAATTAAGGATCTCTGGACTCATTCTACTCAGAGGATGGTGAAGCTTTCTTGACTTGGATACATCACAAGGTTCTTAGACCAAGGGCCACATTTAATTCCATAAGAACCAATGCAGTCACCATCTTCAAGCTTGGATTTTAGCTCAACCTACTGATTGCCTGGATTAAAATGACCAATCCACCTCATGGCATTGAAGCTTCACTTGAATGCTGAGTGTCTGTATCACAAAGATTAAATATACTTGTGTAAAATCCAGACTTTCTAAAAACCTATATAACTCTGTGGGTAATTTTATCTCTGTGGGTAATTTTAAGTATATTGGACTGGACATTCCAATTGTCACCAAATGTCGTTTCAAAGAACAAAACAGGATTCTGTTTAGGCTCATCTGATTAAATCTCCAGGCAAGTATAGAAGGAAAATTAAAGGCTATAAAAGGACTTCTCAAGCAGACATGAGAAATAGGCAGATTGATCTTTTTCAAATCTCTCTCATAGTTTTAGATCATTAGTTTCCTTGGCATGTTAAGTGTCCAATGTAAAGACCCAATGCTCAACCAAATACCACAAAAACAAACCAAAACAAAAATCAAAACTGAGAGGGAAAGGAGAAAAGGTCAAAACAGTCTTAGGCTGAAGTTTTCTAATATTTTAGTTGAAGCTTACTTGAATCTTAAGAATGAAGAATATTTCAAACTTATTCACAGTTCATAAAAAATTTATAGTTGGCACTGAAAAGAATTATCAGGGAAATCTGAATTGTGCAACTGTCTTACACGGGCTATGTTATTTTGATAATGATGTTCACGAGGAACTATTTAAGAGATAATCAGTGTGTGCTTATATAAATAGATCTGGGCTACCATTTAATTTGTGCTAGCTCTCAAAACTATGATCTTTTATATCATATGCTAACTTGAAATCTACTTCTGCAGGAGTTCTTCTGTGATTTTAAATACGATATAGTCATAAGCAAAATTTAGAGCAAGGAGACTTATCTAAAAACCTTACCTTCATAGGAGGTAAGCTGCAGTGAAACTTTACAACAAATTGTGGAAGCAGAGTGAGAGAAGAGAGAAACAAAAGGACACTAATGTATGTGTAATATGATTTGTACTTCATAAAGCTAGTAGAAAAAATATCATTGGTCAATTGCTCTGACACTCATGAATTTACAACTGAAGTATTGTTTATACTTGCAGATGTCAAATAGAATATCTGTGAATGTGTGCATAAAAATTTTCTGTCTATATTTGGCAAATATTCTTAATTACATTAAGGTGTTTCTAGGACCAGAAGGGGCTTATAAGGGAGAACTGAAATCTTAAGGTTGATACCCAGGTTTACTTTTCAAGTTGCATATTCAATTTTATGTTGTTGCACCTCTGGGTCTATACTGTTTGAAACATTTTAGTGATAATTATCTTTACACAAATTATATTTAAGTATACTAGTGGAATTTAGTGCAACTTTTAGTCACTTTAAAAATATTCTAATTCAGGCAAACCTCAGTGTCCACAGTTACTAAAGAATGTTTTCAACCTGCTGTGTTGTATTCAACCTGGAACTCCACTTTTATAGAAGTTTCTGTGATTTTAAGTGGGACTAATTATAAGCAAACTCCAAATAATGCTTCCAAGTCCTCGTGAATGCACAAAGCTATGGAATAATGTATCTAGAACAACACTGCCCAATAGGACTTTCTGCAGTGTGACAAAAATAGTTTATATTTGCACTGTCTATAATTGGCAACTGAGCATTTGAAAAGTGGTTAGTGGCACTGAGGAACTGATTTTTAAATCTTATTTAATTCAACCAGTTTAAGTTGAAATAGCCACATATGGCAAGTGGATATCATACTGGACAGTACAGGGCTAGAAACTTGCCACTGAATGAATGATGTGAGGACCAACAGCACTGCAATCACCAAGGAGCTTCCTAGAAATGCAGAATCTGGGCACTCTGAATCAGAACACTTACAGACAAGTTATCCAGCTGATTTCATTGTACTATTAAAGCTTGAGAAGGAGTGATCAAATGTTAAATTAGCTATCTAAATAGTAAACTAATATTGTGCTGTATGATTTCAAAATTTAATAGAGAAAACAAATATAAATCATGATATTGCTTTTAAGGGGTAAGGAGTCTGCAACTATGTCTACCAAAAACAAAATATTTCTATGAACATTAAAAAGCTAGGCAATGAGTTGATTTCCAAATATCCAGATGTTCAGCATTATGTTTCCAAAATATACAGCCCCACCCACTCTTCATATGAAAATTTGCCTCCAGATGTCTGGCATCATGTAGGTGCCAGTACGTCCTTCAGAGCTGTTCATGGCCAACTTGCTCACTGTACACTTGTGAATTGCCATGATGATCTGTAAAGGAAAACAAGTGCTGCTTTTCCAAAATATTTTCTGTTCTAAGAGGCAATTAAACTCGTTAAGGGAGAGTGGCCACCAAAGTGTAGAGTGTTGTGCTTCTCCGCTTTTGCCATTTCCTACACACAGACCAAAAACCTCAATTCTCTAGAGAATAGGTATTAACACTGCCTGATATGAAAAAAAAAAAAAAAAACCAGATTATTTCCATCTAAACCAGTGCATCTTTTCCCTCAATGTTTTAGTTTGGCGGTGTTTTAAATATAGATAGCCTAAAGTAGACAACTTGTAATATACCATCTTTAACAGCCCATTGGAGAACAAATAACACTTTCATCCCTCTATCATTAACCTGCTAACGCCGATTGCTTATTCAGTCAGTTTATTTTGACTTGGAGAGGCATGGAAAGTCAAGCTTGCTACTAACAGGGTGGAACTGAACAAGGAAGTTTCAAGCAGAGAAAGTTGTGAAGACAGTGGAATACACACAGTTGGGGAGCATCCCACCCACACCAGAGAAGGATGAACGGTGGGTTAGCTCGCAGGGAAGACACATAGCCATGGTGATCTCTTCACTACATATGGGTAGTCTCAGATTTGGGAGACCCCCAGAGTTGCTTGCAAATCCTTCAACTTTTCTTTGCTTAGCTTCTTCTCCCATTCTCCATAGGTATACATTCAGAACTTTAGCTCTTTTCAAGCTCCCTTTCTAAGGACCACTGCTATCCAACTCTGGACAGATAATTTAGAGGCCATTAGGTGAGAATGTTTTTAAACTGCTTCCCTCCAGTTCCAAAAATACATGTCTCCACATAAAATCCCATGTTACCCTCCTTTTCCCCCATATTTCAGTGAACAGACATTTCATCTCATAGTCCCACAGTAAGCTTGTCACCTATGTTCTGGATAACATACTCTCGCTTCCTCCAGTAACTCAACGTAATAACTAATCCCTCCCAATTGTATTACTTGAGTCTGTTCTTTTGTAACTTGTTCCCTTCAATATATAAAAAAGTACACATCTCTAACTTGTTTAAAAATATTAAAAAATGAAACCTACCAGGGTGCCTTGGTGGCTCAGTTGGTTAAGTGTCTGCCTTCGGCTCAGGTCATGATCCCAGGGTCCTAGGATTGAGCCCTGCACTGGGCTCCCTGCTCGGTGGGAAGCCTGCTTCTCCCTCTCCCTCTGCCTCCCACTCCCCATGTTTGTGCTAGCTCTCTCTAATAAATAAATAAAATCTTAAAAAATAAATGAAAACTCCCTTGATATCATGCTACACCTGGTCACACTTTATCTTCTGTATTTCAGAGCCAAACAAATGAGTCATCTATCTGTACACATTTTCAAACACACTTCAGTTCAATTTTTCTCTAACCATTTTCTTAAAAACTTTCTCAACATGTTTTTTAATTATCTGTTGCAACATACCATGTGTGGGAGGGGCGGGGTGGAGCTAACACTTTTACTTTCTTAGTTAACCCACCTGCAATATTTAATCCTGACTGACCACACTTCCCTTCTAGATACTTTTCCTCATAGGGTCCCTATGACTATGGTGTATTTTGCTTTTCTCTTTGTCTCTGCCTTCTACTCAAACTTTGCATGGCTTCCTTCTTCTCAGTTCTTTACACATTTGTCTCCTTTCTCACATCCCTCTTCTTTTGTTCTCTTTACATACCTTCTCTGGGTGGCCTTATTTTGGCCCATAACTTCACTTACAACAGATACACTGGTGACTCACTAATCTGTCTACAACCTCTTCTTTTCTGAGATCAGCCCAGTGTAACTCATTAAGCTACAGAATATTTCTATTTTCCTTTTCACAACAACTGACTTTAAAAATCAATACACTGAAAACAGGGCACACTTTCTTTAACTGAGATTCTAGAAGCTCATTCAAAGAATTCTCAATCTTGATGAATGAGAACAGTTATTTCTTTCTGAAAATCAGGAGACCTCTTCAATACCTTCATCTCCTTTACCTCTCATACTTAAGAACTGTTATACTTTATAGACTATCTCCTAAATGTCTCATGGATGTATCTCTGATTCTATACTTGCTCGGCTACTGACCTTGGCCAAGCCTTATTAATTTCTTACCACTGCTTATTGCAGAAGTTACTTAACTGTCCTCAAAGCTCCTAAAGTTATACCTTTTTAGTCAGAGTAACTGTTCTGAAGTATAAGGGGATATTCTACATCTCTACATAAAAATTCTTTAGTGTCTCCATTCCCTCATGAAATCCAAACTCCTTACCATGTATGTACCTAGCATAATGCACACACTCTTGCTGCATAGCTCCAGCTTACTCATCATGCCCACCCCCGTCGCAGGGAATCTATCTCTAATACTGCAGTGGTCATGCTTTCTGATACCTGAAACTCTGCAATCCTCTTCTTTCAGTCCAGTAAAGAGGAGAATGGAAGTTAGGAAATTAATTTCCATCAAACTCTTCTTTAACCTTTAGTCTTAAAAAAAGCACCGTCTCAACCAAGTAGCTTCCTCTGGTTCAAATTCCCCCACACACCCCACATCACCAGTATTCTCAAAGGGTAAGTACTCATATAATGCAGCATACCCTGTGATTACCCTCTTACTTCTTCACACCATACTGTAATCCCCTCTATTGCGGCTGGAAGTCATAAGGAGATGGCAAGTTCCTGATGCACGAGGTTAGTAGTTAATTTGATTTTGTAACTCCAGTATCTTTGTGTCCCCTAGGATATAGCTAATCTTAGAGGATACCCAATAGTTGTGTGTAAGATTACTTCAATCACAAATTGTGAAATCACTAATTTTGAGTTCTCACGAATTGTATATTCTGTAATATGATTCTGTCTAAGTTATGGAGGAAGAAATGGGGAATTCATGGTATGTGACATGTGACTGGAGAGATTTAGGAATGAATGCTGGATCTTGAATTCCTCTGGCTGTGTTGGCCTAGGTCATCACTTTTGAAATAAAAAGGGTCATGTGTTCTAAGAGAGAGTGTGTTGATCCTAAGTTTCCTGAATCTTCTTTTTTTTTAATTCAGGTGTGTACATGTGCGATATGTACATGTTTGAGGAAAAGGGTCGTGCTTTATTCATTTTTGTATTCATAAACCTGACACATGGTCATTGATCAATATACATTTTTAAATTCACATTTATGTGAATAACCAGAAGATTAGGACTTTGCAAACTTGACAGAATTGATCTGTGCTCTTCAGTATCCTGGAAATCACAGAGGTAATGGAGAAGTTAGACCCTCAGGATTTAAGGCTAAGGTCATTTATCTGGTTACTTTCCTCTTGTCAAAGTGTTTTTCCCTGTGTCAGATCCTGTTATTACTGTATCTCTGACACCTTCCATAGGGACTACTCCTCTACCTAACTTTCACATCCAATCCATTATTAAGTCCAATAATTTTCCATTTCTAAATATTTATCAAGGATCCCCACTTTTTTATTTCTTCACTGCAACCACTTTAATCCAGGTTGCCATCATCTCTTTTCCAATTATTAAAAAACCCTGGCTCCCTTATTTGTCCCTCTAAACCAGTCTCTAATAATTACAGATGTTTTTTGAAATATAAATCTGTTCGTGTCATTCTTCTGAATTAGTGCCCATTTGTTTGCAGAATAAAATGCCAACACTATACCATCACCTGCTAAATCCTACATGGCTGGCCCTTCTTTACCTTCTACTTAACTTACATACATCTCTGTCTCTCTGCCTAAGATAGTCACTCTAGCATCCTTACAGATTGCCTCTAACAAGCTATGGCAAGCTACTGTTGGGGCTCCATACAGATCCCTTGAATCCCATTTAACATTTCTGTGGACACTTCTAGCTTCTGTGTGCACAGAGGCTGTGAGGCTGTTGCTTCTAACTTCTTACACCAGTGGCTCCTTTTGGAAGACTGCTTTGGCTACTTACTGAAGCTGTTTTTTCCTGCATATGCAAAGCACTGGAAATGCCTGGGAGTTTTTATTCCCTGGACAGGTTCTTAACCAATGACTGACAGGTACAGGAGAATGGAAACCAGTTCCATGGCCTCATGTAGTAATCGTTCTTAACTATAATTTATACTGCAGGGCTCCGCAGCAGGATCAGGCTGAGATGGGGCTGAGGCTTAAATCCCACCCATGTTTGACTCTTCCTTTTCCTGCCCTTGTCATTCCCATACTGGTTTCTCTTAGCATTTCCTTACTAAATCACTTGCATGTGAATCCTCTTTCAAGGTCAGCTTCTTGGGAACACAAATTAACATGCTAAGTTATTTCTATCATAAGTTTTGCAAATGGTATCTCCTCTGCCAGAACTCTCTCCCCAACCTAAATTTTGCCTTCTAGGTAATTCCTTATCTTATAAGGCTCATTTAACATTACCTTATTTTCAGGTCTTCTCTAACGACCTTATTGTCCAAAAAACAGGGATTTTTTTTTAACTTAAGAAATTATTTTTATTGTGATAAGAACAGTTACCATGAGATCTAGTATCTTAACAGACAGTTAAGTGTATGTTAAGTACTGTCACCTGTGGGCCCAAGGTTGTACAGCAGATCTCTAGAACTTACTCATCTTGCGTAACTGGAACTTTATACCTATTGATTAACAACTCCCCATTTCCCCCTCCTCCAGTCCCTGGCAACCATCATTCTACTCTCTGTTTTTATTTGTTTGACTATTTCAAGTACCTTATATAAGTAGAACAATGCAGTATTTGTCCTCAAGTTTCATCTATGTTGCTTCACATAAAGATTTCCTTATTTTTAAACAATATGGAAGTCCCTTAAAGAATTAAGAACGGAACTATATAACTATATAACTCAGCAATAACACTCCTGGGTACCCAAAAGCATGAAAATCAGAATTTCAAAGAGATATTAACACTCTCATATTCACTGCACTATTATTCACAATAGCCAAGATGTAGAAACCACCTAAATGTCCACCAATGGATAAATGGATAAAGAAAATGTGGTATACACATACAATAAAATATTAGTCAATCCTATTTGTTTTTATCATAGCTCTTTCTATAGGTTGTTATTATTTTTTGTCAGTTCATATTTCTCTCACTAGACTAAATTTCCATGAAGCAAGAAGACACTATGCCGCTTTGTTCATAAAGGAGTAACTAGTATCTCTCACATAGTAGACATTCAAATATTTACTGTCTGGATAAATCAAAAACTTCTAGATTTAAAGGAAAGGAACACAGGTTGAATTCACAACTGCTAAAGAAAACCACTGCATAAATCATACACTCTTTGACGCCTAATTATACCCCCAAACTTTCAATCCCTATTCTCTCTCTGGTAGGCATAAAAGATACAAGGTGCTTACATTTCAACATATCTTATGTTCACATAAATCTGAGTTTTCGGTAATGAACATGCTATAGTAATAAAGCTTTCTCAATTATTTCCCATGCCAAACTTATCAGGTGGCTGATTTGAAAATAAATCCTTTATTTTAGGGGTGCCTGGGTGGCTCAGTCGTTAAGCGTCTACCTTGGGCTCAGGGCGTGATTCCGGCATTCTGGGATCGAGCCCCGCATCAGGCTCCTCGCTGGGAGCCTGCTTATTCCTCTCCCACTCCCCCCTGCTTGTGTTTCCCCTCTCGCTGGCTGTCTCTCTCTCTGTCAATAAATAAATAAAATCTTTAAAAAAAAAATCCCTCATTCTTTCCTATGTCTTTGTGATTTTTAATAGTAGAAATCTACATATCTATTGTGATAGAGTGCCTTCTTTGTAATTTCAGAGGGAAAGAGCAATTAATTATTGACTCCACAGAAAGGACAAAAACCAAAAGTTCTCTTCCAGATTTCTTTAATAAAGGACAAAAAAGACTACGTCAATTTTAAAATTTAGTGTGAGATATTGGCATATGTCCTCTTGTGGGTGCCTAAGAAAGCACCTTAGATAGGAACTGTAAGAAGTAAATAACTAAACAGGCAACAGAAAATCGAAAGGTAACAAAGTATTCACCACATAAACAATTTTTGGTGGCTTTCTAACTAATATACAATTTATATTCATATGTATTTCAATAACCTATTTCTGCTTCTTATGCCTACACAGAAGATGTATTGAATATGTTTCTAGTGAATAAGTTATTTTTCATTCCTAGTGAAACCTGGTCTTTACTTATCTGTGGATTTTTTTTTTTTTTTTTTTTTTTTTTTTTTTTTTT